>NW_020799107.1:12953002-12972961 GCF_003259725.1 Athene cunicularia | reverse complement strand
AAAAAAAAAAAAAAAAAAAAAAGGCAGGAACGGCCTGTATTCCCAATTTTCTAGCGATGCTGCAAAACCCTTGCAAGTACTTTGAATATGTATGGATTCAATAAAACAGTTGTTTGGAAATCATCAGTTTGACACAAGTGCTGATGCTTCAAATGATCCATCTGACGTGGGTTTTGCCTTTGGCCCCTCGTTTCATTTTATTTTATCACTGCTTTAGCGTGCTGCAAGGCTACATTGTTGATCTTCCCCAAAGCTTCAGCAATGCAGATACTAAGGACTAATAGTAACTGAAACAAAGGCCTTGCTCTACATCTCGGAATGAGTTAGGAATCCAAGGTCGAACAGCAAATTGCAGCGCAACTTGCACGGGGTAACATAACAGAACAAAAGTATTCATAAACCTTATTAGTGAGTTTAAGTGAAAAGTGTTCCTTAAATAGGCTCTTACCCAGTGGATGAAAAAAAAAAATTGCTTAGTGAAGGTGTGAGGAAATGGCTATTTTAGGTCTACAATTAACTATATCAGCTCAATTTTAATGGAACATTTAATAGCATTCCTAACAGATTTTCTGTTCTCCAGATGATTAACTTGCCGAATGATACCAGCTCGAGGATTAAAATCTCATCAAATATCTGATGGTTTCAGTATAATATAATTGTGTTTGGTTTCTAATAGTTCTTTTCTAATAATCAGTCTTTGTAGCTGTAGACACTATAATTAGACTTTTTTTTTTAATCTTGGTATAAATGACATGACCGTGACCTTTAGAGGTTAAGAAGATGTGGTTGTTATGGATCACAATATCTTTTAAGTTTAGTAAAACATTTATCTTTTTATATAAATAAAAGAAAATCCCCTTTATTTTGCTTAAAAACTACATGAGGAGAGCTATTTTCTCTTTTCTTTCCATCTTAGATAAATTAACAGAGATGTGTACAGTATCTATTATTTAAAATACCCTAAGGAGTTTTATATTTAAACTTCCCTTTCTTTACAAGTAAATGGCAGGATGTATATCTGGAAGAACAAAATATTGCAGGATTTGTGACTGAAGACCCCCTAAACATTTTCCCTTGCTACTGAGGGCTGGAAGAGGTATCTTTTGTTGTACCTCAAGCTCGCTTCTTCCACTTCATATTAGTTTGCTATTACACTCACAGATCCTCCGTAGTGCTCGTGACCCATGATGTTAGAGGCCTTGTTAGCAGTTTTTTGTATCACTGGCCCTTTTTTGTTCTTGGCCCATTCTGGGAGCTTATTCATAAATCTCTGTGATGCTCCCAGTTTCTCTTGCAGCTTTTCTAGTCTTTAGTGTTTTTCAGTTCCACCCAGGAATAACAAAACTTTGGTTGGCATACTTGGAGGAACAGGTGTGGTTTTCTTTTTTTTTTCAAGTGCTGGTGTTGAAGGGCTGTACTCTCTGTATATTTATATGCTTGGATGTGTTTTTTATACAACCATCAAAACTGTAACTTTGATCACAGGTGTTAGTGTTACTGTGCCATTCAGAGCTTGCTACAAAGTCATGATGTCTATGGAAAGCCTTGTGACTTCTTCATAGGGAAGTTCCCTACCTCCTGCTCTATTGCAAGTGCTCCTGGAGACGGAGCTGCTCTCCTTTTCTGCTTCTTCCTTCAGTCCATGCTGGAGATGAAGGCAGAGGAGGTTCATAGTACTGCTTCATTTTCCTTCAGTCCTTCCGCGCGTGTCTGTGTGTGGGATGCGTACGTGTGTCTACCCCTTGGTGCTCCACATTTCTTCTGAGGTATGGTCTACCACTGGATTTCTCAGTGCAACAGAAATGAATGATTTTGCTCTTGTTTTGCCAAATACATGAGATACCAGCATGGCTTTTCTCTGGCATTTTTTTCTTGCATGTAATCCTTCAGATTCATGAGAATTTACACTCCTATACCATGTGGGTTTGTCTTAGGAGGGTTGTATTTCTTAAGGGACATTAGTCTTCAGCCTTGTGTGCCACGCTGGAGAACCTGCTATCAGTGATACTGGTATTGCAGTGGGAGACGAGAAGGGAACTGCCAGTGCCTCACTGATGAAGATATGTGTGTGTCTATATTTTTAATGTGTGTGTATATATACAGTGAGCCTGTCCTAATGGTTTAATTAACCCTAATGCCTCATATATACCGCAGGAAATTGCCCATTAGCCCTGTCTTTTCTAATATCTTTTTAAAACCTTGAACAATCCAAACAATTCCCAGAGATTGCTGATGTATGTGATGATTAAAAACAGAGAGGCTTTCTTTTTCTTTTCTTCCTTTTTATTTATTTTTTTTTTCCCCCTAGTAACTAAATGCTTGCTGGTTTTGAAGCTTTTGACTATGCTGCCATAGGAAAAGTCAGCAGTTTCTGTAGATAATTTTAATGGGAAATGTTACTCTGGACAATTGTGCTTCTAAAAGGAATTTCTCCAAGAATTTCCTTGAGGCTTGTGTTTCTTTCTTAAATTGAGTTTAATGAGATTAAAAATAATCCTTCCCAGTGGAATACTAAAGTAAATGCTTTCCTTTTTCCTTTTATTTTATTTTATTTATTTTTTTTTTGTAAATTGCTGGGATTGAATTTGCCATATCAAAGTTCCAGATGTCAAAGGAAGCAGCAAGTACTATATACAAATTAAGGTGAACGTGCTCAGGCCCTGTGAGGAATGTTGAAGTTTTGGCAGATTCAGACCATGGCTTTGGTGGTAGATAAGGAAATTCTCCATCTGTAAGAAGTCTAGTGATGAGGAAGTTACATGATGAGATGCCAGGTAACGTGAACTGAATTTGGTTGTAGTATTCTGATATATTAAGGAATGTGAAATTATAGAATCATAGAATGTTTTGGGTTTGAAAGGACCTTTAAAATGTTTCCAGGGAGGGGGCATCTTCCACCTCACTGGGTAACCTGTGCCAGTGTTTCACCACCCTCATCATAAACATTTCTTCTTACATCTAGTCTGAATATACCATCTTTTAATTTAAAACCATTACCCCTTGTCCTATTGCTACAGGCCCTACTAGTAGAGTTCATGCTATGAATGGTGCTATTTATGTATGCTTGTAATTAATTTTATTATCTCCATACTTAGGTTTTCCTGCAGCTTCCAGCTATTTCCTGTATGTCAGAATAGAGACATGAAGGCAGTTAAAAGTTTTCTTTAAATGCCACCACTGTATATATTCCAGTGAATGGTGTTTCTAGGATACCCCTCTTGTGGGGTTGTTCCTTTCAGAAGAGCTGAAAAACTATGGAAGAACCTTTCGGTGCTGACAGCTGATAAGCCCATGAAAGGGAGGACAGCTTAGCATGAAACATGGAAGTTAAGTGAAGACCATGGGAGTTATCATGTATAGACAGTCAAGCTCGTGTATTTTAGGGAAACTTCTGGGCTGAATAGACTTGTTAAGATATTAAAGGAGGAAAAATGAACAATACCAAAATACTAGAGACAGCTGTTGAAAGAGGAAAAAACAGGGTTGAAGTAGGGGTTTTTTGGTGTTTTTGTTTGTTTGTTTGTTTTGGTTATTTTCAAGAAGGGTTGGACCAAGTGACATCCAGAGATTCCTTCCAATCTAAATTGTTCTGTAGTTCTGTTTTGGCATTAAAGGCAAAACCCAGACACTACTGTTTTCTATTTACCGTTAAAAATAAGTGGTGCTTAGAAGCTGAATTATGTTTTTTGAAGTATGTGTTTTAATCCTAGAGAATTTCCAGCTAGTTTAGGAACTGGTTCTAAGTAAAGTGTGTTGGTCTGTGCTGAGGGCTGTGGCAGCAAGGAGGGAGCTGCTGAATTTCCAAGCTTGCTTTTCTGAGAAAGCGACAGACTGGTGGTTTAAATGGTTTCAGTGTGAGCCCCTCTATCACCAACTCAGAAACCAAAAAATATTCTATCTTGTTGCTTGTTACCTATAACTTTAAAAAGAGAAGCTTTGAAGGAGGAGGAGGAAGTTGGAGACTGAAGAAGAGTAAGAGGCTAGGTCTGGAATGTATGGCAGTTGTAATGTTGTAAAGGTGAGGAGAGCTTTATAGTGATCCTTAGAGATGCCTCACTGTAGCAGAGAGAAGAGCTGCATTTTGAAACCAAGCTGAATAATTTCCTTATTGGATTTTTTTAGTTCCTTAAAGGTGAATATATTTGAATACTAGCTGAGAGCACTTCTCTTAAAGGAAATAATGGATATATTAGCTTGAGGTGTAAAGAAAAGAAATCTCTAGTTGATTGTGAGCTTAATATAGAGTTGCAAGTACTTCAAGTAGCAGGTGTCATGTTGCATTAGATTCAAAGATTACGTTTTCTACCAAAAAATCAATTTCCTTCTGGGATTTTTATTTTTTTTTTTCTGTCTCCTTGCTGGGGGATGGTATCTGTATTTCTAGTAGAGTTCAGTGCCTGGACATCTCTTAAAGGTTTGATGTTCCTCAATCAAATTTTTCACATTTGTGGAATTTCAGCTCTCCTACCCCTCCAATGAATCCTTTTTTCTTTATTTCAGGATGCTGAGAATAAGGTGAATAAGCTGAATCTACCCAGAATTTAGCAGATAGCACGGTGTGAACTGGCTGCTTGCATTCGTAACTGCAGAAATAAGATTTTTATTTTCCCTGTTTTACAGTGGAAATTGGGAGATGGAAATGATTGCAGCCTATAAACTGTATAAAACCCCTGTACTTTTCAGTTCACATGAAAACTATGAAAATCACAAAAATCACAAAAGCTATGCTTAGTCCCTATTGATTTGCATGTTTCTAGTCCAAGCAGAGATGCTAAGGACCTTATCGATTCTTTACTTAAAAGGCTGGATTGATTTATGTGTATATGGTATTGAATGTAGTCCCACTCTCTAATGCAAATGCTGTTCTGTTGGTACAAAGCTTTTCTATAGCATGTATTGTTTCCAGTTACATTTGAGAAGGATTCAAAGGTATTAAAATAGTGTATTAGATCCTTTACATCTGTACAGTAGGGAGGATTGCTACATACCCAGGATTGCTTTGTTATAAAAACAAGTAAACCCAAAGTAAGTAACATTTGTGTAAGAATGATCTATAGGCTGATTTCAAGACACCTTATTTTGGACTGTGACATCGTTTCTCAGATGATGAACTGAAAAATTTTCTGTTGAGAAATGGAATAAGCTCAGGTTTCCCAGAGAAAAGATCACATGAAACCTGTGCCATGGGGTGAAGGCTACCTGCCCAGACAGATGATGCCTTGGCTACATCTGTGCAGCCCTAGCTGACCTGATTAATCCTGGAGAATGAAAAAAACAATAGAACTTTGTTCTGTAACTGTTGCTAATTTTGCAGTTCCTGTAACACATTTGGGGTGGGAGACCAAAGTTACAGAAATCTTGGTGGTGATGGCTAACTGACCTTGGATGTGGACTGTGGAATTGATGAGACCTTTGACAGCTCATACTGACAGTTAAAATGAGAAAGCAATAAGTCATTAAAGCAGTAGCTCTTGTTGTGGGGGATGAGGGAGCATGACATGGGATATGCACATACCTCTGACACTTGGAAGGCTGATCTGAAAGGGAACAGCCTGGCATGAGGTCCAGGCCACTGGCCAGGACTTGGACACACCGAGCAGTTGGGGTGAGTGTTCTGCTCCCCAGGGTCTCTGGTGGTAGTGTCCCTTGGACCTTGATTTGTGCATGTCATAGGATAGACAAGCTGGAACAGAAATGTCGCACCTGTCTGTCTTAATAAGCCATGACTAATGTGACGCAGAGTGGTGTCTTTCTATTCTTGCAATCACCTCACCCCATTCCCCTGTGACAAACCCAACGTGGATGGTGATGTTAAACAGGATTGGGGTCAAAGAGAAGTTTCTGTGAAAATCTGACAGGAATGTTTCCAAGCTGGTGATTCCTCTTCCATTTCACTTCAGCTTCCACTGTCTCTCTCTCCCGTGTGTGGTCAACCTGCTTCTGCATTGAGACCACAGATGGGCTCTTGTCCCCACTTCTACTGTATGAGTAGTTTTATGCCTGACTTAGGGTTGCCTGACACCCTTGTGATCTTGTCCAGGAAAACAACTCTTAACGAGTCGACATACCACTTAGGGATATGGTGTAGTTGGGAACTGTCAATGTTGGGTTAATGGTTGGACTGGGTGATCTTCAAGGTCTTTTCCAACGTAGATGATTCTGTGATTCTGTTTCTTTCCGTCCTGGCTTTGAAAATAAAATTCAATCTTGTTTGGAAAGTAAAGGCACTGTGATTTGAGGTGGGAGAGAAATGAATTACAACATAAACATTTCTGCAGTTAATTAATTTTCTAGAGTAGGAGAACTTTTAGGAAGATGGTGGAGGGCAACTTATTTTCTTTTACACTTCCATATTTAGTGTGTCAGTCAGCCATGTTGCCACCTGGTAAGGATTGATCTTCTGGAGAAACTAGAAAGGCAAAAATCACTGATGGAGAACTACAGCAGTGGCAACAAATGTACCAGATAAAGGGACCTTCATCTTGGATATGGGAAACTCAAATGGTTAGTTTAGTTACAAATTGTTCTTTCAGAGTGGAGTGGGTCACCTGAGTGAGAAGGGGGTGGATGATGGTTAAAAGGAAAAAGCTTCAAAATAAAACAGCTTGTTGAGATCTGAAACTGGCAGTTGGCATTGAGTCATCTTGGGGTCCTTCTGACCCCAATGTGAGCATGACACGTGCATCCCTCTGAAAAATAATTATGTCTCTTTTGTGATTAAAGTCTGTGTTTCTTGGTTTTAATCTGTTTCTGGAAAACAAGCTTTCTTCAGGAGATCTTTGCAGAAAACAGGATGGGAATGATATGAAATGGAGCTATAGGGTACTTGGAGGATGAATCTGGATGTAAAGTATCAGTCTGCCCCTGGTACTGGGAGATTAGCTATGTAGCCATACAAAGCCTGTGTCTTTCATTGTAATGGTTGTTGATGCATAAAATCCATCTTCATTTTCCCCTGTTCCTGTCAGCTAAATGCAAGTTGTCTTTCCAAGTTCACTTGCACCTGACAACTGTGATTTTTGTGTGTGTGTGTGTAGCTTCTGATAAATATGGTCAGGTCATAGCTGCTACCTGGTTTAATGTTCTTGGGTGACAATCATGAGCAAAAATAACCCATTCTCTGACTGAAAAAATAAGTATTTCTATTACTGACCTTAACTGTGACCCATATTTGTGTGGGTGTGCAAATATGCTATGGAAAGCTAAAGCTAAAGCAAGTGCCTCTCTGCCCTGTCTATGAATGGTAGGGTAGTTTATGTATAAAACTCATGATTGGTTTTCAATATACAATCCAGAGTGACATGCAATGCAAAATAATATTTTAAAAAAATATTACAAGGTATTTTCTTTAGTAGCTGCACACTCTGTCCCCTGCCCAGTCACCATAAATACTGTTGTGTGACAGAGCTTACAATTATTAATTGGAGTGGCTTCTGTCTCTAATTAATGCAATAATGGTTGTGTTTTCTTGTAAAATGTGAGTTGAGGATTAATGGGGTAGGAGGCCTCAAACCAGGTCAGAGTATGAGGATTAGAATTTAGCTGAACTGACTAACCCTCAGACCCTTACACACTCTGCAATAGCCCCACAGGGTTATGCAGCATCTGTCAGTTTAAGGAATAGAAGCCAAAGTAATCTATGATACGCTTTTTCAATTTCTCTTTCTGGTGATCCAGATCCAACAGCAACTTTCGCAAAGTAGTTGATTGCTTTAAATGTAACAATGAATGTGGCAGCTTGGGTTCACAGCTCTTACCCTTTCCGTACCAGCTACTGTGTGTCCTTCTGCCTGAAGAAGAGAAAATGTGCTATAAATTTAAGTAAAATTTTGTGAGCTACACTAGAAAAAGGAGTGAGAGTGGCAGATTCTTTGCCTTTAAATTTACAAATTCCAATTCATAATTTTCTTTTGTTTTTTCATAGTATTTTGGCCAAATTAACGAAACACGAACCTATGAACAGTAAGTTCAGGTAGAGGAGGTGGCAAAACAGCCATGTTGTAATCACTTGGCCTTTCCTAAAACTGTGATATTCTTCTTAATACCCTCAGGTTTTATGTTTCCCACTTGAAATACCCAGACCAGTTCTCAGAGGCTGTGTTCACAGTTACTGTTCATAGTTCTCCTGACATTTTGTGCCTTCTTGACTGCCTCATTTTTCTCCTAACTGTGCCACGTTTATAGATCCAAATATGTACTTGTCCTCTATGATGTGGGCACTTTGTAACAGTTGAAATATGATTGAAGCTGTTAATGCCTTGTACCAGGCATTGCTGTGCGCGGGACTGGGGGAGGATCGTGGACTTCAGCTCTGGTACATGCTCACTGTCTAGTCCAGAGCTATGCTGGCCCTTGGCTGCCAGCTCGTGGTGCAAAGACACTGTGGTAATATTAGCCCCTGCCACTTTATGCTATTTCTGGTGTAGTTACTTTCTGATATTAGATTTCCTTCTCAGTGTTCTTTAGAATTTTGAGAGATATATTCAGTATTTGCAAACTTTTATGCTTTAATCTTAACTTTGTGAGCATATTAATCATTTTGCATAAAACTATCAAATAATGTCAGTCATAAACCTGTACTGTATCTCTTTACTAGTCTATATACTATTTGAATTATTTTTAAGTTACACAACACACTTTTTGTAAAGTTTAAATATATTGACTACAGCATTTTCTATTTTTTCTTCATTCTTTTTCCCTTGTATTATTTGTAGTAAGTCAGTAAAAATTATTTCAAAGATGTAATAAAGAATAATGCCGTGTAAAAAATAGGTAGAGACTATCAATAAGGACTTGATAAACATGTTGATATTCCTTTGAGGGCAACAGAAGTATGCTAATTTACATCAGTTGAAGGTGTTTTAAGTAAACAAGAACTATTTCAGCTGGGATTGATGTAAATTAGGCTCATAGTGCTCTCTAGAAAAGGGACAGTATTTCATAAGAAATAAGTTTTATTTCTTGATGCTACTGCATGTGTTCTTTGGTAAGCTCTCTATCTTTTTTTGCTTCTGTCCTGCTTTGTCTGACTGTGGACACCATGCTCAGTGCTGAGATATGCAGAACATGCTTGTGGAGGGCATGGCAGCTTTATTCATTTCACACTTTGACATCTCTGGCAACATTTCCACGTTGAAAGCTGATGGAAACAAACTGCTTTTTAGGCCACAGATATCTTGAGGAACATGTAGTTCTGCTTCCTTGGCTGGTTCTTGGGTAGTTTGCCATGAAAAATGTGTCATAGCTGTGTGATATAACACTGCAAAAACACCAACATTAGCTAAATCTGTTTATAGATTAAATTGTTTCTTATAAAGAAATGTAATGAGTGCAAACTAATTTTGAAAGGTTTTGGGTTGGTTTTTTTTTAAGACAAATGCACCAATGTTGTGTTCATGACTTCTCTGAGTTTCCAGCATTGAGATGTGCTCTCTCAGCTTTTGTCCTCTTTATCATTCTGCCTCTCCTCTGCAGACCACACCTGATCTGTTAATAAAGCCCTCTCCGAATTTTGCTTCTGAGCCCAGGCTCATCAATCCCCTCTGAGATACAGGCACAGCCCCTTGTGCAGGCTGCCGGTGTTCCATGCCTTTCCTCTCCAGCTGCCCCTTGTACATGCTGGCTGATGCAATCTTCCGTGCTTCTCCTGAGGGTCCTTTGCCATCTCAGGAGATCCTCAGTGTGGGCTGTTGAGGGCTGAGGAGTATGAAAGGAGAAAAACCTTGGAAAACAAAACATCTGGAAATTCACATTGTTAAGCATACCAAGGAAGATTAGTTATTCTCTCAATGGGCTTTATGCCTAATAGCAGTGTAAGGTGCCATTTCTTAATGGCAGGGAGTGAAATATCATTGCACATTATGTTGGTGATTCTGTCAAGGTGGGTTATACATTTCAACCATGCTGTAGCAGATTTAAACGTAATGGTACAACTTCCAAATGCGAGCTCCTTATTTAGGACAAGTCTGAACGAAATAAATGTATATGTGTATTGCAAGATCCAGAAAGCAATTCAAGCAGACCTCTCTGAAGTTGTTTTTGTTTTTTTTTTTTTTTAAACAATCTCAGTATGCCTCAAAAATGACTTTCAGTTCTTTAGGCTCCCACGGATTGCAGCACAGAAAATCGATACTTTTTCAGCTAATGTCAATTTTTTCCATTAAAGGATAAATGAGGAAGTGTGAGGCTTCTAGTTTTCTCTGATTTCAGTGCGATTCCCAGATAACTAATCTTTATTTATCTTTATATTTTGTATAATGTGTACTTAGTGCTTGTCATTTTATTCTCATTGCCAACCATTGCTTGTGTTTACAAGTTAAATACTCAAGTAATGATCGAATTGTGGTGCATTTTTAAAGCCTTTTTTCAAGTACCTTAAGTTAAGATGGAGAATGTTTTATTTCAGGAAATTAAACTTCGTAAGAAACTGAAAATTATCCCTATTGTGGGTTAGTTTTCTGCTTATTCAGTAATGTGATGGCTTGTGTTGTCTTTGTAGTCACTGAAATTTGTCAGTGTTTAAGAACTGGTACTTTGAGAAGATTTGTTCCTCAGTTCAATTTTTATAAACTGAAATATTATAGATCCATGAACAAACATTTCCTATGGATATGTTGGCAGCAAGCCAAATGTATTTATATTTTAAAATTTTGTTTGTTGCTTTAATGATCAGTCTCACCTCTGCACCCAGCAAGATCATGAAGCGGATCCTCCTGGAAGCTACGATAGGCGTATGGGTAATAAGAAGGTGATTGAAGACGACCAACATGAATTCACTAAGGGCAAATCTTGCCTGACAAGTTTAGTGGCTTTCTATGACAGGGTTACAGCACTGGGGGATAAGGGAAGAGTAACTGTTGTCATCTGCTGGACTTGTGCGAAGCATTTGACATTGTTCCACATGACATCCTTGTCTCTAAATTGGAGAGACATGGATTTGATGGATGGACCACTTGGTGGATAAGGAATTGGCTGGGTGGTTGCACTCCAGGAGTTGTGGTCCATGGCTCAGTGTCCAAGGGGAGAGAAGCGATGAGTGACATTCCTCAGGGGTCAGTGTTGGGACCAGCACTGTTGTTGGTGACATGGTCAGTGGGATTGGGTGCACCCTCAGCAATTTTGCCAACAACACCAAGCTGTGTGGTGTGGTCAACAGGTTGGAGGGAATGGATGGTTTTAAACTGAAAGAGAATAGATTTAGGTTAGATGTAAGAAGGAAATTTTTCACTCTGAGGATGCTGAGACACTGGCAGAGGTTGCCCAGAGAAGCTGTGGCTGCCCCCTCCCTGGCAGTGTTCCAGGCCAGGCTTGACGGGGCTTTGGGCAACCTGGGCTAGTGGAAGGTGTCCCTGCCCATGGCAGGGGGGTGGGACTGGATGGGCTTTAAGGTCCCTTTCAACCCAAACCATTCTGTGATCCTATGATCCTCTATACATGTATTTTGAAAATACTGTAGATTTGAATTAGAGAAAATATTTTTTTATTATCTGAAGCAAACATGCACTTTACATTTCTATTTCCATGGATTTATCAAGAGTAGCAAGGGAGTAGCATGATTAAGGGCAACACAACACGTGAAAAGTGAAAGATAGCAAATGTCAAAGTTTTGGTTTTGCTTATTGTTTGTTTTGCTAATAAGGGCATGTGCACATATGAGCAGAACGCAGGAGGCAACAGCATTTGCTCTGCCAGATGAGAAGTAGAGAAATAAACTAGGTCAATTGTCCTCCATTCTAGGAGAAGATGGATCTTGCAACTAATGATAGAAGTTTCTCCCATGGTTTGCTGTTACTGTTGCTACAAAGTTTGCTGGAAAGTAAGAACAGCCTCACTTGTTAGCAGTGGCTGACAGGGACTGGGTGGTATGAAGTTTCACTTGATGATCTACAGAAGACCTACATAAATAAAAATGGGGCATGTCTATCTCAGAAAAAGACTGTGTGGAGAAAAATTGAACTCTGTACATGATTTAGCAATCAGGCTCTTGCTCAGAACACAGGGTCAGAAACTAAGCAAAGAGAGAATATCTTCCCCTCTGAGTTATGCCCAATTGCAGATTGCAAGGGACAGTTCTGAATGAGTTTCTAAACATGTGTACCTTGTTCAGCTGCAGTGCAGGTGCCCCAGGCAGTGTGCTTGTATCTACGAACCTCTGTAGATACTTTGGTCAGCAATCCTTCAGTGAACTGAGCAACGTATATCAGTATTTTTCATTGTACTTAACATTTTACATGCTTCAGTACATTTAATCCATGCTCCAGTTCTATCTGCACACCAACCGATATTTTCTCATCTTGAGTAGAACTGGAGAGCAGTGCCCTGCACAGCTGTAGAGAGATTTTTCTTAAAAAAAAAAAAAAAAAAAAAAAAAAAAAAAAAAGCATGAGTGAAGCTGTGCTTGTAATTTTCCTGCTTCAGGTTGCTTGTTAGAAGTTAGACAAAATAAGGATGAACATGAGATTCAATTTCCAACTGAATATCTAAAGTGCTTTTTCCCCCTGTCTCCTTGTTAATTTGTCTTTTAGAATTTTTATAGTCAGGAAGCTGTCCCAGAACACTTGTTTGTTAGGTGTCACTGTAGCATTAATACAATTAACCTTACAAGTCCTTTTTTCTTCTTTAGCTTATTTTCTTGGTAGTATTTCAAGAATTATTTTAAAATCTGCTATTTTCTGATGATGATTAATTCTGGAACAGGTATTGCGTACAACGGGGGAGTTTCTCTTCTATGTAAATGACTATGGGCATCTTGGCTGAGGTTGCTGACACATATTTGGCTACACACTGACTTACCAGCTATTGTCAAGGACTAAGGAATGTTGCAAAGATAAAATGAGTTACTTAAGAAAATTATTGTTGTCCTTACAGTTTGAGTAGTCTCTCTTCCAAAGGGAGAAAAAGATTTGTAACAGAACTTGAGATAAAATAACTGTCAAGGGTAACAAAGGATTTTATGATGTTGGGGTATGAAATTGTCCTAAAGTGCTTTTAAAAAAAAGTGACTGAGCATCTTTGTTCATTCAGTGGCAATATCCACATTAATGAAAAGCTTCAATTGAAAAAGACTGACTGCCTCACATCTGAGTAGAACTTGGATGCTTCTCTGTAATTCAGTCCTCTGGTGTAACTTCTGGAGGTATATTTATTTGTAAAAATGGCAGTATTATGACTAGTAATGCATAATATTTTTTTTAGGTAACATTTATGTATAAATAAATATCTCACAACGTATTTTCACTGTCTAGATGATAGATTTCTCAGAGTCATTGCATTCTAACAGTTTTATTCTAGGGAATTTACAAATACTGAGTTGCTCTGTGTATAATCTGAGTTTATAATTTGTGAGTGGTAACAAGGAGCAGAGGAAGGAATTTTATCTGTATTTCTATTTTTGCTGTATCTTTTATGGTTTTTAATATAGTAGCATTTCATCATTTATACTTTTGGCATTACTCTTGCATGCAATATACTTTTCAGGAGTATTCGTATGCCTAGAGGTTGCTGTCAGATAATGTTAGGAGATAATCTCAGTAGCTATGGAATCAGTAGACAACACTAAGAGAAGCTTAAAAAGGAGATGCTGAACTTCAGACTGTGGGTGGTATGACACTAGAAGTCCAGAAAAACCTGATGACTTGAGTTGTGGTTTCTGACACACACTATTTAGGTCTTCATGGCCAGCAACACATGAAATAAACCCTGCTATCCCATTTTTTTTTTGCTTCAGTAGCAGTACATAACTGTTCAGTTTCATAAACGTGTGATTCCCCTGAAGAAGGAAGAGGATGCTTGCATTTTGATCACCCTTTTTATTCATACAAATGTATCATTAGAATCCTGTTCATATTTTGATGAATCTTTCACTGGAAAATCCAAATTTATCAGCATCTCAAGTGAGAATAAGCAGCTCTGAGTGGGGACAGTGCTCCCTTATTTGTCAACATGAGTGAACAGAGAGAGGAGGAATACCTAATGAACCCTGTTTGATCAGAGCCTGTGATACCCAGCACATCATCTTGGCTCTGGCCAAGACCACAGATAAAATCTTACAGTGGTTGTTAATAGCGGGGGTGGAGGTGTGGATAGGATCCTGGCAACTGGGGATTTAATGATACAAGAATGAAGTCTGATGTCATCATGAAAGAAAATGTTTAGTGGCCTGTCTTGAGCGTGATTATATACCTAATGGTAATAAATGCCTCTTCAGGTTGGGAATCGGTCCTAATACAATTGCAAGTGAATGTTGTGCTTCTTCCTCCTGAGAAATCATGACAACAGTAATTGAAACAACCAGATTTTTGTTCAGCTGCTTACTGCTGGAGGTCTTTCTGTTATCTTTAACCCAGCATTAATTTAGGTCACCCTTTAATCTAAGTAAAAGAGACCATGTATGCTTTCTCTCATCTCTGTCAGTACAGAATGTCCAGAGAATGCTGTTCATTTTGGTGCTAGTGTACTGCATGAAATTTCAGCTTATAAACTTTAATATGGAAACAATATGGCTTTTAAAATTTTTAGTTTATGCTGTGTACTTATTTAATTTGGGTATCCTCCTGTCTTCCTACTTCTAAGTATAGTACCAGGGCCTTAAAAACTATTTGTTTTATTGAAGATCAGTGTGCCTACGCAAGTGCAGCAAGAGCCTGAGTCTGTAATATCTCTGCCCTGCAATCTGAAAGCGCTCAAGCAGTGTCCTCCTGCAGCTTCGCTGAAATAGATGAGCAGCTACAGATGCTGTAAACTCCAAGCCTTGCACGTACATATCTGTACAGCAAAAGTGTCTTCCAAAAATTAACTTAAAATTGAAACTAGAATGCAAATAGATGCGAACACAATAAGTCGTTTTGGTTCTTTTCTTCATAACACCAAATAGGGCAAGGTGTGTTTTAACTCGTCATTTACTCACATAGGTCCTCAGAAAATTAACACGCTATCAATAGTAGTAGTTGTAAGGACAAGTCTTACTTTATTTTTTTAATTTATCTCCTGAATACAGTCCATCACTGTCACTTGTTTTATTAACATTTCAGAATGCATAATATTTTGTAATAGAGAAACACGACTCCTGTTGTCTCTTCCTCCAGGCTTAAGTAAGAATAATGTATTTTCATATCTATTTATATTATGTATCTTAAGGCATCATTATGAAATTGAAAGTGCCTCTGAGTACATTTTATGGAAGTTGAAAGCCCCTGAGTGATAATGGCAGGATATCACTGATCTTCTTGGTGTATTTAGTGGTAGTGTTTCAGGATGCAGAACATCTTGATACTCACCTGTGACCTGAGCCTCTCAGATGGTCTTGATGTTCAAGTGTTCTGAGTGGTAAAGTCTGCTTTCTTATGTTAGAGAACTGGAATGCTTTCCTTGGACAGGGAAAAATGTCAGAAAATTTAAAACACTTGTGTGAAAGAACCACTCATTCTGGAAGTAATAGGGGCATAGAAAGTTTTTGGCCAAAAGTGGGCTGGTTAGCATAGGCTGGAGAAACCTTTATGTGTTACAGGGCAGAGAGTAAAGTGAAAACAGAGTAAACACAGATAAAAGAAAATTTTGGGTTATTTTCCATCTTTCTAGTAGGGTCTTAAAGGATCCACTGTAAGTTTCTGCATGGCATCTGTCACACCCCCTCCAGGGGTGATGAAAACTGGAGAGGTTTGGGTGGATCTGTATTTCCTGTGGGCCAGGCAGAAAATAGGCAGTATGTGGATTCACAGAAGAGGATATTTGATTCTGTTAGATTAGGAAATACGGTTTATTGGTTCATTATACTCTGAAAGAAGTTGCAGTGTTGTACCTTTGTTAATGAATTTGGATTAAATTTAGCAAATATTTTTCTTAAAAGGAAAAATGAAGAAAAATTTGAAAAGCTGAAATTTCATTTGAATACGTTTGCAATGAAATGATAATTTTAGTGTGTCTTGATGTTAAAATGGACTTTTCCCACCAAGCTACTTTAAATTTCTCCTTTCTTCCTCCTTTTGGCCTTGAACTAAAAAAAAAAACAACAAACAAAACCACTGTTGATACAGCCAAAGTAGGTTATTTTTCAGTTAAGAGTTTGAGGTTTATGAAACATGTCAATAAACATGCCCAAGGAAAAAATTGACTGTTCCAAAAATATAAGGCAGTCTTTTCTAGTTAAGAAAAGCTCTCCCGGCATATGGTGTGTTTCTTTTAAGATGCAAAATATTCATATACTGAGATGAACCTTCTGGAGGAACTTTGAGGCAATAGCTCCTGCTCTTAAAGCTTCTGCCTTTGTTTGTTTGAACAGAGACTTACTTTCTTCCCAATGTCTAAAAGATGTTAATAGCACCCTGCCAAACTGTTGTTGACAATCTATTTCTTGTAGGATGCTGTTATATAAAAATAGCTTTTTTTATATATATTTAATTTCTCAAGCCAGGAGAAACATTTGGATTTGCTTTCAGCATGAGTCTAGAATAACATTAATGGCTCTGGCATAGTAGTTGTTGTAGTCTTGTATGACAACTGTGTTGTACACATTATTTTACATGACTGTAGTTGTGGAATAGATTGCAGTTTATATGTGATTGACATGTTATTGCATACAGGGCTGCCTCATCCATTTCTCTCACTGTCTTGCTTGCTGTAGCAGTAGCCTGTGTTCGCTGCCACAGTGCTAGCGTGACCTTCATACAGACCAGCAAAAACCTGTCTTGTCTGCTCAGCATCCCAAAAGGCAATTAGGAATGGTTGCCCAAGCAACGTAACATCCTTGTCAAATACCACGGGGATTGCTGTGATGCCAGTTGGACTGTTCTGTCAGAAGTGGCATGCTTCCACACACAAAACAGTGGAGTAGCGAAGGAATGTTGTTGCTTCCCATTTGCTTTTTATCTTTGCTTGGACTCTCTTCTGCTGAAATGGTGGAAAATAAGCAAAGGCACAGAGTAAACAGAGAAAAAAATAATTAAAAAGCAACATGAACAAGGAAAGGAATCCTGTGGGGAAGCTCTGCATTGTGGATGCAGGAACAAAGCAATGGAAAAAATCACATGGAAAAGAGTGTCAAAGTGGAAGAAGCTTTTAAGCAGAATAAAGCTATTTAGAAAAGGGAAGTAGGGAGAAAACATGGGAAATGCTGAAGGAGCAGTATAAAGGGATAAAAATGGGAAACATCTTTTTTTAAGCATCTGTAACTTATGTTAAAACAATTTCTTCATTAGAGGTACTATCTGTGTTTCAGTTTGGTGGGAGGTTTTTTTGGTTTTATTTGTTTGGTCTTTTTTTGGTTTGTTTCCTTTTTTAAGTTAAAAAAAAAAAAATCAGCAGACTTACTGATGCTTTGATACTTGGGTTTGTTTCCCTAATACAAAACCTGCCAAAGATCTCTTCTGGGTGCAGGTGGCTTATTGGTCTTGTGTGGTTAAAGCAAACTTGTATTTTGCAGCCAACAGCACACAAGGGAGCAATACGGCTGGTATCACATCTGTCTGCCTTTTTTTCTTCTCAGCTTGAACGAAGAGCTACCTATTTACAGCTAGGATAACTGCGGGAAGGCCTTGGCACCCATCCAGACAAAGGGCTTGCACTCACATCTCTACATCCATAGTGGGATGCTGTAGCTGCTTTCCTGCTGTTAACCCACCTAATTTTCGTCATTTTATACACATATAGTCTGAATTCTTGGATAGCTCAAATACTGTACGCAATACTTGTACCATCTGTTCAGAGCATTTGAGCTTTATACAGATCAGTTCAGAGGTTTAGATCTTGACTGTTTTCTTTAGCCAGTAAAGAATTAGAATACATGGAAGTCTTTTGGAATAAAAGCCAAGCCATGAGAAGAGAACAACAACCAACTAAGTAGGAAATAACAAATACCTTATTTCAGTGTTTTTCCTGAGAGGTGTATGGTTTTGTTTGTTTGTTATCTGAGGTCTCATTAAGAGTCAGTTTATTCTGCCGCTTAGGTGCTAGTTTCTTCAGCTCTTACAGAAAGACATTCCTTGTTAGCCCACAAGTGTTTGAGTTCTCCTTTAACTGCTTTTCTGCTATGTAATTTCATCATGGATGGTGTCTTCTTTAAGGCTTTTATTTTCTCCAGTAGCGTGGTTTGATGGAATCAACAAATTCTGTAGCATTGATATGTGTCCTAATGTATTAAAACCTAATTTTTGCTGGTCATTGTAGTTAGTACTCTGCTCTGTCAGCTACTTTTAATGTAGCTGCTACGCCAACAGTCACAATTACTACAGAGGACTCATGCATGTGGAATTGAGTTTAGAAATTGGGGTGCACTGCCTTTGAAGTTACAGAGCTCTAACACAAGCTGCAACAAAAATGGTCCTCCTTCTTTGGACTGGTTAATAGTTTACATTATTTGATTCTTTCTGGAGTCCACTTCTGCTCGCATCCGATTTATATTATAATCTGATCAGCATCTCTTCATGTTACCATGTGACATTTTCATAACAAGGTGAAGTTTTGATTGTCTACGCAGTTTCTTATATGAACATCCATTATCACAGTGGCAGAACACAGTGAATCTGCTATATAAAAGTTGCCCTGTCCTGTCCTAAATTCAGTCTGAAGAGCACCCCACTTCAAAGGACATGCCTTTTTCTTTTAGGGAGTCTGGACTTGACTTGAGGTCCCTTTTTGCTAAAATGTTTGTAAAATAGAAGCAACTGCAGTAGCTTGGCATATAAAATGGTCACCTCACCATATGAATTTGAGCTGATTTCTTTTAAGAGCTTTGAGTCTACTTTTGGGAATTTTTGTTTTGTTAAATCTCAAGTCTAAATACAGATTTTGGTGGTTAACTTTACGATCCCCATTTTTTGGCAGAAATAAAAGAAAAATTGATTTTAATATCAAAGATATAATTAACTAAAGTAAAAATATGCTATGTTTGGGTACAGCATCCTTAGGATAAAGCATCCCTGTTTATATAATAGAGATTTTTCTTTATTTTAGATGATAAAGAATAGCACATTTTTAAAATACAGTTGTAGATAGAATTCTTCCTATCATTGTGTGAATGTTACAAATAATCAGAGACACCTATCTTAATTTCCCTAACATTTAGGGAGTGGAATAAATTTTATTGAAGTGTTTTTTTCTTCATAGAGTCAAAATCTCTTTTATCTGGTATGTGTATATAGAGATTCATAGTTTTTGTCTACTGACTAAAAAATATTGACCAAAAAATAAAAAGAAAATTACTTTGTAATGCAGAAATTGGTTACTCTGTGCTTTGCAAAGCTGTATGTTTGTTCAGTAAATTGTATATGGTGTACCTAGAATTTCTTGTATCTTAAACAATACATTCATAATATTTAAATTACTTCTAATCATCATAATCTCCTTTTTTTAAAAAAAGTCCATGCTGTAGTTGTAGAACTTTGTTTTCCTCTTCCATTTATCTCTTGTACCTGCAGCCTGTGTAATCTTCTTAGTTCCTATTCTTCTGATCTCCTGTTTCCTAGGAGATTTCTATGTATTCTTATTTTTATTAGATTAAAACAGAATTCCTGAAACATTTTCTATATGTGTACTATTAATCTATTAATCTGCTTGGGAGCTCTCTGGGCTGTTTTACTTACTAATTTGCCTGTATTCATATGTTGGAGTCCATTGTCATAAATTCTTATGCAAATTGACTGAATTGGTGAGTCACTGTGATGTTAGTCAGTTTACAGTCAACCTCCCTGCATTTTACTCAACTCTTCAGAGATATATGGTCATTAGTAATGAGTCACCTCTCTTGCCCTCACTGTTATATTCCTACTATTTCTTAAAACTTTGTTACTGTGGAATATGTATCATGGATACAGAACAAAATAAGGTGGAGTATTTACTGGCATGTTCATCATATAACCAAGTTTTTGTGTGTAGTACAGTTCAAGATACACTTCTAGGACTGATAATTTTTTTTTTTAAATATCTTCTTTTTTTTTTTTTTTTTTTTTTTTTTTTTTTTTTTTTTTG
>NW_020799107.1:12941525-12952952 GCF_003259725.1 Athene cunicularia | reverse complement strand
TTTTTTATTTTTTTTATTTTTTTTGGAAACCAACCAAATAATATAAACTATTTGTTTTACAGGAACTTTCACAACAGGCCTGCACTTTTATATGTGTTAGAGAATTCTTAAAAGAGTATAGGAGGTTGGCTTGGATTGGCCTGCAGTGTAACACAAGAGGGAAATCTGCACATACAATTCCTGCCACAATCCAATCAAGATGCACTATATTTTTTTTAGCAATAGTTTTACCTTTTACTTTTTGCTAATATCAACTCCATTTAGGAACATAACAGTACAGAAGTGGAAGAAACCACCTGAGTTACTGAATCCAGCCTACAGCATCACATGCAGTTCTGTGGTGGACAATAAGTTCGGGTCTGTAGAAGCAACTGCTGTGGCCAGAAGTCAGAAATACACCCATCATCATAAGTCCTGTTGTATCAAAATCCCAGAGATAAAAACATGAATTGCACTACCAAGACAGCACAGCTGTTTCCATCGGCTTGAGGTACCACAATGACTTGGAAGCACTGATGTGTCCCCAGCAAAGTGTTCATACTTGCGTGTCATGTGCCACCATGCTCCTTTCTTTCTTGCTGTCTCTTCATAAAACCTGGTAGTTTGAGCTAGAGGAAAAACTTGTTCTTTATCCTAGGTCTCGCAATCAGATTAACTCTGGAAGTATGTAAATTCTTGAGAAGATTCTTATTGCCATGAGGATCATGAGTGCTTCCTGCTTGGTACCAGACCTGTGTCTTCCACAAACCTTTGATATTTCCTGAGAGATCCTGAACTGTGGGCTGGAGGAATAGGGCAGTTCCTGGTGTGGGCGGGCTAATGGCAGCAATGGTGGAACATGATCTGACTCAATTAAGAAAAAAGAAACAGCAAACCCTGTGGTGTTCAACATACCTTCCAGCAATGTCTTGTACTCCCATTTCTGCAAAACCCGACAAACTGAATGCATATCAAGCAAGTTGTTCCAATAGTCCTGCTTGAAAACGTGCAGTTTATTTCTCAAGCTTCAGCTTGAGGACAATGCTTAATTTATCTCTCTAAATCTCTACATTTAGAGCAGGCTGAAATCCAAGACTTTGTAAATCATGCCAAGCATGAACATTGGTGACTAGGGTAAAACTGTACTGGGTGTTAAGTGTGCCACAAGGAAGGAAACAACAATACTTAAAGAGCTGTAATAGCAGTTAGTAGTCCTGTTGGCTGGGTCAATTCCAAGGCAAAAAAAAGTCACAAATAATTTTACTATATGAACTCTTATTAGATGTGCTGGCTTTTGTGAGTGTTTTTAAATTTACATTGTCTAATGAGTGTAGAAATTTATTTTTTTTTCTTCACATTTTTGACACTGGAGAAAGGGAGAGTTTCAAAGACTACTGAAAAGATGGGATCTATGAGATAGTGGATAGAGAGGAAAGGAAGGGCAGCTGGGCAACTTCTGAATTTCCATTGATGACACTTACTAAGCTGTCATGGCCAGAATGGTGATGCTGAAGCCCAATGTGCTGTGCCAGTGGTAAATCTTATGCATCATCTCACTGGTCTAGGGTTGGATTTCTTTGCTAACAGCAGACAATTTTCCAAGATACATCACGCTGCTAATTGTTGTAGCATTAATTTATGATGCACTGGATTAAAAACTAGATTTTGTCATAATTTTAGCTCTTGTATGTTCCAGGATAATGGCAAATAATAAGCAAGATTATGTTCAAATGGAAAGAAAACAGAGAGGATTACATGCAATTAAAAAATCTAGTAAAAAATGATCATTTTAAAGGTTCATCTTTGGATTTTTACACTACTGCAGCTGATACGGCTTTGGAATCTATTTTGGAGTATTATTTTTATTGATACTTTAATAAGATATTTTTGCACTATTAAAATCTTTGCATTTCAGTTGGTATACTGCAGGCAAACTCGCTGCTGAAGGATTTAACTTTTTAAATTGAAAATGGAAAATCTTTATTTCTTTCTGAATTCTGCATGACAAATGACTGAACAAGGCAACAAAGTTAAACAGCAGATATAAGCATGGTATGAGCTGTTAAAGAACAGTAATTTGATTGTCTATACTATGAGAAAACCATTTCTCATGAGATTTAAAATAGTCAGTTTTCCATTCTGATATATGAATAGTGAATAAAATGCTTTTCTGAAGAAGTAACAATAAAGCAATGGGCTCGTACATTTGACCTTTCTTTCCCCTTTTGCAATTTTTATGTATGTGGCAAGTCTCAGTCTTTAATTAAAGTGATTTGTATTTTGTCTTAGCCTGGAAGTGCTGCACCCTCATCTCATGTGGCTTGAAAGACTTGGTTCTTAGCATTGCAGGTGTAGAGATGATGTATTTGTTCATTGTGTGCTCTGTTTGTCCTGGCTCTAATAGTGGCTTTTCAGGTTCAAGAAAGGCAATGCAGGCAGCATCTGCAGCTTTGCAGCAGCTTTGCAGCACTGTCAATCTTCACAAGCGTGTCAGCTTCTTTGGATGAACAAGCACTTAATCGTACTGTTTTCTCCTTGGTGGGCTTGCTTTCTGTGATATGTTCCTTAGGAACGGATCTGTTTCTCCAGTGTGATAGATCACAGCGAGAATAGGATTTGTGTCCTTTCCATCTATCTCCTAAAGTAAAAAATGAGACCTGTGAAATGACAGTGTTGATTTCAATGACCCTCTTTTGGTGGCAAATACTTACATGTGTAACATCTTTGACTGACTATGCTAATGCATAGACATTTTATTTTTTTGCAGTTTTCCAAGGTGGTCTTGTACACCAAGGTATACTAAAGTTGTCTTTCTCTGAAGAACACAAAGCATCAAGGGTTCCTCTCAGCTTTGTCTCATGTGTGAGGTATGCTGCTCAGATTAATTATCCTAGAGGTCTATGACAGTGGTCACACATAAAAATGATATTTTATATGGCATGGTAATGGTCAGGTGATACTTGGAGGTTTTCAGGAAGTGCTGACATTTCTGATGGTGCTAGTTTATTCCTGGAGATCA
The DNA here is from genome assembly GCF_003259725.1 of Athene cunicularia. Classification (NCBI taxonomy): domain Eukaryota; kingdom Metazoa; phylum Chordata; class Aves; order Strigiformes; family Strigidae; genus Athene; species Athene cunicularia. The sequence goes on along the minus strand of NW_020799107.1, from coordinate 12,949,954 downwards.
GCCCCGCTCCTCTATCTCCATGCATACTGCAATCTTTTGTTGCCATTCAGAAAGACAATGTGTCGCCACATGTGTGTGGTTATTTTCCCTTTTTTAAAAGCTTTGTCAACATTTCTGTTTTAAAGCATTTATTAAATCATCTCAGTTAGGATGCATTCTTTAAATATTACGGAATTAAACTCTTCAGTATTTTGCTGTGGTATAGTTAAGCAAAAGTATTTCTGTAATAATTGCCTCTTGTGGCCTTTCAGCCCACCAGATGGGCAAATGGTCAAAAATCTAAACCATTCCTATTTCAGGATAAATAAGATATTTCAAATTAGAATAGTTAGTGTCACTGTGACTAAAAACACCCTCATTTTTCTGTGTGACTGTAGAGCCTAGGACACTGCAGAATATTCCCAGTATCTGCAGTGTGGAGCGTAGGCAGTGAGTCATAAAGACTCTTCTGTCTTAACTGGCTCTAGGAGGGAGGGTAATGCAAAGTTGGCGTTCCTTAGCTCTGGCTTCTCTCCAGGGGCTTTCAGGCAAGGCAGAGCAGCAGTAGTTGTAGTGACTTTTGTGATGGGACAGCTTTACTGATTGCGTTGGTGACACCAGTACATTTTTTGGATCTGGTAGACCACTAACTGGACCTGGTGTTAGTGAAGAGTGCAGTCTGGTTGCTATTTGTTAGCTTTTACAGTGTGACCTAGTGGGCTCTGACTGTACCGTAGTTTTGAATTGCAGCTCTTGTATTTGACATGGGTGTGCCAGCTTAGCTGGATAGGAAATTACTAAGATTCGTTTTTAAATAAAATGGTTAATCTTGGGTTTGTCCTGATATGAAAGTACATTAAAGCATAGAAATTTAGGAACTCTTATACACCCCACATTCTTCTAACTTCTGCCTTTTATTTCTCCTTTCTTTCTAAACATATGAAGAAAAAAACTATTGAAAAGGGTTTTGTTTTGTTCTTTGTTTTTTTTTTTTTTTTTTCCCCCCCCTCCCTCTGGCATGGTGTTGTACCATTTTCCTCCAAGTGCAGATAAGTGCTGTTTGGATATCTGCAGAGCTACAAACCTTATGCATATCACAGTGAAATAGCAGTTTGAAGAGAGCTAGCTCAACATTCTCGCACTATTATTAAAATACAATGAAGTAGATACAGGTCTGTAGGGAAAATACTGCAATATTTCTGTCCTGTTTGTTAGCTGTAGTATATTGTTTTGGGTTTATATTTTACATTTGAATAACCTCCCACATTTAATAACTATGCCAACAGAAAGAAATGTAGTTGCATGAAATTTTTGTTTCTCTTGGAGTAGTAGTTAATATTTTGGGGTGTGGGTTTTCTGCCTTTTTTGTTTGGTTGGTTTTTAAGGGGAACTACTAAGTTATGGTTCACTGCAGTTGAATAATTATGGATGATGGGTACTGGCCCGATGACTACCTTCCTGTGCTCTCTGTTCTTTACTTTCTAGCATGCTACTTTGAACTCCCTGATTTCATGAAACCCATTCTGACTGGAAGTGGCCCTTGCACTTTCCAGTTCCCAAGCACTTGGGAAAAGGGGAGACTAGTCTCCCTGGTGGTCAATGACAGACATTTTAATTACCGTTTCCTGTCAGCTTGTTCAAACAGGTCTGTATGACGGCTAAATCTACTGTTGAGGGGGATAAAGGTGATGTCGTAGGACATACAGAGCAGTTGGATCAAAAAGAGTTGAACTGATGAGTAGGTGTGGAATTCCTGGATAATTCTGCTTATAACTCATCTTTTTGACAGTGAAGGATAATAGATTTGATTTGTGTAAAATTTGTGAATAGTGTATTATGTTCAGGACAACATAAGGAATTTGAGCATTTTTTCAGTTCTCCTTGTATTCTCTTATTCCCAGCTTCAAAACCGTGGAGAGAGACATCCAGGTAACTGATCCTATATTGGAGCTTCTTTTTGTAGCAGACGTTTCCTTTGATATGACATTTTTACATGATGTTTACATGACATTAGTTCAAGTGGCAATTTCCTTTTGATTTCTTCATCAAAATTGTATCCCAAGTTGTGTAGCAAAAAGAGTATTTTAGCTGATGGGATGGGACTAGAACATTCAATGTAGGCAGGCTGGGGTTTGCCCCTTTATTTTATGTAGTAGGGTCATGATCAGAGGTTTTAAAGGGAAGTTTAGTAACTTCAATTTATGCCTATCTGGAGCAGATAATGTATTTCCTGCTGGAAGATGCTTCAATGAAAGGGTACCTCAAGACTCTGGCTCTATTCCATTTGATTGAATGTACTATCATTGGAACACTTCATCTTAAGTGATGAGTCATTTCTGACTCAGGCAAAGAAAAAAAAAAATCTATAAAAAAGCCAAACATTGAAATGCGAGTGACAGATCAGAATAAAAACATGGAATGTTGGAAATCTGGATATGAAGTTCTCTAACGTCTCCATTTTGTATTTATTTGTCTACTGGATGAAGTAATGAAGAAAGTCTTGCCTGAAAAACTATCTCCAATTAATGGAAGCTACTGTCAGCCTGGTAATAGAACAAATTATTTAATTAAATATTCTTTAAATAATTCTTGTATAACCAACAGTAGTTGAATTAATGAATATGTGATAGGTTTCTCTTTCTTCTGTGATAAAATTTTTGACCTGTTAGTTTTAAGTTTATTTCACTCAGGATAATAAGATCATAGTTGGTTGCCTCGCAAATATTTAAAGGTGGTGGTAGTGGAAGAGGAAGACAACAGAAGTGTAAGTGTCAAATCTCTTGCTCTGATGCACAGACCATAAAAAAGTGAAGTCTTTGTGGTCTTTTTTATGTAGAAGTGACAGAATAGGGCCTTGTTCCTTGTCATTTATCCTGCTGCAAGTAAAGAAAAGTCCCAAAATCAGTGCTGCTGTTGAGTCCTTTGTGTGCTAGAAAGAGGTACATTCTATGTTCAGTGTTGACTTGGTCTTGCCAGTAGTCACAAACCATTCACAAATCGGTGCTTTTCCCTTTGAAAAGGGACCTACTGAAGTGCCAGTTCTAGTTTGGTGAAGCCCTCAGAGGAACAGGAGCAACAGGAGGTGGAGGAGGAGAGAGGAAGATAAGAAGATATGTATTTGTGGTGGACATACTTACCTAGTTTCATAAGGAGTTTGAGAAAACATGTGAACATTTTAAGAAAATGGAACAATATTAGATTTCTACATTGTATACTAGCTATTCATTTTCACTTTTTTTTTTTTTGATTTTTCATTTTATTTTAAACTCAAGAGAAATAGCTGAATACTTGCTAAATATACACAGAAAAATGAAACTCAGAATATTTTACTTGATTTTTTTTGTTTTGTTGTGCTTTTTTAAATAACTTCCCAATTTAGAGGATAGGCTGGGTTAATAATTGTATTTGGCTAAATCAAATGTAAAAGACAATTTAAAGGTAGATTATAATGCATACTTCTCTTACTAACTTCTGTGCTGAATCATCCTGGAATTGTGAATATTGCAGTCTTAATCTTATGTTACAGTAGCTGGGTAGTTCTTTTACTGTTTGGATTTTTGTCTCCTGTCAAGATGAAGGCATCATTACCTCATCTTAAAAGGACCAAAAAAAAAAAAAAAAATCCATATTCTAAGGAGTAGAACCCTATTAATTCTAGGAGCTTTTATTTCTACTTACAGCCTTTTTATGTTTTAGTCACTCCCCCTGCAAAGTGGAAGGGAGCCAGCTGTGTTAGAAGTAGCATCTCAAGAACATTATCTGTCATGACAGCACTTCATCATTCAGTTTTGCTATGCTGAGACTGTAAAGGAGGCCTCAACACAACGTTGATCGTATGGGTATTGCTGGCTTTGATCGTAAATTACCTTTCCTCAAGTGTTTACCATCCTTGATGGTGCTGGATTCAAATTTCTGTATATGTTGGAATGCTCTCTGAACCAAAACGTTTATGACAACTGAAAACTTCCCCCCGATTCCATTTCATACAGCAGTTCATTACTATACACACACTCTTATATAGTTGCTGCAGCTCTCTAACTTCTTGCTGTGCCATTTCTTTGTACTTCAGATTCTTTCTAAATCTGATGAATGTCATTAAAGAAGCTGGCACCATTAGTAGGTAAAATGAATAGTGCTGTGGTCTCTGTGACATCCTTAACCTTTGGGGTTTTTGGCATGTGGATTAGTGCAGTGTATGGCAAATATTGTGGTATTGGCACTTGGCTACCACAGGTTCCTTAAGGGCAACCACTGTAGGCTGGAATAGCTTGTTTAAGCAAATAACCACAACATGTAATTATTTTGTTAATTAATATAAAAGCTCTTCAGTTTTCTATAGCTTCCTTTTTGGATTCATTACAATGAGTTAGAAATAATAATTATAAATAATGAAACAGGATATTTATTTAAACCTCTATATGAAAACACGGTCTGGGAAGGCAGACTTGTCCTCTTAATAAAAATGGTTTGGGTAGCTAGCTCCTTCTGAGCCATTCTCTGGAAGCTGGGGGCAGAACTCGGCTTAAGGCCTTGTGCCAAGTACATCATTTCAAACAGGGCAGCATTTTACTGTGGAGTGTGAAAACACCATTTTTTTACAGATCATGTTGACAAACACAACGTGTTAATGGTTTGTTAGGATAAATAACAACACTTAAACAAAAATAGTTCTAGAAATACCTTTTTAGGCCATGTCAAAGCCTAGTATACGACTATGATTTCTCTGACACTGACAAAATCTTTTTCAGTGTTGTGTTGTGGAGATAGCGCTGATGTACACTGTGTTTTTACATCCCTGTGCTGCAGCGGGCAGGCTATATTTAGGAATGGTTGATTACCACCATCATCTCTAATCTATGGTATATAGTATGTCCGGGAAATACCCATCTGAAACGTGACACAATTACATAAAAAACCATGACAGATTTAATGTATCTATCTACAGTTTGTATTCCACAAGTTTTCTCCCTATTCCTCCAAAGAAAGACATGTTGGGACTGTGCTTACAAAAATTTGTAGATGCCTAGTAGGTTCCTACAATGGCCTCCCCAGTCAGGAATAAATAATTTCTGAGATGTTTGAAGTCATCAGTCAGTTTTGTTTTTTGGAACATACTGGCTGCACAGATTCTTAACCTTTAATTGATTATAACTTTAAAGTAATTTTTTTTTCAGTTGAAGTCCATTGCAATATAAGTAATAACTCCTGTAGCACAACATGTGTGTGTGTGTGTGTGTGTGTGTGTGTGTATATATTTATATGTTGGTTCAGTTGTATGTGTATCCTTTCAGTGGAGACTAGGTAGGTAGTGGACAATAAATGGAAGAACCTTATACCAGGATGTACTCCAGAAAGCAAGGGATGGATGTGGAGTGCAATGCTCTTGGACTGTCACTTGTGAAACTTTATGGGAGGATTGAGACAGAGGTACTGGAGGAAAAGCAAGCAGAAGAAACTGGAGGGAGAATAAAAAAAAAATTTGTTTTGTTGGTAATGAGACACTTTTTGAAGATGAGGGACTGCTAAATTATAGATATGTGCGATGTAGAGCCTCTTTGTGCACCTGAGAATCTACATAGTGGGATATGATTCAGACAGGGGAAGCACAAGTATCAATGATGTAACTGATCATTTTGAAACCAGATGTGTATCAGCCCTGGATAAACAGGATGGCATTCTTTTAATGACATGTTTTCAGTAGTTGTTTAGGGTCATTTTTAATTATTTTTTTTTCCCCACTTCTCTCTCTATTAACACAAACTGAAAATGTTTCACATTGTTGCTATGAATTCCTGGCCTTGAGTGCAAAGCTGCTGCCTTATATGGTCCTGTTAACACTTTCTGATGGATTGCTGCAAACCTGAGAAAACTGTAATGGCTGTACTCTATGTTTAGGACAAAACCCTGCAAGCTGGTTGGTGCTGTGAGTGCTTGACACTTTTACAGCCACGTCTTTGGGTACTGTGCGTATGTTGCTCAGCAAGCATTTAATTCAGACTATTTGAGACAGTAGATGCATGCTAATTCAATGATCTCCTTTTGGTTCTTTTTCCAGTACTTAAAAATTTTGTACCTCTCAAATACTTCTCAGTGTATCTTTTCATTACAATCCCATGACCAAATCTTGAGGACCATTCTTCTCAAGTAGACTGCCCCGATTTTAGAAATTACTAAGGAAGGTTACTTAGAAATTACTAAGGAAGGTTAAAATACTGCAAAGTCATACTGACTTAGTTGCATCTGCAGATACAGCTTGGTTTGCAGTTGCTCACCGCTCTTAATGCAGAGGTCTAATTTATGGTTATTTGCTGCTTACTAAATTTAGATTGGATGTTTTTGCTTGCTTGTTTTTGAAACAAAGGTGAGATATTGTAGAGTTTGCTCTGGATTTGGTTTTTGTAAATTACTCATCAAGTTAAATTAAAAAAATAGACTCCTCTGAATTACCTTTTGGAAGTGAACTTCATTTCCTTTACAGGGCATGTTTGTGGGCCAAGTCCAAAGGCTACTCATATAGAAAAGTTGCGTGGCTAATCCAACTCCTAAGTGTTGACAAAGTATAACTGATAACATCAAAAATTTCTAAGTACCCATTAGAATTGCTGTCCTGGATAGACAGGGGAATACTTCATATGAACCCTCATTATAACTTGTCTGATGCCATGCAGAAAACACAGGTGTGCCATTGCCATCAGAGGCAGGGATAGCCTAAACAAGTGAAGATGTGACCATCCCTGCTAACATCTGATACTGGTACTTAATCTTCCAGTCCCTCTGGGATTTCGAGACTCTCTAGGTGGAGTGAACTGTAAGAGACTTTGAGCAGCTCCCTGGTTGGTTGATCATCCTACTCATAACTAGATGGAAAACAGTCTGTATTTTGGTGAGGTTTCATTTAGTTAGTTGTACATAAGAATCATTTTGATATTCTGATTTCTATTTCAGATATGATAAAATAATTTAGTAATAAAAGGATTAGTAGAAAATTGTTTTATGGGCCATATACAATGCAAAGCAAACGACATATAGGAATTTACACACCGTGGTGAAACAATACCAACACTTGCACCTTATCTGGGACTGATGTCAGACAGGATGTGAGCATAGAAGAGTCCCTCTTTTATTCTGTTCAGGGCAGTTGTGGGTGTTTGAGGAGAACACTTTTACTGAAATACTCATTTTTGTAAGTGGTCTTCTGGATAGTTACCGTACAGATGAGGAGACTGTAAGTTAAGAATTAATCAGTCAAAAACTCAAGAGCACTAAAACATATTTCATTTCAACTTTTAACCTTAATAAAATATTCCGATATTTTAAAAGTATTTGTAGTGCTTTTTTTCTTTTTTGTAAGGGGTGTGTGTGTGGGTGTGTGTGTAGAAATTTTATTATGAGAAACCATGAGAAATCCTGGTTCTGACAGTGAAAAATTCTATTAATTTATAACTAACTTTCCACTCCTATTCCCAGTTTTTTGATAAAGAGATGATAGTACTTTCATTGCAACACTCCAAAAAAAGCAGCCTTTTTGAATAGTTGCAGTAGCACAAGGCAGGAACAATTCCAACTTTTTTTGGGGTTTTCTTTTTCAAGCTTTTTCCTGCATGTTGATCTTTCCATGAGCCAAAACGGCAACATGTTTAGGCCTGCACTGTAATTTAGTTACTCTTGGTCAAGCTTGTGTTACCTCACGTGCATGAAATATTATGTTTTCTAAGTTAGTAAAATCCCCATGTAGTTCACTGGGATATTACGTGACTTTTTAGACCTCTCCATGCATATGATATAACATTAACTGTCTTTTAAAACAGGAAAGAACAAAAGAGGTTGAACAATCAAGGCTTTCTATTATTTCATTCATGTCTATAATCATCAGGGTACAAGATGTTATTTTAGATGACATGAAGTTTTTGGTTATTTGAGTTTAGACAGAACTCAAATCTAAATTAATCCTTAACTGATGTTACTTACAAGTAATGTATTGGAGAAAGAAATTGTAGATTTCCTTTATGCATTAAGCAAGGTCACTATTCATGACAAGCCATCACTCTGTGCTTGTGACTGATGATTCATCCTGTACAGCTGACCAGTGTGGAAATGGTCAAGACTGCAGAAGAGCCTCTTTCAGCTATATTTAACTTCAGCAGTTTTCTGCACTAGTGTAGCAATTCTGTCACCACTAGATTTTGGATCCCGCTCTTACTATGTGCTGTCACTGTAGCTGAGTCACCCCCTTTGGCCAGAGCAGGCCAGATGTTGGATTTGTCTTTTGACCTTTTCAGTTGTGGTGTTTGCTATTCGCTTTGATGTTAATGCATATCAGACAGCAAAATGCTTGAGTGTTGCTTTCACAATTGAACCTCGCATTTGGCTGCTCATACTTGGTTAGCAGCTGACGAACTAGGGGCACTTTCACTTGCTCAGGAAAAGAAGGAAACTTCCCCCCCCCCCCC
>NW_020799107.1:12934679-12941475 GCF_003259725.1 Athene cunicularia | reverse complement strand
TCCCCCCCCCCCCCCAACATCCATTTGCCTTCTCATCTTACTTTAAAATAAATTTCAATTTTTCACCTTCCAAGTTCTGTGATGTGTGTCAAAGCTTGCTGCAGGTTTTGCGCTTAGTCTACTGTTATTCTGAGCTGCTCCAGAAGGTGCCTCTCTAATGATGTATATTTCTACAAATGTAAAATGTGAAAATGTGGCAGTCACAGATAGAAGACCAATTTATCAATTTGTGTTACCTGTTTTAAAATAGTTTTAAATTCACCTTAAATAATCAGAGGGCTTCTAAAACTGGTGTGGGTTTTTTTCTTATCAATGTAGTTAAGAATGAAAAATATATAAGTACCTTGTAAATATAGCATGACTTCGAAAGTTCAAAAAAATTAAATTAAAATGAAGAAATTTAATTTCCTGTATAATATGTTGAATTTTTGAAATTATTATATTTCCTTAAAAAGAAAAAAAATTCTTTTATTAGGTTAATAGACTGCTAAATCAATATTTCAAAAATTTGGAACTGAATATGAGATACTGTATTTGTGTGGTGTTTTTAATTAAGAATGTGTATTAAATTTTGATAAATATATGTGGTTACTGATTTGTTGATGACATTAGGTAATAGTTACTTGGTGACAACATTAGCAATTTAGATGCAACCCTAAAACATAATGTAATTTGTCAAAAACTGGATTTGTTTCTTACTAGTGAAACTGAAGAATTATTCTGGGTCTCTTTAAAGCTGTATTGAAATTAGGCAATTTAGAATTTTCTCTTGAGATCAGTTTGGGAATTTTGCATTTGAGCACAAAAGAAAATGCATTAGTTCCTAGTAAATATTCTGCTAAAGCACAACGACAGTGTTGTGCATAATTGGCAGCCACTTGCCAGTTATAGCTTGAATGGGACTGTTATTTCAGATCATTAATGAGGACTTTGTGAGAATTGATTGCAACTTGCAAACTCTGCATCTGCTGTGACTGCCTTGACTCCATGATAAAATTAAACCTCTTCTTCTTAAACTGTTTTTGAGAAGTACAGCTGAAAACCACTGTGTGCTGATGTTGTTGCTGGTGTAACTTTAAGCCCTTCATTACAAATTGTTTTGCAAAGAAAAATAGTTTGTGATAAAATGATAGTGTACCACAGGTTTAGTAGTGTTGAAATAAGAGATCTTTTGCTTGTTATGCCATTCAATTTTTGTTCAGATCAAGCTGAAGGAAAAAAATTCTCATATCTCAGCCCTTGAAAGGCCTGTCTATTACAAAGTGGCAGGACACAGACGTTCAAGTCTTGTAATTCAAATTGTAGGTTCTCTTTATTTTTTTTTTCTTATAATTGGAATCTGCAGTTGTGGCCTTTCCTATGAAGAGCAATTTTTTGCAAATACGCAATATGTTTTAAATTGTTTCTAAAGAATTTGTTGCTGTTAGCTGACCTTCTAGGCAGTGCTGTGTAACATAAAGAAGCAGGGCATGTGTAGAGCTTGGATTAGAAAAGGAAACATAAAATAAAAGAATCATTATTGTGCGCAATTTATGAGAGAAGCATGAACAAAGAAGGAGGTAAAGCAACCTGACACGGTCATGAAACTGGGTCTGTAGGGAGATAGTGTCTGCTTTGTGGTCAAAGGATGAGGGAGAGGAAGAGTGAAAAATACTGGAGTGAGGGCAAAGAGGTTGAGCTTTGACAAGGATGAGTCTGCAGGATACAGTAATCATGGGAATCTGGGGTGATGCAAGGTCGCGAACAGTAGGGAAATATGAATTTGTAGTAGAAGGCTAAGGTGTTAGTAATCTATAGTGGCATGTTAGGGATTTGAGTTTCTGCTGCTCTGTTATCCCTACAAGTCTTCTGTGGTGGTTATCATAGGTTATTCGTATGGTATTTGGCCATATTCATTAGTGTGAATGTTGATCACCAGCAATAGCCGTCCTCTCTCGGGCTGGTGTAAAACTAATGAATTTTTCAGTTGATTGACTGGGCTTTATATTTCCAGAATGCATAGCTCCATCTAAGTCTCTCAGTCTTATTCTTCACTGCCATTGTACATGTTGTGGATTATTGTGTGTCAAGTAGATAAAAACCAATTTCACATCTTGAAAGTGGTGCTAATGCAGCAGGTCATGCAATAATGATCATCAGTCACTGAAGTGTTAAAAGGCAGGTAGTTTTTAGGGAGAGATGAAACAGGATTCTCAGTTGGGCATTACTAACCTTGGTGCTTTCTATAAAACACCAAAAGGTACTAAATGCGTCCTGTGCCTAATTATGTGGAAGAGTAAGTAAAATTTCAGTATATTATGTTCAAAGAGAACAGCAATATTTGATGTTAGGAGGGAAGGGTTATTGTTTCCCAGCACACAAAAATATAGTGGAAGGTAACTACTTGCCAGCTAGCATGTTTGCTCTATTGTGAATTAATAGATGTACGAGTATTGTGAACAAAGGCTTTTTTTTTGGTGTGTTCTTATAGTTTGATCCTTCCTTCATCCCTCAGACTTTTTGCTATAATTTGAGAAGCTTACGTAGCCTCGCAAGGAGCTTATCTTTGGGAACCAGTGCCCTGCATAGCTTACATCAGTTTTGCGTAAATCTGATGAAAAAGTGTAGCGTGGTTTATTACCAGTATGTAAGTGATTGACTATTGTGAAATCAATCTGTGATTGGAATAATTTCTCAAAGATACCTCTAACCAGTATACTGTTGAAGCACGTCATGTCTGGTACAGTGTGCAATGTGATTAAGCAGCATGCTCAATCTACAAGTGTATAAACAAGTGCATTGCTGGGGGAATTAAGGAAGTTACCTTACCGTTGTGCTCAAGCAACCTTTCAGCCCTCCTCTTAATTAACTAAATACTGACCTTTCTGTGCATCTGACTGTAAAATATTTGTCAATTCTTCATGCCTATTCTTCTCTAAAATCTATGAAACTTTATAAAAATCTTTAAGTTGTGAAAACTGACATTAGATGCCTAAAGTCCTGTATCAATACTAAATACAGTGTGTTTGTGTGCTAGCAAATTTTGCATTTGAAGAGAACTCTTCCATGTAGTAGACAAAGGTTTAACAAGGGCCCTTGGCTAAGGTTTGAGGTTAGAGATATTTAAAGGAGAAATAGCATGCACATTCTTAATAATGCAGGGAAATTAATTTTTACAAGAACCTTCCTAGGATTTGTGGTTGCTTCAGGCCACTGAATGCTTTTGCATTGGTGTTGGCTGATTTGCTAAATTATATCGTTTATTTCAAACAGGAAATAAGCTGGAAAATTCCCTTGGCCCTTTTTATGTTAGATGATCACAGTAGTCTCTTCTGGTTTTATAATCTCTTTATGTATAAAAATCAATACATATGAGGAGTAGTTTTTGTCTATAATGTCTTTTGGAAATCAGTGACTAATGGAGAACACACAGCTTTTCCATGATGAGAATATTCTATGACTACTTGGAGTTTTTTTTTCTCTGCAGGGTGCCTGAGGGCATTTCTGTTCTTGTATTAGATCGTGCTTCATGCACAGGTGGAGGCAATTTAGCATAGTGTAATTCCATCTGAAATTATTAGTAGGATTGGAAGTACAGAGTTCCTTCTATGGCACATGAATGTTACTTTTGAGTGTTTTTACACTGCTTTTTGTCAGTGCAGCTGAATGTTAATTCATTAGTATTTCAAAAGTAGGAAGAACTAAGCATATCTAACTATTGATGGTGTAGGACTTAGCGTTGAGTGTTTAGTGTGATGATAGGAAATAGTATGTATTTCACTCATGGAATAGAGTCAAGAAATAACCAGCTGTGTATTAGGAGAAAAGGGGTTTTTTTTGTTGTTGTTGTGGGTTTTTTGTTACTGATGGGCTCTGTCAGGAAACTACTTTTGAGCAACTTGCCCATTCTTGTGCTCAGTTTAATTCCAGTCAGCATATCTTAGACTTTGCAGGAACTTCAAAAGCGATTATTCCATCTCATGGTCTTTTCAGCCTTGCTTGTGATTCCTAATGTTTTTGTAAAGTGCTGGAGACATTTTTGGCATTTTTTTGACATGAGCAATAATAGTCTATTTTTCTTTTCTATCTTTTTAATGAAGCCATCATTTAGTGAGGTGCAAAGAAATTCCGATAGTAATGAGATTTTAAAAATGACTTTATGACATGCTCCTGCTCTTTCATGGAAACTTATGATTTAAACATATGTGTCAGTAAGATAGATTTCTTTAAAGCACTCAGAAAAACAAATAACAGCAGTGATCAGAATATATATTTCTCTAAACTTGAAGAACATTTAACATTGTTCCATACAAAAGATCTGGCTTAATAAATGCCTAGTGACAAGTGAGGATAAAATTGGAGAACCAAAGGTGGAGAGATTAATGGGGTGCACCAAAGATCAGGATTAAGAAAAAAAAAATGTTATTCCTTTTAGTTTATCCCTCTTTTTCTTGGTTGATTTGATTTTTTTTGTTCATTAGTTGGTTTCAACTCTGGGAAGGGAGACCCTGAAGTCTTACCATGAAATAGGCCATTAGACTGCCCTGAATGAATTCCTACTTCCAAGTCAGCAATGATGGCTGAGCTTTGGAATATATTAAAAAAAAAGCATAATTAAAAATTCCAACCTTAATCTGAAAATGTCTTCTCATAGCATTACAAACATCTATTGTAATCCTCCGTGTATTTTATCATGTTTATTTATCTTCACCATTATAAATCTGTGCCTATTTCTAATCCACATATATTTCTCTTTTTATCCCATTAGATTTTGTTATACCTTTGAGAAGAATCCTAATAATAAATTCCTTCACCCCCATGTAGTGATCTATAGACTGTCATCCAGTGACCCTTCAGTTTTTTCTTTGAGAAACTAAATAGATTGACCTCTATAAATCTTTTATTAGTAGTGATGGTTTTCAATCTTGTCGTCATGCTCATGGTTCTCTCTTGAACCCATTTGTGAATGTCTTTGAAATGTTGGCAGCAGAACTGGTCACGGTGATTTAGTAGCAGTCACAGAGGTAATACAGCCTCCCTATTCCTTCTCAATATTTCCCAGATTATATATAAACTATTAACTATATTATCCTTTGCAGCTGTGAATCCACCAAGACACTTACTGTTTGTCAAGCTAATAGCTTCCAAGTATAAAACTGCATCCTATTTTTTGTTCCTGGATGTGGAACCATTTGGCACCCCAAAAAATAGGTTTGGTGGAAGCTCTGACTAATCTACCAGTTTTGTGTCTCCCATCTCTGTTCTCTGTGACCTGAGCAAACTCCATCAACTGCGGTCTTGCATTTGTTCCCATAAATACATTACATTTATATTGAGACAGCACTGATTTTTTCGATGACATCCTCCCTACCATTTCATGGTAATTCCATTCAAAATTCAAGATCAATAAAATAAGTAGTCCTTAATTTGCTCTGAATCAAAATTTTATGTTGTGTTTGAAATGTATAGCAAATTTTATGTTATGTTTGAAATGTATAGCAAAAATGTAGTGTTTATGTGGTAGTAGAATTAAAACATGCAGAGAAACAAGAGAGAGATTAATTAAAGAAGGGCAGTAAAATGCAGCCAGACATGGATTTCATGGGCCACAAGTACCTTTTAGGCTCCTGTGCCCTGGAGGATTAATTCCATTTTTCTATAAACATTTTGGAATGCTTTTATGAGGGAAATTAGGTTCTTTGCTTTAGAACATTGTCCAGTTGAGACTCTAATTAAAAAGCAATTTAAGAGTCTTTAGGCGTCTAATCTATTTTTCCTTTGTTCAAGCTGCCCATTGGTAAAGAAAAAAATCATTATTAATATAAGAAAAAAAAAAAAGTTGTTTCTCTTTTTTAAAGAGCTTGTTGAAAATTGTGAGGGTTTTTCTTATTAAAAATAATCAGGCTACATGGAAATTTTTTATTCTTTAAAGCATTTCCTGAGTTTTGATTACAATTTTCAATTTTTTTTTTCAAGAATTAAAAACTGTTATTATTTGAAAAAATTTTGATGGAAACAAAAATCCCCCAGCAATGTTTTCAGTTTAAAACAGGGATGCAGGGATGGAATAGTGTATGTTGGCTTTTGTTGTTGTGGTTTTTTTGTTTTTTTTTAAAAAAAAAGTGTCCTAGACTTATGTTAGTCTAGAAAGGATGATGATGTACACCAGTTACTTTTTCATGTTTAATGTTTAATGGGTATATATTGTGTATTTGAATTTATGTATTTGTAAATATGTCTATATGCTTAACCCTCTGCTCACAGCAGTCTGTTACAAATGCATACAAACGTGTTGATATGCTGCCTCTGTAGTATGTAAAAAATTTCCAGCAAATCAATAGTATTCTATTACTGTGATAGCCTGAGGAACACAGAACAACAAAGCCATCCTAATGAAAATCCAAAGGCATCCTAATGGAAATCCTAGGGTCACTTCAGCTATCGAGGCAATCCTCAGACTGCAAATGAGTTGAGGGCTTATTTTGAAATTATTATCTAAACTGAAGGTTTGGACATACTGGAACTCCACTAATTTACCATGTATGCTTTGGGGCTTCTGGAAGAGTGGAAAACTCTGCTTAGTCGTGTAGGCAAGCAGAAAATAGGAAAGGCAGATGTTGTACTGATTGCTTCTTGTCTGAATCTGATTATCTCTTTTTGACCTTATCCATGTATTTGATGAAGTCTGTCATAATCTTGTGTTTTACAGAGATATATGCCTACACAAGTAACTTTTAAAAATATTATTTTTACTTTTTATATTACTGAGCTATACTTGGACTAGCCACTCAGGAAAAAAAAAAAAAAAAAAAAAAGA
>NW_020799107.1:12912749-12934629 GCF_003259725.1 Athene cunicularia | reverse complement strand
CCCCCCCAGTACCCCTTAACCCAAGCCTAAGGACTTTAAAAACCACTGCATTTCATCAACTTAGTTATTGTTTTGGGAAACACCATGTTAATTCATTTCAATTTATTTGATAACTCTTCCAACAAATGCTTATTGGAGGCAGTCAATTGTAGGGCTATAAAACATGGCATCTAAGAAATATTTTTTTTTTCCCCATTACTTTTGCTGCATTATTGACTATCAATCAAGGAGAAGTGGTAGCCTAAGTAAGAATAGTGTAATAGGTTTAGTCTTTGCTCTTAGTTACATAAACATTGTGTCTTAGCCAATTAATTATCTAATCTTGCAAGAGTTTACAGAAAATTGCATGTGTAAAATGGGTAAGTACTACTTTTGTCTATCATCATATGAAATAAGACATAAAATAGCAAGGCTTTGGGTTTTTTTATGGTGTTTAGTGGTTGCATTGCTACAATGTATGTCTAGTTACATACCTAGCTAAATTAGCAAAGAAATCAATGAGGTGAAGGAGGTGAGTGCCCACATCAAACCACTCTAAGCTTTGCAAGCAAAGACAGGATCTCAGAGTATTGTTGAAGCCCAGCAGTGGAGTGGTTGTGGGAGGTGGTTGTAGGAGTGGTTGATGAATACGTCCCCTGATCACCCACACTGGAGAGGCTGCTGGTCAATACCACGATCTTGGGCAGGTCATCATCACTGCTGCACTTGGTCAGTGCAATTTGCAATTTACATGATCACAGAATCATTTTGGTTGCAAAAGATTTTTAAGATTATCAAGTCCAACCATAAACTTAACACTGCCAGGTCCACTACTAAACCATGTCCCTAGGTGCCATGTCTACATATCTTTTAAATACCTCCAGGGATGGTGACTCAACTACTTCCCTGGGCAGCCTGTTCCAATGCTTGACAACCCTTTTGGTGAAGACATTTTTCCTAATATCCGATCTAAACCTCGCCTGACACAACTTGAGGCCACTGACTATCATCCTATCACTTGTTCCTTGGGAAAAGAGACTGACACCCACCTCGCTTCAACCTCCTTTCAGGCAGTTTTATGGAGCGATAAGGTCTCCCCTGAGCCTCCTTTTGTCTGGACTAAACAACCCCAGTTCCCTCAGTTGCTCCTCATAGGACTTGTTCTCTAGACTCTTCACCAGCTTCGTTGCCCTTCTTTGGACATGATCCAGAGCTCAATATCTGTCTTGTAGTGAGGGGCCCAAAACTGAACACAGTATTTGGGGTCTGGCCTCACCAGTGCCGAGTACAGGGGAACAATCCCTTCCTGAGTCCTGCTAGCCACACCATTTCTGACACAAGTCAGGATGCTGTTGGCCTTCTTGGCCACCTGGTCACACTGCCTGCTCATATTCAGCCGACTCCTGACCAACACTCGCAGGTCCTTTTCCACCAGGCAACTTTACAACCACTCTTCTCTAAGCCTGTAGTGTTGCATACGGTTAAAGGTCTTTAGACAATATCTTAAAAGTTTTTTCCAACCTAAATGATTTTATGATCATGGAAACTGCAAATTGTGCTGACCAGGTGCAGGAGTTTGGTCTGTATCAGAGCTTCTCTCTAGGAGTAATGCTGGACTTGACTTATTTCCTACCTACAGCCAGGTTCTATATCCTTCTGAATATGGGATAGAGTCATTTATGGCAGTATTTAGGCACTGTATGTATTGCTGTATATAGTACCAGAATGAGAATTTGTATATGCCAGTGTTATGAATGCCTGCAATTAGACATGTACGTTTGTTATCTGAACCTTGAATATGCAGCTTTTGAAATACTTGAAAGGAGCAATGGTCATATGAATTCTAATATCTTCCCCTTAAAAATCATTTAGTGTTAGTAAGATTTGTCTGTTTTCCTGTTGTCCCCTTAGATCAACAGTGATGTTTTGGTATCTATCTAGGATTTAAAATTCACTGGTCAGTGGTCTAGGACATGTGATTTTTGATGACTAAATATTGTCTTGGAAGTTATTACTGGAGCAATTGTGCTGTTAAAACTGGGCTAGACAAATGTGGGAAATTTGATTTTCCTGATGGGACTAACTGGAGTTGAATTAAAAGAAAAAAATGTTGCTCGATTTTTATTCCCCATTGTCAACATGCAAAACATCCATAATTTTCCTGAATGTGGAGTTGGCCCTCTATTATTTCTGACAGAAGCTGCAAATATAACTAATCTTATAATGAATTGATTAAAGCCTTATCCTAAAAAGTTAGTGTGCTGTTAAAATGATGTGGCTGATTCTCAGATAGTGGCTGCAAAGGGATTGGTTCACTTGTTTATTAAAAAGCACCAAACGAACCACAAGACAAAAAAAAAAAAAAAAAAAAAAAAATAAATCACGGAAGCACTGCTACTGCACTGAGATGTTTTATTTCCATTAT
This sequence comes from Athene cunicularia, assembly GCF_003259725.1. NCBI lineage: Eukaryota > Metazoa > Chordata > Aves > Strigiformes > Strigidae > Athene > Athene cunicularia. Next base: position 12,932,225 of record NW_020799107.1, on the reverse strand, counting down.
GTTCTTGTGTTTGCAACAGTCATGTACTGTAGCAAAAGCGTGGTTACGATTTTCCTGCATGGAAGGTCAGCAGTAAAGGGGGGAACAGACAGTTACATATTTTTCATAACGTGAGAAAAAAGGTTGACCTCCACTGAGTGCTCAGATATCGAATGACCATGTTATACAGCCACCAGAGCACCACAGAACACCTCCTCCCTCCCAAATGAAAAACAACCCTATACTGATAGATCAGTGTGAAGATACTTTGCTTGAAATAATGCCAGTGACAGTCGCATATTTTTGGTTCGTTTATGTCTAGGGACCCAGTTCTGCACCCTAAATAGTCTTCTCAAATTACTCCAATACTGCACAAGCTATTAAACAGTCTATAAAGCATTCTGGGCATTCTTGCAGAAAAGACTCAGAGTGAGAAACAACGTAACATTTATCACAGAAATCTGTTATTTGAATCCAGACTCCATTTGGAGTTACCTGTTGAGAACTTACATTTATCTGTTATATGACATGCAGGCTGATTTATAACTCTGGATTTATGCAAGTCATGTATTTGTACGTTTTCATCACTTCCGCTATAGATTTTTCACTAACCACACTGCAGTTGGTGCAGTTGCTCAAGCTTAGTGGAACATTTTCAGATTTTGGGAAGACAAGAGAATCCCTAACCAGTGTCAATGGACTTGCTGTACGGTGGTGGCTCATGAAGTGAGATAGCCACAATGTCCATGCCTCTGGTACTGATAATATTAATTTCCACAGGCTGCTTCTCTCCTCTGTGTCGCCCATTTATTTTGTGCAATACAGCTTGTGTTTCCCATCTTTATTCAGTTTGCTCCCTGGTGTATTGTCTCATTTCATTTCTTGTGCATGTATCTTGGATCTTTTAAACCTACTTTTTTTTTTTTTTTTTTTTTTTTTTCCAATAAAAACAGCCTTTCTCCATTCCATTGCTCACTTTTTTAAATATATATTTTTATTTTTAATTTTAGCCAGTAACATAAAAGTATTAAATTTTAAAATTTAATTTCAAATAATGACAATCTGCGTACCTCCAGATATAATGTAGTTTGTTCAGTGAAGAAAATAAAGAGTAATAAATTTTTATATGGAGAGTCAGTGTTGTCTTCAGTATTTCTATACTACTGAATAGTCCAGTCTACAGAATTCCCAGGAAATACTTTAAAGAGATGTTGAATCAAATGTATTATTGTAACCTGGGATAGAAAGGGATGAGAAATCGGTAAGTAGCTCTCAGTGCTTCCTTGTCTTTCAAAGTAGTGTAACACTGATATAAAAAATAAACAGTCTATATCTTGGTACTGACTTGGTCATGTTTTGATTCATCTGAAATAATTTTGTTTCAGATAATAGAAAGCAGGATTTCTGGGTTAACATAATATCTCTGGTGTAAAAACCAGTGGTTTCTGGTATGAAAAATAAAGCATGTAATTTTCCTTTATTTATTTATTTAGACAGAATAGGATTAAAAGAGACTGTAACCCCTTGTGGATGGAAAGGAAATGAATTACTTTGGTTTTGAGACCTATTTAATACTTGATATAAAACACCAGGGGAAAAAACCCTAAACCGCAACACTAATGAATTGAGAATAAATAAGGAAAAAATAATTGTGTATAAAATGTGTTCAAATCTGAGATTGAAGTAGAGAAAGCATGGAGAATAGGGAGTTACTAGGTCTTCACTTTTTTCTTCAGGCTTGAACAAGCTGTAATCATTGAGATCAAGCACAAAAACAATATTGGGAAACTCCCACCTTGATGTCAAAGCCTAGCTTGAAAAAGAAACAGTAGGGGTGAACTGTAAGAATGGGGTGGAATAGTTCTCACCTATCAAAGAAGTATTCAATGCCACATATTTAAGAAAGAATAAAGTATTTCTTAACTACTTGGTAAAGAATCTGTAGTATATTTCTTTAATAATTTCTTACTGTAGTTTCTGTACAGTAATTTTGTATTCCTTTATGAATAGGATTAGATATAGTTGTTTTACCTCACCTGGAGGATCTTACAATCATGGCACATGGTTTTATTCCGTATGCATCAGAGTTAAATGACCTCACTGCATGTTCTGCTTACAAGACACTCTCTCCATGACTTTGGACAGAGCACTTTACCTTTCTGTATGCATCATCTTACATTAAAAAACCAAAAAGGTAAGTAACTTAGAGAATGTACTGAAGATCCAGTAAATAATTTTTATGATTACTAAATTACAAGTGATGTTTTAAATCCAAAATAGTTGAGATGGCAATGAAAAATTTTGAAGACTAAACTCCCAGCTGGGCCACTGATGCTCATGATGACCAAAATCTCTCTGTAGTGTCTCGTTTTCATGTTCCGGGAAGTCTATATCTTCTTGTATGCTGGAAGCATTGAATATATTTTCTGCCTTGGGAACTTATGGCAAAGCAGCTTTTCAGGCAAGCCAATGCGTGATCACATTTGATGGGATGAATCAATTTAGCATCCTAAACTGACAGGTGGTTTTGAGCAGTTCATGAGGGATTTAGTTGGTGTGGTGCAAAATACAGCCTACAGGTCAATGATATTTGGATAAGCAGCAATTAATAACCAATGGCCTATACCATTGCCCTCGTTTATGCCAAATAATGCCATTCTTTCTGAGTTGTCCGACAGAAATAAATTAAAATACTTTAAGGTTGAAGACATATTTTCTGTGATATAAAGGGATGATAAAATTGGCCTCATACAATGAGCCAGATGTTGAGGTCTCTGTCAGGAAACCGTATCAGAACAAATGCACAATTACTAGGGGGACATATCCCCCCCCCCCCCAATAATTTTGAATTTGTTTCTAGATTTTAGATTATTTTCTAGAAATATTCTACCATGGTCTATGGCTTGCTTCTGTTCCCACTGAAGTCAGTAGCAAAATTCCCAGTAACTGATGGAAAAAGCCCATGAAAAATGTCTTGAAAGCATTAATTTTGGTAAATTGAATTTGTTGACCAAGAACTTAGATTTATAATTGTTTGCTTCAATCTGCTGTCTCTTTACATCAATTTTCCTAAATTTATTCCTTCCTACATGGTCTAAAAAGATGTGTTACCTAAATTTTAAGCCAAAACTGGATATAGAGACACAGAATCTAAATTGAGTATGCAAGAACAGTAACAAAAAGCTCAGTGCTAGCTCTTGCTAGTTTGCATTCATATTTTTTGTTGTGCTTACGTGGTTTTCTCAACTATCCCACTTGCTTTTTTTGACTCTTAAGCTTGAACTATTTCTCAGAAATTTCTTTGTATAAGTAATAGCAATCTTGTATTGAAGTTATTGTTGCTGTTAAATAGGGCAAGAAGAAATGTTTGGTTTTTGTAGTGTGAAGGGAGGTGGTTTAGTTTTTTGTGGGAGACTGCTATCAATAAATAAGTGTGGTTTGAGCAAGTTGTTTGTAAGGTTCAGCTCTTAATGCTTGGGGAATGCCACAGGACCACTGTGTAGTTTGGCTCAAGTGTAAGCCGCTATTTTATTTCTTTAAATACCTTTCAGAAGAAAAAGCCCACCCTCCACAGTATCTCAAACCTGGCAACTATTTGCAGAATGGTTTTTCTTGTGCACTGGTTGCTAGCATTGTGTCTGCTTCTTACAACAGCATCTACACTTCCCGAGAACCTTAAAAACACACTTGAAGTGACAGATCATTGTCCTCCTGTGCCAATACTTAAATATGAATTTTTTCATATGAGTCAACTGAGTTAAGATCAGATGTTTTCAAAAGGGTTTGATTTTCATTTGCACAAAGGCTGCTCTGCTAAAAAATTTTCAGTGACCTCATAGCTGAAAGTGACTGAAAGTTTGTCCTTTTAGCTGCTAAATAACTCAACTGTTCTGCACAGCTTTGTGAACTGGGATAAAATTTTTGTATTCTAATTTTTGTAATTTGATTGTTGATTTGTATGAAAATTGCAAAGACCTTGAGATGTCACTGTTGGTACACCTGTCCCGATCCAAAGTCGGGGGAGGTTTCGATACAATCCCAAGAGGGTGCACCCAAAATAGGTTTTTATTATTAAAAAGGTTAAGAGGGGTAGCGATAGGACAGAATAGAAGGAAAAGGCAGAAATAAAGCAAGGATACGGGATAGGGCTGCAAGAAAAATCACCACTGTGGATCCAGTGGCGTCTCGCTGGTCCTCAGCCTTCAGTTCTTCTGTGGTGGATGCACACAGATCAGGCTTCGATGGTAGATGTACACCGAGCAAGATTTTCTGCTGCCTTTTTAAGTTCATCGTACCAGCTGATCTGATCAACATATCTGCTCGCCTTTAGTTTTCTTTCCTCTGGTCTCAGAGGTTTTGTTGCATCCGGCTTCTGGGTAGAAACATTTGCCTCTTATCAGTTCATCAGCAATGCAGGCATGGAGTCTGGCCTACACAAGAGCCACAAATGGCTCCAGGATGGGGCCAGCTCAGTCGGTGTCTGCCCCTGTGAGGCTTATGTAAAGCACCCGGACAATGCAACTGCAAGGAAATGGGGGGGTGCATCCTTCAATACACTCCCATTTCTCTGGGCAGCATTCCCCAGACCAAATCACCGGCTGCAGCAGCTTCTCTTGGAGGTTTGCACAGACACAAGCAAGCTTTGAGACAGGCATATGACATTTCAGTCTCTCACAACACCTCTTTGGCTAAAATTTGCCTGAAGCATTTGTGAGATATAGAAATTCTGTTAAACTAGGTCAGCAGTCCCTGGTGTGCCAGGATAGAAGCAAAAGCCTTTCTTTGGGTGCAAATGTATTGTGTTTTCTCTATGAAGTTCTGAAACAAATGTGCTATGCAGCTTGTTTCTTTCTTCCTTCAACTTCAGTCTTCTTGTAGCTGGCACTTAGCAGCTCCAGCATAGCCCATCTTCTTAAGCTTCTTCTAGCAGGAACTTGTCATTCTGAAAAGAACAGAGAATTTGAAAAGATGTTCAGACTATGTGGGCAGCTTTCAATGGTGGAACAGCCCTGTCCTCCCAGCCATGCCACTGAGATGCTTTGTGGGCTCTGTGGGTATTATGTGGGATCTGTAATTCTATGGGAGACTCCTTGGTGGAGATGGAAGCTCATCTGTAAGATATGGATGAGATTTATACTTTCAAAGTGCTGATAACTAATAAAGTGAAGTCATTCCACTTTCCATAGCACAGCAAGCAAAAAACCTGTCTGTCACTTATGAGTCATCACAGATCTCAGCTCCAGAAGAAGGGTGTTTGTTAGGGTGCAGTATTCGGAAGCTGGTGGCTGCAAGTCACAATGTAATTAATTATTTAGCTACCTCTGAGTATCTGAGTTCAGGATGGTATTCTTGCATGGATATCTGTTCTGATTGGAGAAGCTAGAGCTCTGTCTTCAGTACGTCATCATTTCTTGAGCCTGCAGTGATGTCTGAGTGTCAGTTAATGTATTTTTGTCCTGATATAACATGGTGCAGGACAGCACCTTTCTCCGCACCCATCTAAAGCTAGCTGTGCTATGCTGACCCTTGGTGTGCTGTCATCACAGTGTACATGGAAGGGCACCATTTCAAAATTAGAGAGGGGGTGGTGAAGATGATAGATGCTAACTTCAAGCAGACGACATCATTCAGGCAATGATTATATCCAAGGTTAATGGAAGATCAGACAATATCTATTAGCTGAAGCAAGATCAAAGTAATCTGTTAAACACTGAGAACTATAACTGTTCCTGAACTGTCGTGATGTGCTGGTGATGTACTTGCAACATTTTGATAGTGTTTGACAGGTATTGTTTGACTATTATTGACATAAATATCCTCTGTGCTGCTCTAACTATCTATTTTTCTTTCCTTGCTTGGAAATTAAAGGTTTGGGTGGAGAGAAGTGAGAGAAAGCATCTAATACTTGCAAAGAGGTAATAAACATAGCAGTGGCTGAGTAGACAGTAAAGGGAATGGCACCTGCAGCTATGGTGAGTTAGCCCTGGGAAGCAGCCAAATGTCCACCTGTCGGCTCACTCCTCCTGCCTCAGCAGCATGGGGGGAAAAAAATAGGATGAGAAAGCTTGTGGGTTGAGATAGACAGGGAAACTGCTTATCAATTACTGTTGCGGGCAAAACTCAGCTTAGGGAAAATTAAGTTATTGCCAATTAAAATAGATTTGAGTATTGAGAAATGAAAGACATTAAAACAACACTTTTCCTTGCATTTTTTCCAGGTTCAACTTTACTCCTTCCTTCCTGACACCTTCAGTCTCCCTCTGCCCTGAGTGGCGTGGGGTGGGTGGTGGCTGTGCTCAGTACATAGGAGATTTTTTTTGCCATTCCTACCTCCTCACATTTTTTCTCCTGCTCTGATGTGTGTTCCCCACAGGCTGCAGTCCTTCAGGGAAAAAGCTGCTCAGCGTGGTTGCTCCATGGGCCACAGTTCTCTCAGGACTATCTACCCTGTCCCCGGGCTGCAGGGCAGTCTCTGCTCTGGGCCTGGGGCACCTCTCCTCCCCCTGCTTCTTCGACCATGGTATTCATATGGTTGGCTCTCACTTGTTTGCTTCTTCCTCCTCTGCCTTTATGGTGTTTTCTGCCCTTTCTTAAATACCTTTTCACTGACAGGTTCAGCTCTGCTCTGCAATGGTGCTCTTGTGGGGCTGGCTGGAACTGGCTGTGTCCATCTTGGGGCAGCCCTGGCTTCCCCTCATAGAGGCCGCTCACCCCCGCAGCCCCCACTGCCAGACCTGAGCACCCACAGACCTGAGCATCAACATGGCAGCCCACAGGATCTGAGTTAGACCCTGGGTGGCTCCTGCCTCCATCAGTACTTTTTTTTTTTTTTTTTACCTGGGATTCAACAAATATATTGGTTTGGTCCACCTGAGAAGATTAATAGCCCCTGGCTACAGTCATGTGGTTAAAAGTGTTTTCTGTTCAAAACATTTTCTATTTTCTTTCAGAAGTCTTTGAGAGTAGGACACGAGCGTGTGTTGAGCTCTGCACCATCTGAAAGGTGCTGATTCATGAAACTGGATTGTCTACCCCTTCAGTGAGGCTACCATCTTTGAAAGAAGGACCTGCTTTTAAAAACCAGCTTGCAGAGTCCTTAACCTAACTGCAGGATTTTTAAGAAGTACTGATTATAACGTGGTGTTCAGTGGTATTCGTGTTGTACGGGAAGTCCTAAGGGGTTATTTGATAATGTTATGATACTATGCAAGATGGGATAATGATCCCTTGTCAAGGATTTGTAAACTTTGCCTGAGAATTACTGTAAATTCCTTAAACCTTTCTGTAGGGGTTTCTGAAATAATGTAATACCACTTTCATTTCTGTGAGAATGGAGAACAATGTATTTGTGTTTGTACTGGGTAGTTGTTAGGAGGGCAAGTAAAAACTGGGAGCTCTGATTAAATAGTGACTGTCAACAGATTTCTTTGCTGCAGAGCTACTTTGAAGTAAGTCTTTCTCTCATATTTTTCACTCTTTCTCTCATATTTTTCTTTATTAAGGTGCAGTTCAGCTGAGACTAAATTCATCTTTGGCTGTCCATAAACTCTGAAACAGAAGGATGCAGAAGACCATCCCTTGCCTTTTTGTACATGAGTGATAAGAGCACAAGATCATTACTACAGGTTTGCTGCAAAGATGAGTTCAGAGGAGAAGAGTATATCTCCAGCCCACAAAACATCCACTCCATCTCATAGAAGTGCCTCCTCTTCATCATCATCTCAGAGGGACAGGAGGCAGGTAAGGAAACGATATAGATGTTTATAACATCTGGTGAAATGATTCATTTATTCCAGTAATGGGGCCATTAGTTCTCAGTAACTCTAAATTCACTTGTTTATAGCACCGGATGATATCACTATAGCCAAGAACTGTTGATTTTTAAATATATTTTCTTTCCACTTTCTAAAGTGGTTTGGAAAAGATTCATAAGCAATGTGGGCACTATGTGTAGCACTGGAACAAGAGGGATATTATTACGTGGACGAGTAGGAAACATACTCTGAAGGCTTTTGGGAAGTGGTTTCTTTGGCAGCATGAACTGATAGTCACTCCAAATTGTTTTGTGTCCTTTATGAATATCTGTTTTTGTAAATCTACTACAGAGATGTGTTATCTTTTTGCAAGGTGATATTTCAATTGAATTTAAATACCATATTGTTCATCCTTTATGGAAGCACCTAACATTTTAGATATTATTTGGTTTATTGAAAATTTACACTGATTGTCCCACATCATATAGTACTAGTCTGGTTATGTTAGACTTTTATTTTCAAGAGACCCTTGTATATGTGGATGTAATACATGTAATACTTCTCTTCCGGATCCCTTTGAGATGAGGGCTGTATTATTTCCCCTCAAAACTTAGGTATTCCTGTGTCTTTTTGAGGGCTGGGTGTACAGTCTGGCCCCAGCATCAGTGGGAGCACTTCAGAAAGTATCAGTTACCCACTGGATTTCAGATAGATTGTTACATATATAATTACAAATGCAAAGTTTGATACTGAAATTTGATTAGAAGTATACTTTAAACCTTTGATCCATGGAAACATTGAACATTAAATCAGCTTCTGAGTTAAACATCATCATGTGTAAAGAGAAATATACAAAATGTAAGAATATAATAAGTTTACAAATTTAAATATTGTGAAAATACTTTCATTAATGCAATACTTGTTTCTTTTCAGCTTGACAAGGAAAAGAGGCAGGAAAAGAATTGAATGCAATCACAGCAAACAATTATTTACTTGAATGACTGTAGCTTAATAATGTTTTTCCAGCTACTTGTATGACAGCTGTAACACTATTTTCTCAGCTGCTGCAGTAGGTTTTTTTTTTCTCTACCCGATTTATAAAAATTTTGAAAACTCAGAATTTTGGTGAAAACTGTAACATTTACAGATATGAATTTAAATAGTCTCACCATAAGGTATGTTTAAAATGTTAAACTGGGAGAAGAATTCTGATGTGTGGTTGATAACAGATATCTGGAATTTTTAAAATAATTTCCCCTGCTTTTCATTGAAGTCAAAAATTATGTTCTTACAGGTGATGTAAATTTTTCCTTTAATGCTGTACAGGATTTGGGATGGCTGTACTCAGTTAAGTTCTGGTTAGCATACGATCTCCTCTTAATTTTTCCTTAGTTCCATCTGGAGGAAGAATTTTGACATCTTTTGTTTAAAGCATCGGTATATTTTATCCTCTCCTTCATTTAAGCCCAAAGAAGGTGAATGCAAGACTTGTAGGAGCTTCTGAGCTCAGCTAAGAGCATATCCTCTGAGTTCTATTTGTAATTAGGTAGTTTGGTGTGATCAGGCAAGTGAGAATGAAAAAAATTACCTTTTGGGAATACATTTTACCATAAGTCTAATGGCTACCATATCTGTTACCATAGCAACAGGGTAGAGCAAGGTATACCTGTCATCATAATGAAATGGATGCTTAACTTTAAGTCCATATTTGGTCGCTGAAACATGAAGCATGATTTAAAAATTATGCTGAAGAGGTCAATGGTGTGATGCATCCAGAGCTCTCTTGGATTCAATAATGTGTGATGAAGCTTAACAAGTATATTTAGCATGTAAATGTGACTGGAAAGTCTAAGGCTAGGCAGTAATTTTTTGGCCTTAGTGCTTTCAGTGTTAAAGGCAGAGAAATATCTAGGAGAATGAATGGATGGGCAATTTCTTATGAAGTGAAACTGAGCTCTGGTGTGCATACAGCATGCGGTGCAATAGTACTACATCCAGGGAAATAAAAATACGAATGTTTCCTTTGTTAACATAGTCACAGTAAATCAACCAGCTTCATCATAGCATCTACTATAACATTTGTATTTCTAATTTATTTCCTTGCTTTTGGCATTATTTGTATATGTTTTGTTTTTTATAGGCTTTCCCCCAAACGCGATGATAGCTAGGGGGTAGGGGATTTTGGTGTGGAGGCTGTTGGGGGCTTGAAAATTCTGTCTTGCTGCCTCCTTGGACTCTTCATAGCAGCTAGGAGAAAAGCACCCTTCCTGAAGGGGTAATATGTATGGATATGGAAAGTGATATGATGGGATGAAGTGTCAGTGTAGTTTTCATTGTCATATGTGAGGATAACACTTGATATTTCTAGATGGTTAACGACTGAAATCTTCTCATCATATAATTCTTGTCAAAGTCATACCAGCAATTATAGAACAGTTTCCCAATAAATTATGGCACAGGAGGCTGAATGACTGTGAACATGACTATGATAAATCATTTAAGGGAGAGTGGAAAATGTCGTGCTGTATATAATGCTGGCATTTTAATGTAGCTTTCTTACTTGTGCAATATACATCACCTAAGAGAATTAGCAGTCAGCAAAAGCTTTGACATTGCCAATTTGCAGGCTCCATGACTAAGGAATTGATAAATGAAAAGACTACTCAAGCCAGCAATAACCAAAAAACTGGGTTCAGATTTTCATCCTTGTAGGAACTTTATTGTCATTCATTTTCATCAAAATCATGGTTAATTTGGGCTATTCAATAGAAGGCAGCCCATGACCAACCTGTTTTGTTTAATCCCTGAGCTGAGCCGGTGGCAGGGCAGTTGTGATGTCTTTGATAAGGAATACTTTAGAATGGAGCAGCAGCAGTTTTTCTTACTGTGGAGCTGTTGCAGAATATAGAACCACTGTCAATTCCACTGTCAGGGGTTCTCCCTAAGAAAACTGAGTCCCCATACAAAGGTGAGCATAAAAACTGCAGTTCTGACAGCCTTTTTTGTGGGGCATGCTGGAAAGGAAGATTCTTGTTCTTCATGCCTCATGAAACTCTGAAAAGGCTAGTTATATTCTATTGTACAACAGAAAGGAGGAAAACTAACACTGGTTTTAGAAAGTACAGCTGAATATGATAAAATCATATGTTGTATATTCAGTTTGATGGGTAAGTTCTTTATAAATACTCATAATTTATTTATTGAATAAGTATGCAAGTCATGCTGCAGAGTGTAATACGTTATACATTCTCTGCAGGGAATGGGTAGTAATATTGTGCTGAGAAGGCAGAAAGAAGTAAATACATTACAGGGTTAACAATTTGCAGTTTAGTAAATGGGGGCCTGACCCTAGGCTATTAAACAGAGGAAGTGATGCCCAAGGAGAGTAACAGTGAAATTGTGAACAAAGGAGAGATTTTTGACATTTCTGACCATCATATAAATGGTAGCTAATACACCATGTGAAGTGGATTTAGCAATGTCTGCTATTTCAAATGAGGATTTCTCTTCTAATGTTTCAGTTTTGGTTTTGGTCTTTTAGGGGGGAGGGATGATCAACTCTTACCTCTTTCCCTTATTCTTTGTCAGATTGCTGTTTCAACAAATCCTTGGTTCTTTTCCCACACAGCAAACACAAAAGGAGGAAAGCTTTTAGTCCTACTGCATTTAGCCTTGTGTGGTCACCTTTCTAGTAGGAGAGCATTCAGATTTCAAATGACCATTGTCTTTCAGCCATATGTAAAGGGTAAAAGATTGGGGCTTTGAAGAAAAAAAAAAAAAAGATTTTATAGAGCAGCAATCATCTGCTTTTCAGATTTTAATCTGCAGTGTTTTTTTTTCTTTCTGTAAGAGCAATATTGACTAATAGGAGAAGGGGTGTGCTCAAGGGATGCAGAAAGGGCTGAGTTTGGGCTGAAGATATTTACCTGGCCTTGAAATTTAGGAGCAGAGTGTGATTCCAAAGTCAAGGCTCTGTGTAGAGATGGACAAAGCAACACACACACACACTCACATGGGTGAACAAGCAGCTAGGTATTTTTATTACTAATAGCATGCATTTTTATATATTTCTGGTGCCAGAATGTTACAATATAATTGGTCAAAAAGTTGTTTTTAACATTCTCACTGGATAACCTTTATCAGTTTCCTCCCTGCTTGCTTCATCCTGTAGTCAGCAGCTCCTTGAAAGTTATTTGCTTTAAGCACAGCTTCCTTACCTCAAGGGTACACCGGAATCTTGTCAAGGTCAAACTCTTCTTCAATCAGGTTACTGGCAGACCAGCTGCCTTCCCCAACAGCTCTGGTCTTCACTAGAGGTCTGAGCTTTTTGTAACCACTATATTTTAATTGTCAAAATAGTCTCCTGAAAGAAGTATTTCCTAAGGTAGCTATAAAGGCTCTAATGATGATGGAAGGATTAAGTAATTTGACTGCAGCAACCTTAACCGAACCTTAGTTTATAGAGTAACTGAAAGACTATTGAAAAGTTATTGCAGTAGGTGAATCTGTGGGTGAAATGTATGGTACTGGAAAAAAAGGGCTGATAATTGTTGTTTGTGTATAGGGATGCAGTAGAAATCTAGGCTTCACGGTTCTATGCACTGTTTCAAGCACGTAATAAAAGGCAGTTGATGGCATAAAGTGCCTATTAGATGAGACGGCCATAGACTGGGAGGAGAAAAAGAGAGAGTTGACTTATCTGTTGTCTCTCTCATCAACTAATGATAAAGCAAAATAGGAAGAGATATGCATAATAAGAAAATAACATGGGTTCTGTGTCAATTCTGGAGTTTCATGCTTTCAGCTAACATTAAGAAGAGTAAAAGCAGAATTATGAAGGGAAGTCCCTTGGCTAAGAAAACTGCCATCGAGTTTTTCCCAGGAGATAATAAGCTGCAAATTTTTCATGGATGTACTCAATGGACCATCAGGTTCTGTGAAGCTTAGTTCACATGGGCAGTTTGCATGCCACAGCAAGAGGGTGGTGCAGGAGGGAGAAGAAAGAAGTGCCAGGGCTGAAGTGCTCAGCTGTGCAGTGCAGAAAGCAAAAGGTACTTAATTTAGAGAGTGAAACTCTTGATCGGGAAATAAAGGTTAAAGAAATGAGTAGGGTAGAGAGAATGGGGTAGGCCAAATGTTTCCTTAAGGTTGTAGGACATGAAAGTAAAAAGCAAGGACTGGTTTATAGGGAGAACAACAACTGGCTGGAAAAGTAAGGGCAGAGTAGAGAGAAGGAAAGCGAGGGGAGAGCCACTTTTTTTTTGTGATCAGGAGTATCTGGGAGAGCTGGTTGATGTGTAGAAGGGAAAAAAAAAAGTCACAATCTCTCATTGTAACTGCTTGATGTTTAAGAAGCTCTTCTTGTGTGGTTATTCTAAGCAATAGCAGATTCACTTTTTATCTGTCCCACAGAAAAGTGGTCAAGTATTTGAGACTGAAGCTACTTAATGCAAAATGCTGAGGCTTAAAATGAGGGACCTGCTGTTGCTCTTGCTTTGACTCGGGTTGCTGCTAAGCCTTTCCTGGCAGCTCAACGGACAGTAACAGAGCAGTGGCAGTGGGAAGGGTCATGGCAGGAGCAGTTGTATAGCAGCAGCCACTAGTGCTTTTCCCTTGGTAGGCCAGGTTGGCAGGGTAAGGTCCATCATATACACAGATCCATCTTACCTGCCAGAAATTCAAGTCCTTTGGAAGAGTGTCTCTCTTTTAATTGTCCTATTTAGCATTTTTGATGCTTTTTCTGTGAGACTGAGAACACTTAGATGTGTGAGGGTTTGTGAAGGGATAGATGGGAGTGTTCATGCTCATGTAGTTTAATTTTTTCATTTTAATATATTGAGATACCTCAAAGTGAACTTTCTCTTTGTTTATGTCCAGTTACAATCAGTGACACAGCATCAAGGATGCTTTTGTGGTTTCATTATAGATTTCTGCCTCGTAAACAATGACAGTATAATCGATTGAATTTTTACCATGCCAGCCTATCTGTCCAGTGTGCCTTAGAGACTGTTGCTCATACAAGACTGCAGTATAATATAATATAATGTAATATATTCCATGTGGAAGAGAAATATGAGGACATTTATATCCCTTCTTTGTTCTTAAATTGACTAGCAACCTGCATGCTCACTCACTGTTCACTCACTGTTGACAGTCTGATGTGACGTCTGGGAAAAAATTCTTGGTGGTTAGCTGGAAGTTTCACTTGTTTCTATCTCTGTGACTTTAAAAGAAAGGAAGGCAAGGACGGACAGTTTTCTAGTGGTTAAGGTACATACCTGAGACCATGGAGCCTTTGCTCTGTAGAAAAGCATAAACTTAAGAACATTTTTACTTCTCAGTAGTTTGTGAGAATTATTTCAATAATAATTATTAATCTCTCTGAGAGTTTCAAACTGAAGATGCTACTAAATGCCAAGTACTGTTCTTACAGTGATATAATTCTCTTTTGCTCTCTTTCCTAATTAACTCTCTTTACTTAATACAGTTGAAGCAGCATTAGAGAAGGAAGTGTTAAATCAGTACTTTAAAGGCAACAACTCACTGGAGCAAGCAAATATTCTGAGGGAGCCAAAGAGTGAAGTGACAAAATTGTTAATAAATGCATGCAATTATTCTTTAAATTGGTTACCTCCTCCAATATTTTTTTTTGATAATTCTGTGTCTTTAAGAGTCTGAAAATGTTGCTTAGGTTCAGGAGGTAGTGGGTCTTACTTCAGTATCTGAAAAAAAGTCTGAAACTCCTAACAGAGTAACTTAAGAAGCCGTAGGACACCCATGTGAATGTAAGATTAAATTCAATGCCATAGCACTTGTCTTAAATGAAATCATAAATCTCAGGCCTGTTAGATTTCTTTTTCATCACTCAAGTGGATAACAGTGAACTACATGATGAGTGAACATCTATGTGTGGCACAGTCAGACCTTCAGGAGAAGGTAAGGACTTCCAGAGGAAAGCTCTCTGGGCTAAGGATTTGTCCAGGGATGGGTAGGAAGCTGTGTAAGACTTGGAGGGAACTGGTACAGATTGACCCCAGGGGTGAGGCAGGCTCCTTCTGCGCACTGATGCCCATGGGTACATTGAAGGTATGAGGCATTCCTCCTCTGGCACTGAGAGTCCTTGGGGTTAGGGCTGCTGGCATGCATTGGCAGCAACACACACCCAGGAGCCCAGTTCAGGTTGGATGCATCAGGATCACTGCCTGTATTTTGTGAAGCCAGCCTGCAGGCATGCAGCAGATGTCCCTCATCTTGTGCCTGTGTTTCTGTCTAGAATTTACACTATAGATACGTGGCATGTGCACTGGATGGGCCCACTCCAATCAATAGATATTTGGTTCATGAATGCCTCTGACCTTGGTAATACCTATAGTGGTTTGGAGACAAGATCTCTAAATAGGGGGAGATTACCCCTGATTAATAGGGGGAGAAACTGCCTCTTTCTAAGAAAGACTTGTCCTTAAAGCTCTTGAAGAAATAAAATGGTCTGGAGCAGTCAAGGAGAGACAGATAACCTGGTCTATAAGGCAAGCCAATATGATGTCTGAAAGACCTGTGAGAATAAAAAAGGTTGTACAGGAGACTTGATTGAGTTCTTGACAGTAATAGTGTGGATGCCAGGCTGTCCCATGGGGCCATGTGTACATGTTCTCTGAGCTTCATAAACATTGCTATCTGAGTTCTCTTACCTCTAGGAATGCTTTACATACTGCATGGAGAATGCTGAAGTGCAAATATGTGCTATGAAGAAAGATTTCTTTTTTTAAACAGTGTCAGTTTGATTAGAAGTGGTGTATGTAGCTATCTTCTATTACAAAACTCGGGAAATTGCTCACATAAAAGCTTAATGACTCATGCAAATTATGACAGATAATTTAAAGTGGTGTTTTCAGAATATGGTCACAGTTGCAATCCTCCCATCTCATCTTTTCCCCTCTGCCATGCATGCATGTTCATACCTACATAAGCATGTCTTACTTTCCTTGAGAACATAAACTAAAAGGTTGGCTTGTATTTTTTTAAAAAATGAATATTCATATAATTCAAGAATCCTCAAACACTGATTAATATTATCATAATATGCATAATATCATAAATATAATAATATTTTCTAACTGCAATTTGACCCAAAATGGGCTGTCTGGGATCTGTGAGGAATGTGTGTACACACAGACACACACATGAATTCATGGAGAAGTGCAACACTTCCGAAGTGTCAGTTAGGATTTCTTGGAAACAAATGAGGGGGGAAGAAAAAGAAGCATGAGTTTCCTTTCATTTCCTCAGTGGACAGAAAAGACACAAAAGTGAAATGAAGAGGGAGGATGATGGCAGGTGTGATATGAAGGCTTTTGTTTTCAAGACACTTATGCGTGATTGGAATTATCCTCATTCAAGACATACAAATGTATTAAGCAGAATAAATGTTTGACTTAGTAAAGCTATTTACTGTTCTGATATTTCTTTTTCTTTATTAAATACTTTATCCTGGAATTGAAGATGAAGCTGTTACATCCAAACTTGTTTTTTTTTTTCCCCAGTAGAAGTAAAGTTCATGAAAAAAAAAAATTATTAAAAGTTTTTCAAAACCTCTTTTTTCCTAGCTCCTGTATTTTTGTACTGTATATATTAAAGTTTAAAGTATACTGAGAAACTCTAAGTGGGTAGCTTGCACAAAGATGTGAAAGAGAGCCCCAGGAAAAAAAGGCTTTTTTTTTTTTTTTTTTTATTTTGTCTATAATTTGTGTTAATTTGGACTCCCTTGCAACCATGCATTAGAGTGAAAGCAGCATATATTTTCTGAAGAAGGCCATTCAACATGTCTAGAATGCTTGTGTTAGTTAACAAATTAACATCGCATGGAATGGATTTTTTTTGTGTCTTTAATTTTATTCTTCCTTCTTTTTTTAAAAAACCCAGACATCATCACTATTAAAATGAATCACTAGACTATTTAGCAAAGAATCAGTCCTTTTGATTATGATTATTCAATAGTCATAAAAATGCTTTGTCTCATTAGCAAACATTTGAATTATCTCTGTCAGACTTTGTCAGTTTGTTTGCTCTATTTTGAGATAAGCGTGTCAAAATCTAAAGTGTCAAAGGAGAAGATTGTCGTTAAAGACTCAGACTATGACTTGGTAGGCATTGCAAACCATTGTTCTGGCAAGGAGAAGGTTTCTGTTACAATGATATCTCTTTTCTGCTTTATCCAGTTGTGCTAATACTTCCATCCAAGAAGCTATTCAGAGGAGAAAGATCTTATTTATCTTCAGAACTGGTCAAAAAGTACCATGAAAAATAAAGGCTTCTTTGCTTCCAGAGCCTAGAAGCATTGATGTGAAGTGCTACGTACAATATAAAGCTGGAGTTCCAGAAAGGGCTGACAGAGAGCACATGAGCTAACAAATCCTTCACATTTCTGAAACATTTATTTTACGTATCCCGGGGAAGAAGTAGTCATACATACCCATATGTTATTAATATGCTACAGAACTGCTGCTTAGATATACTTATCTTTCAGTAAAAATGTTGCAAAAAGAAAATGCTCTTTCTGTACAAGACAAGCATGTGCTACAAGAAGAAGAAGGAAAAAAACCAAACTAGATGTGCTATTCATAAAGTACTGTTAAGTTCCTTTGTTGGATAGCCCAGATGAGAATAGGACCATACTATGCTTATAGTTTTGAGAAGGTGATTAGGCATTGGATTTCATGCTAAACAGAATTAAAATAAGAAAACAAGTTTGTGCAGGGGTAGCTAGGTTGCAAATAATGCCAGTGAATAGCAGGTAAGAAAAGATGCACTAGTTAGTCCTTTGGATCACATAAACCAACACAAACAACCCAGAGAGAAAATCTCCGTTTTAACCTACAGTTGTAGAACACTGTATGTCTAGGCTCCATGGTTATGGGTGTTTAAGACCACTGAATGCTGTAAACAAACAAAATGACCCACAATTCTTTTTTGTTAATTAACTGTTAGCCGCATGTTGTGCACATTTCTGAACTAAAGAGGGTTTGAGTCCAGTGTGAGTGATTAATTCCTCACTACCTTGTCTTTGTCTTGAAAGTGAATAAGTCATAAATTAGAGAGAACTCATTGCGTTAAACATAATTAAATTTCATTAAGTAATTAAGCAGCAAAGCACAAAGGGAGGCATGAATGCCAGACTTGTCCTTCACTAGATTTCCTATCTCTACTTACCTAGTACCTCTTTTCTTAACTTGCCTTCCCTTTGAAAACAGTTGAATGTCTTTTCTTTTAATGGGAAGTCTCATTCAGTTAAAAGATGTTCGGGTCTTCAGCCTTTGGCCTGATGGAGACCAGATGCTCCATGTGCTAGTGTTTGTTCTGGTGGACAAGGTGAATGTGTCACTGAACTCTTAACTGAGAAATGAAGCTGGTGAGATATATAGAAAGATATTGTAAAAACATTAATAAACACAGGACCAAATCAGCATTTCTGTTCCCCACGTGTAGGCTTGTTAGGGGCATTTTGGGGGAATGTGTGCTCAATATATAATGTACGTTGTAAATAATCTCAAAATTGAAGGAAGGATTGTATTTAGGACTAAGATTTAGTGATGCAGTTGCAGAGCAATTTCAGTTGAATGTGAAATCTTGTTGAATTAATTTCCAAGAGCACCCAGAATTTGCTGGTGCTGGCGTTTTACTACAGGACAAGCCAGCTATAGCACGCAGGTAATCCTGAAGCATGATGGAAATCTGGAACAGAGCAAAGCAGAGGCTGATTTTTTCTGCTTGTATTCTTGGAATGAGAGGAGTGAGAGTACCAGGCTAATTGATATGCCTAGATTAATGGATTATTCATTTTTCTGTTCATATAAAGAAAATCCAGAAGCTCTATTGATCTGTCTCTTTCTTCCTTTTCTTATCAGATTTTTATCTGCTTCCTTTACCATCTCTATTTCTCTTATTAAAACAAAAAAAGCCTTGATAATAGCTTCAAGATTAATGTAATTTTTATTTCTGTGATGCTAAATAACTCACCTCTTGCATTATAAAAAGAACTGCTTTCAAAATGTTTAATTGTGTAATTTCTAACTGTAATTCTGCAGAAAAATAACATACATTAATGGAAAACATTTTGCACCAAGTAATGTCTCTTAATATTATGCTAGAGACATATCATAAATTTAAAGAAATAATTTTGTGTCATTTTAATGGTGGTCATGACAGAAAAGAATTGGAAAGCAGACATTTACAGACAAGACAACACTTCTTGAAGTAAGGAATGTAAAGAAGGCAATTTGATTTTAAAAGTGTTCATTTTCTTATTTCCAAATGAATACTTGAATAAGTCAGCATTCATTAAAGTGCTGTTAGCTAATAATGTATTTCTCAACTGAAGTGGAACTGTAATGACTGAGGGCTGATTAAAAAAAAAAAAAAAAAAAGGCACAAATCCCCCTCGCCTTAAAATCATGCGATTGAAAATGTCACAGGAAATCTGGCAAGCCAAGGACTGTTGGGTTACTCCACTCTAAATATTGTACAAAACAAAGCTGCAGTTATATAACAACAAACTATACCGGCTGCTGCATACGAGACCTTCAGAACATCTGTGTTGGGCATTGCTCCATCTCAAGATGGAGGGATTCCTGCCTGCCAAACAAAACTGGCAGAAAGTTAAGAATCGTCCTGATTATGCTAATCAAGCAACATTTTAATCTTCCTTAGAGAAACAGATTTAGGCTTTTTTTTTTTTTTTTTTTTTAAT
>NW_020799107.1:12900719-12912699 GCF_003259725.1 Athene cunicularia | reverse complement strand
AAACATTTATTTTACGTATCCCGGGGAAGAAGTAGTCATACATACCCATATGTTATTAATATGCTACAGAACTGCTGCTTAGATATACTTATCTTTCAGTAAAAATGTTGCAAAAAGAAAATGCTCTTTCTGTACAAGACAAGCATGTGCTACAAGAAGAAGAAGGAAAAAAACCAAACTAGATGTGCTATTCATAAAGTACTGTTAAGTTCCTTTGTTGGATAGCCCAGATGAGAATAGGACCATACTATGCTTATAGTTTTGAGAAGGTGATTAGGCATTGGATTTCATGCTAAACAGAATTAAAATAAGAAAACAAGTTTGTGCAGGGGTAGCTAGGTTGCAAATAATGCCAGTGAATAGCAGGTAAGAAAAGATGCACTAGTTAGTCCTTTGGATCACATAAACCAACACAAACAACCCAGAGAGAAAATCTCCGTTTTAACCTACAGTTGTAGAACACTGTATGTCTAGGCTCCATGGTTATGGGTGTTTAAGACCACTGAATGCTGTAAACAAACAAAATGACCCACAATTCTTTTTTGTTAATTAACTGTTAGCCGCATGTTGTGCACATTTCTGAACTAAAGAGGGTTTGAGTCCAGTGTGAGTGATTAATTCCTCACTACCTTGTCTTTGTCTTGAAAGTGAATAAGTCATAAATTAGAGAGAACTCATTGCGTTAAACATAATTAAATTTCATTAAGTAATTAAGCAGCAAAGCACAAAGGGAGGCATGAATGCCAGACTTGTCCTTCACTAGATTTCCTATCTCTACTTACCTAGTACCTCTTTTCTTAACTTGCCTTCCCTTTGAAAACAGTTGAATGTCTTTTCTTTTAATGGGAAGTCTCATTCAGTTAAAAGATGTTCGGGTCTTCAGCCTTTGGCCTGATGGAGACCAGATGCTCCATGTGCTAGTGTTTGTTCTGGTGGACAAGGTGAATGTGTCACTGAACTCTTAACTGAGAAATGAAGCTGGTGAGATATATAGAAAGATATTGTAAAAACATTAATAAACACAGGACCAAATCATTTTTTTTTTTTTTTTTTTTTTAATATTGTTTAAATGTGATACTGTGTGCATAAGCAGCGTTTCATCTATTCAATGAGAAAACTTTACTATAGTTTATCATTAGTAACTTTGTGGTGCTCAGCTCAAACATGTGTATTAAATTATTTGTCAGGTAATGTAGGAACTTGTGATACATAAAGACAGATGTTTTTCTCATTGGCTAGTAATAGACATTGGGCGAAGGAATAAGATTGGCCTTCAGTAAAGCAGAAGATTTCAAAGCATAGATGACAAAGCTCTTGCTGGTTGGCCCTGGGGAGTGTGGCAGGTAACATAATACTGCTGCTTTTCCACATTCTTCAAGTGAAATTGAAATAACTGAAAATAAAAGCTGATTGTTGTTGCATAGTGGCAGGGATGTTTATTAATCTCCACTGATGACAGAGACAATTCCCATATTTTCCTATTCCCATTCACAGTGGCAAACTGAAAGAGAACAAGGAAGGTCTTTGTGTTGCTCTGCAGCTAGATGTGGTCTGTGTTATCTCTGCATTTATATAAATAGCTGTGATCATTTTAATTTTGTTTCGTTATGGTCCATATGTACTTAGGTATCTGTATAAACAATAATATTTACTCTGCTTTTTGCATGTATTATATTCTCTGATTGCTTCTGCTGTCACTTGTACCTGAGTAATTTCTTCTTCAGTGAATGTAAAGAAGCTCAATTGTGAACAAAATTTAATTGTCATTTTCATTTGAGAAAAACTTACCCTTCTCAGAGAGTAACTGCAATTACAGGTTTGTCATTATGTTACGTGTTCTGGAAATGCAATAGTTTTGCTTCATGCCAGAGAGATACTACTGACCTGTTGTGGTAGAATTCTTACCAAAGAATGAGAAGTAGCAAAATTTCAGCAGAGAACAAAATGCAAATCCAAGCAGGCAGAATGTGGTTATTTTCTCCTGTAGAAAAAATGCTTTGTCTTTTACAAATTATTAGTGAAATGTTTCTGGAAAATGGAAAGACATTTTTTAGATTTCTTTTAAGAATAGCAGTTTCTTTCAAGGCTAGTGGTGACATTATGTATTTCAGTTTTGAACCATGCTTTGAAGATACAAATTTTTATAATATGGTCAGCTGTAGAGGGGTAGGATCCCTTCCCTGTCCCTGCTGGCCACACTAATCCTGACACAAGCCAGGATGCCATTGGCCTTCTTGGCCACCTGGGCACACTGCTGGCTCATATTCAGCCGGCTTTTGAAAGCACTCACATAATGAGTCACTTCACCTGAGTTGAGAAGTCAATAAGAAAATGCTAAGGTGTGATAATGAGTATGTTAGAGGCAGTAATATCTTATGTGCGATGGTTTGCTTTGGAAGTGAATGTAGGACAGTGCTGACTGTATGGTAAGTATACTCACTGACTTGTATCTTAGCAGAAAACGTAATAGGTCTTGTCTTCCTGGGAACTCTTTGCACCTCTGTAGCTAAAAACTGCATTACTTCTTTCCTGGCTTTTTTTTTAGTTCCCAGTGGTTTCTAGACTGAACAATTTAGTTTAACAAACAATAATAGAAAGAGAGTGTTGTGACTTAAGCCCTGCCAGCAACTAAGCAGCATGCAGCTACTTGCTGCCTCCTTTGCCCAATCCCCATGGTGGGTTGGTGAGGAGAAATGAAAGAAAAAGTCAAATCCTCAGGGGTTGAGATAAGGACAGTATAATAGGACAACACAGGAAGAGAAGAAATAATAACAATACTAATAAAAAAAAATGTATAAAGTGAATGATGCACAGTGCAATTGCTCGCCACCTGGAATCCAGTGCTCAGCCCATTCCAGAGCTGCATTCATTCCTCCCCTCAGCCAGCTCCCCCCATTATATACTGAGCATAAGAGTCATATGGTGTGGAATATCCTCTTGGCTAGTTTGGGTCACTGTCATGGCTGTGCCTACTCCCAACTTCGTTAGAAAATTAACTCTATTCCTGGAAGGAAAGAGAGGTGTGTTGTCTCAGAAGAAAAACTATTTGTGCAGTTATGTTATACATGGGTAGTATGTGGTATATCAGCCATAATGCTGATACTTTATGTAAGGAGTGTAATGATCGGTCATTCATAACTTAATTTGTATTATAAAAAGTAACACTGCATGATAAGTTGTTCTCTTTAATTACTTGTGTGGGATGGGTTTGTTTGTTTGTTTTTCTTTTTTAAGAGTGTTCATATTTTGGAGCGGAAGGCTTCTTCGGGAAGCACAGACCCTTCTTTAAGCAAGCAGTTCCTTGAAAGTGACCCTATCTCTCTATCCAAGGTAAGCCAAAGCATGGGCTGTAATCCAGGTTCTGTAGTTACAAAGTAGTTTGACTAACAGCTTTGAGGTATTGTTTTGTATGATTCTATCATTGAGTATATTGTGAGTCTGCTCTGGAGCTTCCTGTTCCCCAAATGAGATGTCAGAGGGGCCAGTAATCTTTAGTAGATGTTATATTAACAAAATTAAGGATTTGAATTGTGGTGGTGATGGTTTGTTTTGGGGGGTTTTGTGTGTGGATGGCCCCCAGGAGCAAATTTTACAATCTCGGATCATAGGGCTAGAAGGGACTTTGAGAAATGATCTAGGCCAATCCTCTTGTTAAGGTAGAGCAAATCACATCCAAGTCCAAAAGTGCTGCTAATCAATAATTATACTAATTTAAAAGATATATCCTAATGACATTCCTTGTGAGTAGTTTCTTAAATTTGAAATTTAAAATCTCTTGCTGAGACCTTCTTTCCTGAGGCAGAGAAATGGATAGAATCAACTTCTTCCTGGCTGAATTCCTCAGTTTTAGAATAAGTGATTCCAAGTAAATCTAATTCTGCATAAAGAAGGTTTCATTTTAAGATACTTCATATGAAAAAGTAAGATTATTACTGAAAAGGTGAGGATGCTGTGATGGAATATTTGGTGGAAAAGACAAATCTGAAATTAAATGCAAGTTCTGAAACAGAACTAATAAAACAAATTTAAAAGGAAACATTCTGTTCATCGAGGGAAAATGAAATGGTTCATCCTGCTTTATCTGAAAAGAGATACTTTGCAGACAAAAAGAACAGGTTCAGAAAGTTGTTGGTAGTGGCTCACTCACTCCTAATACCTAGGGCATATGCAGACCCAGGGACTGTAAGTTGTGCTTGTGTTACCCTGGTCCTGCTGCTTTGTGCAGAGCTGTTTCTCGTGTAGTATGTAGGGAATCACAGAAGTCCTCAAGAACTAATGCTGTACTTGAGAATCGTCACTGGATGACAGCCCTTCAAGCATATCACTTTCACTCTGGTTTTCATCTCTTTCTGGCTGCTCCTGCATTATGTCCTTTGTATTGGGCGTATCTCATCACACCAAACCCGTGGGATTCAGCATAGTTAAGACTGTTAGAATGATTTTAAGAACAGCTTGTAGCACTGGTGCAGCTGAAGACAGGTATCCACCTTGCACTGAATAATTGCTCATTTTGTCCTTCTGTATCAGGCCTTTTCTTTAAATGAAGAGCTATATGATATTGTGTGATTTCTAGTTTAGAAGTAATCAATACTGATGTTATCTAGTAGATAAAAGACTTATGCCTGCAGCTGATCTTCTAAAGGAGAAATCAATATGATGAAGAATCAGTTGGCAGAGTTGTGGAGAGAGATTCTCTGCTCGCCCCAGGGGACTCATAGTTTAATTTGCCCCCCTCAAGTGCCAAGTGCTTCTTTGTAGGGAAAAAATAATGCATATGTGCTTCCCTCTACAATAGTGGAAACAGAATATCCAAGCAAAACACAGGGAAGTAGAAAATGTGTTTTTTGAGCATGGCATTTACAGGCAGTGGGATAGTTCTAGTATGTAGTTTTGAAGAGAAAACTAAACTGAGTAAACATTTCTATTAGAATTTACTACAGTATGTATTATTTGGGATAGAGCTTTTCATCCTTCTCAGAATAACTATTGAAAACTGTAGATTTGAAATTTGCTCTTACTTTTGAAATAATATTTTTAGAATAGCAACAACATTATCATGGCTTTGTAATCAACTTGAAGGTGTTACAAAAGACTGGCAGTGCTTGGCTTTGAACAGTTTTGTGGGAAATGGGGGAGATGAATTTTTTTTCCTCCTTTAAATGTTTGATGCTGTATGACATCCATTTCTCTCGATAACTTTTCATAACATCTCTGGGAGTTGTGACAGATCAGCTGAGAAAATCTCAACGAGCAGGCAGTAGATTTTTAAATTGGTACAGAATTTTGTTGATTACAGTAGTAGCAAGAGAACAGAAATAAAAGCATGACTTTTTTCTCCTTAAAAATATTGTTCTTTAGCTGTTCACTATGGTATAATTCTGGTTTGAGTCATACAAGTTGTCATGCATAAGAAGTGGTATGTACAAGAAATATGCGTTAACTGGCTCCCTGAAAGGCGTGCAGCTAGTTGTATCTGAAATGTTATTCCTGTTTTCTTCTGTAGATAGAAAATTAGTTACCTTTCCTATATATTTCTCTTAATACAGTGAGAATGAATGCAAGAAACTTAAAAAAAAGAGATTAATTTCCTTTTGCAGATTTCTAAAGGTGCAATTAGCCTGTGAGACTGTCGTAAAATGCTTTTGAAGACAAAAGTTGGCTACATTCAAAACCAACAACAAACCAACCTCTTTTGCTTGTTTATCTGATTTTAAGGAAAAATGAGAGTATCCAACATCAATATAGCTTGTACTTCAAAGATCAGAAAATTTACAACATTTTATGATCAGGGAATACCACAAAGGGCACTGTTAATATATGTCCATAGATTTAACAGTATGGATTTCTCCTCATTTCATCTCACAATCCCATCTTTTTTTAGAGAAGGAATACGCTGAGTAAAGGTACATTTTAACATGCGGGTTCTGCCCATACCCCACATGCAAAATCTCTTCAGTCTTATAGTGCAGTGCTAATTTGTGAGGCGCCTTCTGGGTAGAGTTAACAGGTGCTCAGAGCCACCTGCATTTTAACACCGTTACCTCCAGTAGTAGGTCTGACCTTTCATATACTTAGCTCAGCCACAATTTAATCCTGTTTTCATATATTTGGATGTATTTATTTCTTTGGGATGCAGTCCTTGTGAACAGCATGTCCACACCCACTCTGAGATTGTCGTTCAGTTACAGTGTCAGACTTTTTTAAAAGCTTCAACTTCATTTTAGTTCCCTGGTAAAGGTTAAACTTCAAAAAAATATTAATATTCAGTAGTTTTGAATGAGATGCAGTCAGACATAATACGGTTACCATGTAGTTTGGTACCTAAATAGGCTGGTTTAAAAGCCTTGCCCTCCTTTACTCTTTGTCTTGCACTGGAAAATTTTTGCTACATATAAATGCAATTATTCATGTGTGTGCACAGTTAATTAATCAGTGTGTCTTCATACTTTTACCAGGAACCTGACAGCTGGGAAATCATAGAGGGTCTGAAAATAGGCCAGACCAATGTCCAGAAGCCAGACAAACATGAAGGTTTCATGCTGAAAAAGAGAAAATGGCCTTTAAAAGGTTGGCACAAGGTAAATGCCTCATAAAACACTCAAAAGATCATTATCTCATTTTATTAGTTGGGATTTTTTTTGTCTAGAGGAAATTAACATGTCAAATAAATGGCCAGGATTTTGGTGTATGACTTTTTCTTCAAATTATGTAAAGAATTAGTTTGCATACCAGCTCATGGCTTCCAAATTGCAGTGCCTACTGCCTAATGTTGTATTCAAAATCCAAGTGGAAGTTGTAAATAATGCAGCAGATGCCTCGTGGTTTAAGATGTTTAATCAATATTCCTTTTATTCTTTCTACTATATTATAGCAAAATGTAGCCATGTACTGTCTTGACTGCACTGAGTTTGCATTGAAGTACACAGGACTTCATGACAGCAGAGGAGCTTTTGCATGGACCCAAGGTGTTTGTATGGGAGAGCATTCCCCTTCAGGCATGCTGACTAGGCAGAATTGCTTGGCTTTTTCCCTGAATTTTGTTTGTCTTCTTGATTGCAGTCTTCTGTGTGGACATGCAGTAGGACTCATTTTTGCCATTAGATGTCTAAATTTAAAAAAAACAAAACAAAACACCCCAAAACTCGACCCCAAATCTGTTTCTAGTTAGTTAATTTGGAGACATTTCTCCATGCATAATTCTACCTTTTGTTAGCCCTAAACCTGGTGTTCATAAACTCATTTGTCTGTATTTTATACCATAATAATTACATTTTTTTCCCCCTTTGTAGTAATAGGATGTGTGGTATTGACACTCACCTTTTTGTAGCTGAGGGTACTTGAAGCAGAATAATTTTCTAGGACAGAATGTGTTTTACTGCAAAGGATAGGAAACCATTTGTTATATATGGCATTTCTTCTGGGAAAGCATTAACAATGTTTTTTTGCTAAACACTGTGGAACTTGGTTCTGAATCCAAATGCAGTCAATACTAGTATAAATTACACTTTTCTAATTTCTTTATACTTTCTGAATGTTATAGTGGGGGTCTACTATGGCCACCGGACCAGGAAGATTGAGCTGATGAAGCCGTCTATAGACAGATAGAAGCAGCCTCACATTCACAAGCCCTGGTCTTCATGGGGGGCTTCAGCCACCCCAGTATCTGTTGGAGGGGCAAGACAGCAGGGCATGAGCAATCCAGGAGGTTCATGGAATGCATTGATGATAACTTCCTTCTCCAAGTGACAGAGAAGCCAATGAGGAGAGGTGGTGTGCTGGACCTTGTTCTCACCAAGGAGGGGCTGGTGGGGGGTGTGAAGCTCAGCAGCAGCCTTGGCTGCAGTGACTGTGAAATGGTGGAGCTCAGGATCCTTAGGGCAGTGAAGAGGGTGCGCAGCAAGCTCGCTACCCTGGACTTCAGGAGAGCCAACTTTGGCCTCTTCAGGGATCTGCTTGGCAGAGTACCAGGGGATAAAGGTCTGGAGGGAAGAGGGGCCCAAGAAAGGTGGTTAATATTCAAGAATCACCTCCACCAAGCTCAGGAGTGATGCATCCTGACAAAGAGGGAGTCAGGTAGGAACATTAAGAGTCCTGCATGGATGAAGAGTTTAATCCTGGATAAGCTCAAACACAAAGAATCAGCCTACAGAGTGTGGAGCAGATAGCCTGGGAGGAATAGAGAGAAACTGTCCAAGCAGCCAGGCATCAGGTTGGCCAAAGCCCTGATAGAATTAACTCTGGCCAGGGATGTCAAGGGCAACAAGAAAAGCTTCTGTAGGTACATTGGTGCTAAATTGAAGACTAGGGAAAATGTGGACCCTCTCCAGAAGGAAATGGGAGACATAGTTACCTGAGATACAGAGAAGGCTGCGGTACTCAACACCTTTTTTGCCTCAGTCTTCACTGGCAAGTGCTCCAGCCACACTGCCCAAGGTGCAGAAGGCCAAGGAGGGGACTGGGAGGATAAACAACCACCCACTGTAGAAGATCATGTTAGAGACCATCTAAGGAACCTGAAGGTGCACAAGTCCATAGGACCTGATGAGATGCATCCATGGGTCCTGAGGGAACTGGTGGATGAAGTAGTTAAGGCACTATGTATCATATTTGAGAAGTCATGGCAATCTGGTGAAGTTCCCACTGACTGGAAAAGGGGAAATATAACCCACATTTTTAAAAATGGAAAAAAAGACTTGGGGAACTACAGGCCAGTCAGTCTCATCTCTCTGCCCAGCAAGATCATGGAGCATATCCTTCAGGAAACTATGCTAGGACACATGGATACTAAGGTTGTGACTGTTGACAGCCAACATGGCTTCACTAAGGTTAAATCATGCCTAACAAGTTTAGTGGCTTTCTGTGATGGGGTTACAGCACTGGTGAATAAGGGTAGAGCAACTGACATCATCTACCTGGATTTGTGCAAAGCATTTGACACTGTTTTCCACATGACATCCTTGTCTCTAAATTGGAGAGACATGGATTTGATGAATGGATCACTCAGCGGATAAGGAATTGGCTGGATGATTGCACTCCAGGAGTTGTGGTCAATGGCTCAGTGTCCAAGTGATGAGTGACGTTCCTCAGGGGTCGGTGTTGGGACTGGTGCTGTTTCACTCCTTTGGTGACATGGTTAGTAGGATTGAGTGCACCCTCGACAAGTTTGCTCATGATACTAAGCTGCGTGGTGCAGTCGACAGGCTGGAGGGAAGGGATGTGCCATCCAGAGGGACCTGGACAGGCTGGAGAGGTATGGAACTTAGAGAGACAGAGCCATATGAAATTAATATCATGTGCTTGTGAAGTCTATTAATGACCATACCTAGTTAAAAAACAACAGGACCAAAACCATCCTGTTGTTTTGACATCTTATTCAAGAAGTTATGTCTCCAGGAAAGCACTGTTTTCTCACCCTGTGTGAGATATTGGTACCATCTGTTGTGTGACTGACATACTTTCCAGAACCATCTTCAGGAGATATTTTCTTCCATCTAACTACTGACCCTGCTCATAGTGTTGACTTAACAGGTTCACATCATGAAAACATTGTTCTTCCCTTCCATGTTGGACAGCTTAGAGAGTGTAGGATAATCACAAAATCGTCTAGGTTGGAAAAGACCTTGAAGATCATCCAGTCCAACCATTTACCTAACATTGACAGTTCCAAACACTGACAGGTCCAAAAATAATATTTTGCTGTGTTCTAGATTTTCAACATAGATTAGTGCTTTAGGTTAGACTCTAAAAATACGAATTAGTTTCTATTAATTAGCATGTTTTGAAAGTTCATGGTGGTAAACCTAATTAGTGAATCTCATTTAAAGTCTAGGTTTCCTGCTAGGCTGTATCTTTATTCTGTGTGCCAAAGTCTATGCTAACTTGTCCTTAATGAAACTTGAGTGATTTGGTACACACAAGTTAGGGCAACTTTAATTGCAGGAAAAACAAGTTGTGAATAGGGGATTCTGCTCTCAGCTGTAAGAGCAACTCAGCAAAATAAAGATGTAGCAGTGGCACAAATGAGCATTGTCAGGTTAGCCTAGTCCTGGTAACTGTGTCAGTGAAGATATAGTGGCTCATGCCATATCAATGACTAACATCCAAAACATAAGCCCTCCCATGACCTGGGTATGTTGCTGAAAATGCTGTAATGTTTGCACTTATACTAATAACTGTCTTAACTAGGTTACAGCTAGAAAAGGCATAATCAGCACAAATTGCAATCGCATCTTTATCTCACTGAGTAGGAGCTCTGCCATGAGGCACAAAGTTTTGGATGGTAGAACAGTGTGTCACAGCCTGCATTTTTTTTCCCAGCTGGAGATCAAGGAGACTACAAGAACATGCATATGTGTGTCTTCCTTTTAGGATGTAGATCTTCCACTAGGGAAAATTTTCAGTTTCTGGATAAGGAAGATAGTTGGTTAATTTGAAATGTGACCAGCTTCTGTGGGAAGAAAACCAGGAGGAAAATGAAGAAACATACATAACTCTTGTCCTACAGTATCTTTATTATAGAGTTTATTGAGTTGACAGGAAAACTGAAAAAATACCCTTCATTATTGAGGTTTGTTAAGTTAAACCTAAAACATAATGTTGAAAAAAAGAGAATCTGTTTTTTTTTTTTTTCTTAGAAGATAATTGTTGTTCAAAAAAACAAGAAAAATATTCAATACTGTGGTTATCGTCTTTCCAACCCACGAATATTCCTTAATTGCTACAGTAATCCTTTTCTTTTGCAGATGAATTATTGTACATAGTTTAAATTGCATCTGCTCTTTTTTTCAACATTATGTTTTAGGTTTAACTTAACAAACCTCAATAATGAAGGGTATTTTTTCAGTTTTCCTGTCAACTCAATAAACTCTATAATAAAGATACTGTAGGACAAGAGTTATGTATGTTTCTTCATTTTCCTCCTGGTTTTCTTCCCACAGAAGCTGGTCACATTTCAAATTAACCAACTATCTTCCTTATCCAGAAACTGAAAATTTTCCCTAGTGGAAGATCTACATCCTAAAAGGAAGACACACATATGCATGTTCTTGTAGTCTCCTTGATCTCCAGCTGGGAAAAAAAATGCAGGCTGTGACACACTGTTCTACCATCCAAAACTTTGTGCCTCATGGCAGAGCTCCTACTCAGTGAGATAAAGATGCGATTGCAATTTGTGCTGATTATGCCTTTTCTAGCTGTAACCTAGTTAAGACAGTTATTAGTATAAGTGCAAACATTACAGCATTCTCAGCAACATACCCAGGTCATGGGAGGGCTTATGTTTTGGATGTTAGTCATTGATATGGCATGAGCCACTATATCTTCACTGACACAGTTACCAGGACTAGGCTAACCTGACAATGCTCATTTGTGCCACTGCTACATCTTTATTTTGCTGAGTTGCTCTTACAGCTGAGAGCAGAATCCCCTATTCACAACTTGTTTTTCCTGCAATTAAAGTTGCCCTAACTTGTGTGTACCAAATCACTCAAGTTTCATTAAGGACAAGTTAGCATAGACTTTGGCACACAGAATAAAGATACAGCCTAGCAGGAAACCTAGACTTTAAATGAGATTCACTAATTAGGTTTACCACCATGAACTTTCAAAACATGCTAATTAATAGAAACTAATTCTTATTTTTAGAGTCTAACCTAAAGCACTAATCTATGTTGAAAATCTAGAACACAGCAAAATATTATTTTTGGACCTGTCAGTGTTTGGAACTGTCAATGTTAGGTAAATGGTTGGACTGGATGATCTTCAAGGTCTTTTCCAACCTAGACGATTTTGTGATTATCCTACACTCTCTAAGCTGTCCAACATGGAAGGGAAGAACAATGTTTTCATGATGTGAACCTGTTAAGTCAACACTATGAGCAGGGTCAGTAGTTAGATGGAAGAAAATATCTCCTGAAGATGGTTCTGGAAAGTATGTCAGTCACACAACAGATGGTACCAATATCTCACACAGGGTGAGAAA
>NW_020799107.1:12866902-12900669 GCF_003259725.1 Athene cunicularia | reverse complement strand
TGATTTGGTACACACAATTTTTTTTTTTTTTTTTTTTTTTTTTTTCCCCAGAGGTTTTTTGTCCTGGATAATGGAATGTTGAAATATTCAAAATCACCAATTGATGTAAGTAAAGTTGAAGACTATTTTAAATTTTGTATTGGAATTCAGCCAGCCAGAGTGATTAAATCTCATATTTGCTCTAGGCATATTTATGACATTTATGATAATTTGAAGAGAGATCTGTATATTCTACCTTTTCTTCTATGAAAATAAAAAGTACATTACTTATGGTAGATATTTGTTTTTTAATGAAGGTGCTTGAGAGATTAGCCTGACTCTGTATTTTTCAATTTTTATGTCAGTCAGAGCTGATTGTTCTGAGATATGTGGACAGGGCAGAGAAGCGATTACAATGTATTCAAGAGAGATAAAGGGTAGCATTAAATTAGTTAGATCTGATACCAATAGCTATCAAGTAGTAGCAGCAGGGAGCTGAGTGCTGTCTAATTTTCTCTGCTTCTCACTTACCTGTAGCTGTGTATTGGTGTGAACCAACACACTTTAACTTTGGAGTTAGCTCTGCACTGAGCACTTCTTGTGAGATAGTTTTCTCTGTCTATAAATATTTGTTAATATTCTTTTTTTTTCTTAATATGGTTTCATATTAAAATGTTCATAAAATGGGAAACATTTCAGCACCAGATATTTTTCTGTTAAATACAGTAAAGAAGTGTATGATAACTACCAATTTCTTACCCTGCTTTTTGATTTTAGATACAGAAAGGCAAAGTCCATGGGAGCATTGATGTTGGTTTATCAGTTATGTCTATAAAAAAGAAGGCTCGTAGAATAGATCTTGACACAGAAGAACACATCTATCATCTGAAGGTAAGAAGGAGTGCAAATACTTGTTTTCTTTTCCTCTACAGTGAAAATAAACTAAAAAAGACATGCAGAAAAGTAGTATTTTGAATGCTTTCTTGATAATGAATTTGTTTCCAGGTGAAGTCTCAGGATTCATTTGATGCGTGGGTTTCAAAATTACGCCACCACCGGTTGTACCGTCAGAATGAGATTGTGAGATCTCCGAGAGATGCTAGCTTTCATATATTCCCTTCAGCCTCTACTACAGAGTCTTCACCAGCTGCTAATGTGTCAGATGGAAAGGTATGTAGTGTTCTTTTGTTGAAAACTCATGCTTGCTCATGGGCAGTTTCGGCAGGCTCTGCTTTCAATGCCAAGAGGAATTTCCACTGTGGGAACCAATGGTCAGCAGAAAAATGTGAGTGTGTGCAGCTGAAAGACTGTCTAATTTGGCCTTACTGCAGCCTTCATTAGTGGGCTGCTGTAGAGACCGTGCAAAGAATTCACCATCTCCAAAACAATTTGCACTTGCCTTTGTCATCGGGGATAAATCTGTCTCTTTACTGTTTGATAATTTTTTCCACTTAAAAACCAGCTTTTCTAACTGATGCTTAGCAGATACAGTTAGCTTGTGAGGTTGTTTGGTTCTCCAACACGCTGTTCAGAAAGACCGGCATCTTGGGGAACGATACAGTCAAATATCTCACTGAAATCATGATGCATGTTTTGTTTTCTTCGTCTGAAGTAGAATGGTGATTACACTGACCGAGCAACATAGCTACAGTAAATTTAAACATTTTATTATGCCTTAGGTGCAACAAAATAGCTTCCCCTGGCAGTCTGCTATACCTTGCAGTAACAGCCTTCCTGCCACCTGCACTACTGGTCAGAGTAAAGTAGCAGCCTGGTTGCAGGACTCTGAAGAGATGGACAGATGTGCAGAAGGTTAGTCTTTACCTTTTCATGCCTTGTTCTTTCAGCAAAACTTCTTGTTATATAAAATAACCAGTTTACTAACCGTTTGTTAAGTTGCATCTTTACATGCACATGAAGTAGCTCTTCAGGTAATTAGATGCTTGTGGTAGAAACTTCTGTCTCTGCATGTTTTGGGATGTTGCTTTTAAAATTTATCTTAATAATCTGTATTATCTTAATGGATATCATTATTAAAATATGATCAACTTTTGAGGTCCAGAGCAGTTGCTGATGCCCATAGCAATAACAAGTGCTCAGCATCTCTAAAAATAAAGCTTTTACTTAGATGCCTTACTACAAGAGATGAGGACATTTGACTTCTATAATGCAATAAAGTGCTAATGATGGACATCATGGGAAAAATAAAAAATAAGTTCGAAATGAAGCACCTCATGTATTTTTGTTTTACATCTGTTAGATCTTGCTCATTGTCAGTCAAACCTTGTGGAACTCAGTAAACTTCTTCAAAATTTAGAAATACTACAGAGAACTCAGTCAGCACCAAATTTTACGGACATGCAGGTAAATATGCTTGAACATAAATTATCACACTGAAATATTTGTTCTTTGTGTTAAGGGAAATATAGAGATGTCTGTTAACTCAGAATGATTTTCTGAAATCATAGTAACTCCTGGATGAAAGGTTTATGTTATGTGTTTATCCTAATCATGTGTAAACAAATAATTAAGATGTATTAACTATCTGAGTTAAATAGGACGAATCAAAGGATTAAGTCATTTGCAAAGCAAAACTGAGAACTGTTACAATAGAAATATATTGAAATTGTATTTAAGAAGTTTTTATTGTGCTGAGTAGGATATCATTTAAGTTTTTAAGGAGTGGAGACCAAAAGACTCTCAAAGATGAAATTGCATGCTCTAGAAAAGAGGGCACAGTACAAAGGGGCCAAGGGTTGGACTATTTCCCAGTTCAGGGGGAGTTTTCCTCTTGACCACAAGAAAGCAACAGCAGATCCTAAATCCTTTTTCCTTTTTCACTTAGTCCCCCTGAGTACTCAAATCTCTCCGTGGTGTTGGTGCACTGGGAAGTCTGGTTCCAATGAGGTAACGAGACTTACCATTGATTTTGGGAAGAGGTGAACTCTATATCCCTCTGAATAGTACCAGAACAGAAATCCATGAGGATTTCAAGATCTGGTCCTAAATATTGTGCACTCATGAAGTTTTGCTAAATGAGCTAAGTAAACCGTGTGTTTATAGAAGTGTATGGATAGCTACAGCTGGACTCTGCTGTAGTTGCAGGCCCTGGCAGTGGCATTCTTCTCCTTACTTTCTAATTTGTAGATGTCTAACACTACAATTCCTTACTAACTTGCTGTAATGTCTGTGTTGGTTGTGTCAACTTAATAGTACTTTGTCACTTTTAACCATTTGTGTAATGTAGGCTAACTGTGTAGATATTTCAAAGAAAGACAAGCGGGTCACAAGACGATGGAGAACAAAAAGTGTCAGCAAAGATGCAAAAATTCAACTTCAGGTACTGAATACACAATGTTTTACTTTTCATTGTACTTTTAGATTAACCTTTAAGCATGAAATGATATATTAGCAGAAAGTAGGAAGTTGGTGTACTGTCTCTTATGTTCCTGATGAAGTAAATTAAATTAAATCTCAGTTTGTTGTTTAAAATCTAGAGAAGACAGTGCAAAAAGTGTTGAATTTTCTTTGATTCATGTGAAAACATTGCCATCTAGGGAAAGGGGTGTGTGTGTGTGTCTGAATACTAGTCAGTTAAGGTTCAAAAAAGGCAATATGCATGCAGCTCGTGGGGATACTGATGTTCTATCTCAAACTTGCCAAGAAGGGACACTTGAGCAGGTGACATCAAGCTAAAAGCAGAAAACATGAATGAAATACTAAATACACCAGTTGTGTTTATCGAGACCTATACTAGGAATGTTACCAATGAAAAGTATTTTCACATGCCTTCTCTTACGGAAAAGGCTCGTATGGAAACAAACTGAATAAACCAAAGAATAAACTACCTGAAGAAAGAATTTACCCCATCCTGCCTTAGAGCTGGAAAGTAAAATCACAGAAATAAGCATACTGCACTTGTATTACTGCTAGATCCAGGGTATTTTACTGTGTTTTGTCAGAAGTAGTTGTGTGTTTTGAGGCCTAATCCAAACCCTAATCTTTTTTAGAATTGAGCAACTGATAATGAAGACTATATTCAGCTGACTTCAGGAGCTAACAATCACCATTGTGCTGTCTGCTACAGAATAAAAAATATCAGCAACTTTTGATCCATTTAAATTCCTTGAAATTCATGCAAACTTTGAAAGCCTTTTTTCCCCTAGAGGCATCATAAGGAGTTTTCTGTGACTCAGAGGCACAATAAGGAGCTCTCTGAGACTCATTTAAGATTAATAATCTTAAGGAAAAAAAAATGTAGAAATTGCATCAGCTTTCTCATTGCGGCTGGTGTAGGTGATTTTTCTTTCTACCTGTTACACTAGATAAATCACAATAGATTGAACAATGAAGCATCTGTTAGGATTAAAAAGGCTTATTAACAAAGGAATTTTGGTGATTGATGTCATATCCTATTACCTGTGTTTGAAGGATGACTGTGTTTCCCTGCTGCTGAATAACAGAGGCAAATAAAAACATCAGGAAAATGGATGCAAGTACTTAGGGCCTATGAAGAGGCAGAGTCAACACTGCATGTTCTTTTTGCATGCCACAGTGGACTCAGAGAAATTAAAAAATGATGAAAGAAGTCAATGTATGATGATATAGGGTGAGTCATGAGGAATTATGAGGTGTTTGTTGCCTGCTCTTTGCCAAAGTGACACTGGACCATGCTTCCATCATTTTGGCACCTGACTTTCAGACTGCTGTTTGAGACTTGGCAGGATTTGTGCCTCAGCTCCTGAAATTCTCAAATACGGTCAGTTTTCAGGTTTCCCTGAGAGAGTTTGTGTGTGTAGCACTGCTCTATATGGGCCTGTTGCTTCTGCGTCGATAACGAACTCTGTCTAACCTGGGACAGCATTAACTACTGACAAGCTTAATGCTGAAAAGCATTATTGATGACTGATTTATAAATTAATTTTCAGTAAAACAGAAACAATAAAATTATTCTAAATTATATGGAAGATGAAGACTCCTTTTTGGCTGCTCCCTTATCTTGCCTAGTTTGATGGGCTCAACACACTACTTGTTCTTCCAAGGGCTGTCCTGTTCCGTGAGTGGTCTAAACCTGTGGTCCGTGGAAGATGGTCTCACTCTGCCTCATTGTGTTATTCCTAATTTGCTTGTGTTTCTATTCCACTAAAATGTGGATTTTTCTCCCATTCCTAGGTTTTTAAGCTTACAGTCCCATTTTGTTCTTCTGTTAGCCATTCTTTCTAGTTTGATTTGCCTTCTTTAAGGGCTGTTTTTTTAAGACCACTCCAATTCTTTATAAACTGTTTATCAGGGCATCCACCACTGAGAATCACTTTGTCTAATTTGTGATCATTTCTTCATGGTGCCTACACATGGTTTGCTATTAAGTGTTTGACATTTGGTAATAATAAAACTTCTGTTGTCCTTTTTCTTTCTTCATGCCTTCATACATCTCTTTAGTTTTAGGGGATAATGCTAATATTGATATACTAACTTTAAGCTAGTTGCACTATTAATTTAATTTGAAGTACTTGTGCTTATTTATTTTAGAATAAGCAGTCATTAACCACTATCAAAAGACCCTATGATAGTATGATGTGGAGATCCATCCTTCTGGGGAGTGTAAAAATTAGAGCGCTCTATGTATAAGTGTCTTGCTCATGAGTAATGAGGAACGAGGATGTAACTTTTGCGAACTCAGCATCTGCTGCATAAGATGCAAGGAGAGAATTCTCCCATCCAGATTTTGTATTGTACTTGTTACTAGTTTTTTGTTAAGAAGAGAGCTTTTGTTGTATTCCTGCTAACACATTCTGGAATATGAATGCTAGGTGTATAATATGTTTAAAACATATTACTTCTTGTAAGAAAAGCTGCTTGCTTTGTTTCTTAGAAATAGATACTTACCAATTAAGTATAGCAGTTCTGTATGCATTTAACTTCGCTCACACAGCTAATCCCAGTGACTACAGCAGTTACTACCCAATGTAAGATTGACCGTAGCATGTGTGTATACATTTGCAGGTTTGGCGATTTAGTATTGCTAAATTGTTTAGAATTAACAGCTTAATTTACAGACCTTTACTCAAGATTAATACATGGACTGCTTCTCTGAAGAAAGATTGCTTTTATGAAAGAGATTTAATGTGTTTTTAAAAAGTCTATTTAAAGTCTTATGAAAATGGCTTGCAACAACAGGTTAGTTGACCTGTGTTGATTTTACAAGTGATGCTTTTGTACAAAAACTGAGGGGGTTTTGGTTTGTTTTCTGTTTGGGTAAAAGACCATTTTGTCATTCTCATGACAATCTAAAGATCTTCAAAAGAAGAAAAAAATACTACAGAAGAGCAATAAAATGAACTAGTGTTGATTTAATTTCCCTCAAAAGCTCAGAGTTGTGAAGTTCCAAGACTTATTTTTTTTTAAATTATTATTATTATTTTTATTTTTTCAGGGGGAGTATTTTAATAAGGAACTGTATAATATGGAGCAACCTGAAAAGTCAGCTTGCTCTACTGAGACTTTCAGCTCAGAAATGAAACCAGACCCAAAGACTGGCTTATTACCTTTTCCCTTAAATAAGTATTTCTTTATATCATAGCTCAGATTATGATCTCACTTTCTATTGTGTTGAGGGGAGTGTGTGAGGGTTCTGCAGAGCTCAGTGTTCCCATTTTAATAATGTACACCTGCATTCATAATCTAGCATATATATATGTATTTGTGCATGTCTCTGTACATATATATATTTATATATGTCCCTATTAGTTAAATAAGAATATTCTTCCAAACTCTTATTCACAGGATAGACATACTTATGTAGAGCACAATGAACTTTACATTATGCATATGATGCATTCTCTGCTTTAACAAAGTTTGTACTCTATATTTTAGAGGTTATGTTCATGTTGTTTAATGTGAGAATTTTACAAAATATTACAAAGCAAGACTTCTCTTACTGTGATCATTAGACAACCCTTCCATTGTAAGTAGCGCTGACACTAGTATCATCCAGAGGGTGGAGGGTATGGCCATTCTCAGATGCAGTAACCCTACCAGCAGGAATGTTACAGGAGCAAGACACTTCAGCTAATAGTTGAACTACAATATCCTGTCCTTCAGCACGGTGTCCATGTATCCAGTCTATACCATTGTTATTTGTGTAGTGCCCAGGCTGCTTTCAGAAAAAATAAAAATACATATAGATTTAAAAATACTGAGGTGGCTATAGGTGAAGATATAGTGGAAGAAAAAAGTGAAGGGATTGAAAATTGTTTTCTAAAAGCAGAAAGGTGGCTTTTCTAGTCTTCTAAAAATCTTAAAATGGCTTCAAAATAATGAAATTTTGATTAGACATTGAATAGAAGGACTTGATCATAGGTGTGGAACTCCTTTGCATTAGACAATTACTTGCTTGACCGTATGTACCATGTTGAATTTTCTTAAAAGTAAAATAAAAGTTAAATTTAGCAGGATGAGGCCACAAGTTAGGCATACAGAAAAAGGAAGTAGTTGTTCGAATACTTTGTTTTTCATTTGCGCAGCTTTATCTGAGTTTCTGCATTGCTTTGGAAGCCAAGCCTTCAGTAATGTAGAGGAGAAGTAGCTGAAACTCAAAGTGGTGTGTGAGAAAATGAACAAATAGGTTCAAGGATGGATATGGAAATGGTAGAGCAGTGCACAAGAATGTTTACATAAACAAGCTCACTGTAACATACACACTGAAGAGTTTTACCATTGAGATGTATGCATCTGCAGTGACCACAGTTCATGCACTTCCAGTAATGCAAAGTGATCTCTTTCAGAATTCATCTTCTAGATGGTCAACTGACCTCCAGAAGGAGTTTGGGTTTTGTGTTTTCTGCCATGCCATAGCATCCTTTTTGTTTTCTTATTCCATAATTGCCTTATGACTCTGAATGGCAATGCTAATAGATTTTTTTTTTTTTTGCTAGTCTTAGTGAGTGCACTGCAGTCCAACTCGTCTGGAGATATTTTTAGTGAAGTGTCTAGCTTTTTTTATGTCTTTGGCATACACAACTGAAAACATGTGATATGTCCTCAGAATGTGTAGGCCATAAGAGTTAACAAAATTGATATCCACTTAAAAGACTCTCCCTCTCCCTTTTCTGATCACATTTCATCTTCCTGTGTCCCATCACCCCTTCCCTTCTCTTTTTCTACTTCCTTTTCTTCTTACATTCACTGTCAGGAAGGGCCGGCACCGAAGGGCCAGTTCAGCACAACACGACGCCGGCAGAGACTAGCAGCTGCAGTGGCTACAACAGTGAGTGGATTTAAAAATCAAGGGATAGCTCTAAAGATGGGAAGCTGTGTAACTTGAATGTGTAATAAGCTTATGAAAAGGTTTCTTGCACTTTTTGGAGGTGTCCATGCTACCCACTTTCAGCTGAGTTTCTTAACAGTGGTCAGGCCTACCACGAATAACTTCATAAATGGGGTCTGAGCTTGTTTACATGGTACATGTCCCTCCTTTATGCAAGTGCAAGTGATGGTTAGACTCAGGCCCTGCACTATTTGTACATGTCTTTGACATACTCTGCTATATACTACACAAAATGGAAAGAAATTATCAAATTCTGTTAAAAGATTGTCATGACAGTCTATAGCAAGACAGCAGAACCAAGGAGATTTGTTACCAACAACTATGGAATTTAAAATTTCCTGTTTTTTTTTTAATGTAGCATAATATTAGCCTTTTCATTGGAGACGCTTTCTGTTTACATTCCATAATCTCAAAAAGTCATATTACTACCTCTAGTGTCTGTATTTAGTTTTGTTAATTCTCTGAGTCTTTGATGCAATATCTGGAGCTATGAAATCAACACGGGGTGGGAATTTGGAGGGGGAAGCTCTGTTTGTGAAATCAAATTAACATCAAAAGGATATCATTGGTGCTTGATCAGGAAAGCACTCTTAGGAGTGCACAATATAGATGTTAGTACTAATCCATCAACTGATCAGTACAACAGCTAGATGGACAAGACTGTGCAGCCAAAGATTGAAGTGAGCTGTAAATGCCCTGTTACCTAGCCCAAGCAGTGAATGTCTTCACAGGCTAAAGTATTCCAGGGTCTGCTGCTCCAGCCCATAGCTAACATCCCCTAGATCAGACACAGCTTCTGCTTAAATCTGAATACTTGGAGCTCCTGCTACCTGAACCATAAAACTCAGTTACTGTATAGGCCCTCCTAGAAAGCACGAGAGAAATCTGTTTCTCTGGTTCCCAAATTATCTAAATTTAATCCCCTGTAAATAGTTGATGCTGAATGCTGTGCTCAGTAATTGATTGATAGTCTGACCCCGTCAGTCTGCCTGTCTAGAAGCCTGCTTCTCAGTTTATGTGGCTGAGCAGTGTCAATGGGAGGCTCTAACCAGTAGGTTCATCAGTAGTTAAATAGCATTGGCAAGAGCTGTGCCAAGGAGTGTGTAAGTGGAGCAAATACAGCTGGACTTAGATTGCAAGGCAGTAGGAGTCCAGGGAATTGCTGAGTTGTTACCTGCAGCTGAAGTGTGTACCTGTTGAGGGAGGTCTTGGAGGAGCTGGATTAAGTGGAGGAGGAAGAAAAACTAGAGGCACCAAAATGCCTCTGCAGTTGTTGCTGTGATCGTGGCAATGGCCTGTTCTTCCTGGCTGATGTAGCAAAGTGCTTGTATCTCCAAGACAGTAAAGTTATGTGTATAGACTGAGGGATACAGAATTTCTTAAGTTAAATGCACAGCAGAAGAAGGTTTTCCTTCCAACCCACTCTACCAGGAACAGTTAGTTCCTACATGAACATGTAATTGTGAAGGTGATGGATGAGTGTGTATTAAGGCCCCTGTTGTAAATCAGAAAGTCAGGACAAGGTACGTCTGAGGTCACAGAATCATAGAATGGCTTATGTTGGAAGGGACCTTAAAGATCACCGAGTTCCAAACCCCCTGCCATGGGCAGGGACACCTTCCACTAGCCCAGGTTGCCCAAAGCCCCGTCCAACCTGGCCTTGAACACTGCCAGGGAGGGGGCAGCCACAGCTTCTCTGGGCAGCCTGTGCCAGGGCCTCACCACCCTCACAGTATTTATTCCTTACATCTAATTTAAATCTATTCTCTTTCAGTTCAAAACCATTACCCCTCATCCTATCCCTACACCCCCTGATGCAGAGTCCCTCCCACCTTTCCTGTAGCCCTTTTCAGTACTGGGAGGCCGCTCTAAGGTCTCCCCAAACCCTTCTCTTCTCTAGGCTGAACACCCCCAACTCTCTCAGCCTGTCCTCACAGGGGGGATGCTCCAGACCCCTGATCATCTTCATGGCGTCCTCTGGACCCGCTTGAGCAGGTCCATGTCCTTCTTATGTTGGAGGCTCCAGAGCTGGACACAGAACTGCAGGTGGGATCTCATGAGAGTGGAGTAGAGAGGGAGAATCCCCTCCCTTGACCTGCTGGCCACACTTCTCTTGATGCAGCCCAGGACACGGTTGGCTTTCTGGGCTGCGAGCGCACATTGCTGGATCATAGCCAGTTTTCCATCCACTACTACCCCCAAGTCCTCCTCTGCAGAGCTTCTCTCAATCCACTCCTCACCCAGCCTGTATTTGTGCTTGGGATTGCCCCGACCCGCGTGCAGGACCTTGCACTTGGCCTTGTTGAATTTCATGAGATTTGCATGGTCCCACCTCTCCAGCCTGTCCAGGTCCCTCTGGATGGCACATCCCTTCCCTCCAGTGTGTGACTGCACCACGCAGCTTTGGTGAATTTGGTGAGGGTGCACTCAATCCCACTGACCATGGCACCAACAAAGATGTTAAGCATTCATGCTTAGAAGAGTGTGTGTAGGGAGGAAAGTGCAGTGATGCTTCAAGAAGCTAAATAGTAAAAAAAACCCCAACAACCCTCCAAAACAGCAACAACAAAAAAACAACAACAACAAAAAGGGGTAATAAAGTCAGAATCATGTCACCATGGATATAGAGAGAAAGCACAGCAGTGAAAGGAAAAAAGGTGAAGGGAAGTATGTTGGGCGTGTTTCCTGGACTGTTGCCTATGCAAGAGAATGAAAGAGTTTGTTCAATGTGGACTTTTTAATCTGTTGTGGGAAGTAGCTTGGAAACTTTTCTAAAAACATGCATATGAGAAGATTTCAAGTCAGTCAACAGTTCAGTATTTTTGGTTCTTGCATTTAAAGCAGTTGGCAAAGCAGCTACTTGTCTCTGTCATGTGAATGTATATTTCTTGCAAGCAATGTGACAGTATTTGTAGAACATGTAAATGTTGGTTTTAGGCTAAACTTTAAAATTATTTTGATTTCCGGTAAACCTCACCGCAGAAACATTGCTTTTCAGCCTGGCCAGCTAAGGTATGAGGCAGAAATGATGTTTTTAAAGCAGGTCTCATCAGCTGGGTTCATCACCCCTTGTCATTGTGTGGGCAGACGGCCTGCAGCTCTGTCAGTTTATGTGGCTGGGGCAACTTGTACCATCACTACAGGCACATGGGGCTGTGGGGAGTCTCACTCAAGCTCCTGCATTGTAGCTGGGATCATCTTTCTTACTGCCTTCTGAATGGGCTGGAGGTTTGGGTACATGCTCCCTGCACACACCGCTGTCATGTACACATACTCTGCCCTCCTGGAGCCACCTGGAGCAACTGAACTTTTGCGGTGCTCCCAGGCAGAAAGTTCTGGGAATATGCTTTCCAATTTAAGAAGTAAAAAGATTTTGTAAAGGAAACTTGAAATGAACCTACATTTAGTCACATTAATTAACCTGGTTTTGTGGGGCTGCTGAGAGAGGCAGGCTTGCCTTGTGAAGAAGATAATGGGGTAAATGTCAAGTATGAACAGAAGAAATTTATTTTCCAAATTCTGTTAATGAAATGTTCTTGATATGAGGCTAAAATGAGGTCCAATAACAAATATCTACTTTGTTGATACATCTGGAAATCAAAATATGTGAGAGAATAAAGTTTATACTGGCTAGGTGCCATAGAGTCATAATTTTATATGCTATATGTATCTGGAGGAACAAGATGGAAAATGGTATTTTGCAGAATATGCTCATGTGTGGAATGTGATGTGTTGAATAGATCCAACAGGATTTTGAAGTTTCCATTGAAGAATCAGAAACCTAAACCATATGTTGATAATTTTTACAGGAATGGATTGATAAAATGTTTCCCTAATCTAATCAAATAGCAAGGTACCAATTTCAGATACTTGTGGTAATATAGAGCTTATCTGTTGATAAAAATTCTTAGTAATATGACTTTTTATGTTATCTGCTGCTCTTTATCATGCCTTGGAAGACACATTTTATATTTTGGCCCCATTTTTCATATTTCAATAATTACATTGGGCTGCAGTGTGGAAATTCTTGATTTATACATTTGATCAATATAATGAACTTAGATTTAATGTGTTCAGCGTGTTTAATAGTGCTCAATATTAAAGTAGTAAAATGTAGTCCTGCATGCCTTTCCTTTGCATTTGATTTTGAAAACTGGGTTCTTGGCCTGATTTTTATACATATGTGTATAAATGGTAAAATTAAAATAAAATACAACATGTTCACACACACATCACATATATAACAGCGGTAGCCATACACTGCGTATGTAGCATGTAGGTAGCTGTTCAGTTCACAAGATACATGTGTATTTAACTTATAAAGATTTGCATGAATGTTTTTATTACTATACATGAAAAGTACAGAA
The DNA here is from genome assembly GCF_003259725.1 of Athene cunicularia. Lineage (NCBI taxonomy): Eukaryota > Metazoa > Chordata > Aves > Strigiformes > Strigidae > Athene > Athene cunicularia. Next base: position 12,887,997 of record NW_020799107.1, on the reverse strand, counting down.
GGTGAAAGGGAAGTGGAAATGATAATAAACTAAAGTCTTTGCTCCATCTTACTAAACAGTATCTCTTTACATTTATTTATGGTTCATGACTTTAAATAAAAATCAGGTGGAGTTTTGAGGTTTTGGTTGTTATTTGTTTAGTTAGAGAGAATGTAGAAAGACTGTATGCTTCTGCCCTCTTTATGGTTGACAGTACAGTGAGTTTCAACTCAAGATTTACTAGTAGTTTCCAAAAACTTCAATGATATATTTTATAATATCCTATGCTATTTCTAGATCTGTTGGAGGAACTTGCATACTTCAGATGTTGGTACCGTAACAACAGAGTCATACTACATGTACTCTCAAATGTCCAGATATAAAACAGCATGTGTCATGGGTCAATTTTCCAGTCATCTTTTAAGCATTAAGAAATGGTCCATTTTTTGTAAATGGTAGAATTTAAACTCTTTGTCATTAACTGTTAGCTATGTAATTAAGCCTTTTGTCTGTTGCAGAATTCTTTTGAAATTTTACACTGAATCAGCTGTGTGGAGATTTGGGAGAGTAAAAAGTTACATGTTCACTCTTACTTTGTTCTTCATATTATGAACTAAGTTTTTTGTTTTCGGAAGAAATTTGTGTTTTGCTTCAACAGACTCCAAAGATTGGCTGCACCTTATACAATATTTTTTCACTGTTTCTTGCTGTAGGTCCCCTTCAGTGCTACAATGTCACCTGTTCGACTGCATTCATCTAATCCCAACCTTTGTGCAGACATTGAGTTTCAGACTCCCCCAAGCCATGTAACAGACCCTCTGGAGTGCTCTACTGAGTACATGAAGCTTCAAGAAGAATTCTGCCTGATGGCACAAAAAGGTAACTGGAAATGTCAAGCCTTTCCTTTATTGTGTTTCTCTGTTGTGTTTCTTTATTGGTTTCACTTAGTTATGGCCAGGGCATTTATCTGCATTAGAAGATACTGTATAAGAATTTTTAGCTGGTCAGGTGGCTTACATAAAGATGACATATATTATTCTTCTTACATTTTCCATGGATGTCATGAATATAGAGATAGATAAACTCTGTCTGATAAGAGACTTTTTTAGAAGTCTTCTGAACCGCTTTCTGCATCTTGTCAATATGTGACTGAATTCACAAACACTTTGTTTCTCAATAAAAATGCTTTATTTCTCCTCAAAGATGAATCAGAATGTCACTGCTACATATAATGTAATGCAATTAATTTTTGTGCAATGCTTTCTGTGTCAGTGGAAACAACAGAAGAAGAACTTATTACTAGAATGCACTTTTGAAGTGCTATTTTATTGCAAATAAATGAATGGTCCTACAGACTGAACAATACTATTTAAAAAAAAAAAGTTTTTTATCAGTTTGCTATCTGTTATATCACAAACATAGGAAAAAATTGAGACTGATACCTTAAAAAATGTGAAAAACCTGTTTAAAGACCAAGTCATCCTCTTTTTAGTGCAATATTAAGGCTTGGCAGAACTGATTTTTTTGTTACTCTGAAAAGAAAAATAAGCAGACAAAAAAGAACAAATATTGGACACAGTCTTTCCAAATATGCACCTTTCCATACGTTCAGCACCAAGAATAAGCTCAGATGACGTATGTGTGAACATACAGTATGCACATCACAACTTCAAGCTGTAAGTGTTTGTACTTAATTTGGCATGGATTACTTTAAGTTCAGATCCTTGTTTCAAATTTCTGTAATTGTGGGATGGAAATCTCTGTGTCTTTATTGCTGAAATATTGTAATTGATGTCAATGTGCAGTTCTGTAGCTGAGAAAACACTTGTTTTCTTTTTTTTTTTTTTTTTCTTTTTGCTTAGTGCATTCTCTTTTGAAGTCTGCCTTTAACAGCATAGCTATAGAGAAGGAGAAGCTGAAGCAGATTGTTTCAGAGCAGGATCTTACAGGCCACAATGCTCAAATAGCACACCTCAGACAGTCCCTCTCCCAGGTATGTTGTTGATTTGATTTCAAGCACATCTGACTTGCCAGATGCACTATTTCTGTTGTATTTTGGCTATTTCCTGAGGTAGAAGGAGCCTAGAAAAAAACAAGTTCTTGACCAGAACTATGACATATATTCTGTTATGACATAGGTCTACCCTTAATGCATGTGGAAGTGAAGGATAATGATTTGTTTGTGTAAGCATGTATCTGTTATTGTTTTCCAAAGTAAAGAAAAATGATGAAATGTTTTTATACAAATGCTAGGTATCTTTCCTGGAGCTGTTTCCAGCACAGCCAAGGATATATTCTTGTCTTCTAACTAAGTTTTAGACCCTGACTGTATATTTTCAGATTTGTTTTATATGTCCATGTGTCTAAATTGCAAAAAGAATCATGGGTTACAGTATAATCATGGGTAAATTGGATATTCAGATACACACCTGTTACTGTCCAGCGTCTTTCCCACTTAAGCCGACGGAAAAATTGTTGTTGACTTTAGTGGGGAAGAAGAGATAAAGCGACAGTAAGTCCTCAGGTTGCAAAATAACTTAAATTTTTTAATTCATTATCAAGGAAACATAAAATCTTTTACTCTGAAGAACAGATTGGTGTGGAGTACTATATCTGCAAGAAATGTGAGCAGAGTTTTGAAGGCAAACAGAGCTTACCCAAGTGTGTATATAATTTCATACACTGTTATTGATAACTGGGTCAGAGGTTTTTGCTATGAGGTTAAAATTGATGCACAATGTTTCTGTAGATAAAGATGCGTGTCATGTTATGCAGATTGATTGCTGTGTATTGTAATAAAGTTTAATGACAAGAGATAAGGGTAACCATTTCTGGTTATTGATGCAGGTTTAACTAAGATCTGTGGAGACTTATTAGCAGCTTGTATAAAACAGGTGATCATGTTCTTGTTCTTGGCCTCCAGTGTCAGTCTAAAAGTCATGGTCACATATTCCCCATTGAGACTATGACGTAATAAGTGGCAATTTGGCCTTAGTCACAAGGCTGGATTTAACCAGTCTCGTGGTTCGAGCGGTTTGCAAAGCTATTGCCAGGCTGCTGTTAGTCATCACCTTCCCTTCCTGGTAGATGGCAACCGTGAACATGCCCAGACAGTTTCAGTATGAAGTAAAATGGAGTAATTTAAACTGTTTAGTGACAGTTTAAGCTAGCCTATTTTATTTTGCCTGTACCTTGTTTCAGTACATTCATGCAATCTGTTCCTGATTCTGCACTGGGGGGAGGCAGAAGAAGATTCTCACTCCATAACAGTCATTTTCTACTAAAACAGTATGTCTGCTGTTTATATAATCCTCAATGCTGGGGATGTATTAAGTCAGTTCATGTTCTAGGTATGTAGCATATTATACTTTTTCTGGATTGCAGAGTCTTGCACATGAGTCTTTCAGATAACAGACAGTATGTATATATGGACCCAAATTCATTATCTAGGTTGGACTTTTCTAAAGGAGAAAAATCAGCAGATACCAGACAACAGTTGAATTCTGTTGGTATTTGTGACACTCCAATGGATCAGTAGATTGAAATGAGTACATACATGCAAATGTATCATATTGATGTGGATGGACTAACACCCAATGATACTATCTAGCATTTATGTTGTTTTTGCTGGAAAGGAAGCAATTTCCTTAAGTGCTGATAACCTTGGTTCAGATAGGGCTGTAGAGCTGTAAACCAAGAATTGCCTCTGGGCATTTTGCAGGTAGTTCCCACTTGTTGTTCTGCAGTTTCATTCTTTCTTGCTGCATTCACTCCCCATTTCCATAATGTACATAACCCACCAGTATACCTGCCAAAAAGCTATCTGAAGAATTAAAGTAGAATGCCACTGTTACACTGTGGGAGAATATCTGTCTCCTCTGCCTCCTGGAGATCACTGAAGGCAAACCAACCAAAAGATTAGATCATGTTAGAGAGGATCTCAAAATACATAACTCTCTAAAAATTGAAGAAAGGATGTTTTATGATTTCTTAGGAAATTGCTGGGAAGAAGCTACTTCTTCTTTACCTTTTTTTTTTTTTTTTTTCCCTTTTCTGTTTAACACTTATTTTTTAAATTTTAAATGAAATGTGCAATTTTTATTTTAAGGCTCTCAACCAGAATGCTGAACTAAGGAGTCGCTTGAACAGAATACATTCAGAATCTGTTATTTGTGATCAGGTTGTCAGTGTAAATATTATCCCTAGCCCTGATGAGGTAAGACTTCGGCCTTTAATGGATTTAGAGTTCAATCAAACCTTGCTAATTCTCACTAATAGCTGAAACACACCTAGCAAATTATAGAATTTTTCAGATTGGCAAGTGTTCATTTATAGCAAAAGTCAGATTCTATTTTCCCTGCATAAAATAAAACGTGTCTTTTATTTTGCATATGTTAGATGTCATGAAAGAGCTTGGTTTGGTCTCTGCAGAGAAACAGGGAAGGACTCCAGTTTTGGAATATTAATTATTGACTGTGGGAATTAGTGAGGTTTTACTGTATTTGAATGTATTTGGTAGCTAACCAATTCTGTATCTTAGTTTCTTGTCAAGTCAGCAAAACAGCTTAGTATTTAATGGCCTGATCCTGCAAGTGGCCTGATGTTTAATATCCTGAGTGGCAATGCTGAAATCAAAAGGTTCAGTCTATGAAGCAAGCACTATTCTAATACCATGTTTGCAACATCTTGTCTTTCTTGTTTTGCTCTCCTTAGTCAACAGATTATTGAACATTTGTATTAATAAGTCAACTTCCCTCATGAGAAGGACAAATCTGACTTTGCCAGCTGTATTACGCTACAATTAATGTGGTCATTTTGACAGCCAGTCTGCTTACATTTTACCAAAATATTTTTCATTTGTCATTCCCACTAATTTTTTTCTATGCATATGCCATTTCAATTAACATACACTTGTCTCCTAATTATTTCTTCCAACAAGAAAGGAAGGTGAATATATGTTTCCAATGACATTATTTGCTTTTAAAAATGTCCAGATAATTTTTCCAAGAGTCCAGCACGTTGGAGACTAGCAACAGAAAATAGAGGTGAAGTGGTGCCACAGCACAGCAATCTGCAGTGAAGTTCTGACCAATGACCATCTCTTCTATTTTTTATTTTTTGTTGGTTAGCTGTTTCTTTTTCATATGTACATTTCTATCTTGGTACAAGTATGTCTGACTGAAGGAGTTTGAGAGGTTCCCAGGTCTCTCATTCACTTCTGTTGATTGCCTTTATATATATAATCTTGCAGTGTGTAGATAATGCCTCTGTGAGCATCTTTTTCAGGTAGGGTTGTATTTTTCCAAGTCCCTCTAGTTTATACAAAACCTTAAAATCTTAATCACTTCCTGTAAAAATACCAGTGCAATGAGTTTGTTTCCATTATAATTCATCAAACTTCGTAAACCATCTACAAATTTATAAGCCCCAGTTAAAAAGGAATGGGTTTTGACCTCTTGGCTTGTTTATGATTTTTGTTGTTGTTGTTGTTGTTGTTAGTTCATTATGAGGCAACTATATAGAATAATTCTACACGATAAAGATGTCAATAAAACCATTTTCAGGACTTTTGTAGATTAATAGGGATGGAATTGTAATCTGAAGAGTTAACTGTGTTTAGAAGGGCTTCAATAGTTTCATCTGTGTTATCCCATAAGCAACATACTGTATAAATTAAAGGATTAAGCCAGAAGTCAGTTTCCCTACACAGCAGCAGCTCCTTTGGTGGAATGGTACAGGGAGAGTATCCTAATTTTTTTTCTCCCCTTCTGTTACGGAGACTCTCAAATAAATAACAATCCACCAAAAATTAAAAATTTATTGTCAACACAATTAACTAGCCCTCCGCAAATTACAAGTTCAAATGTCTGTGAGAGGAGAACAGAACAGCTTGCTAGGGTTTAATAACAACCCAAAATGCAGGTCAAAGCACAACTCCTTAGGGTTTAACGACAACCCAAACTGCTCTGTCACTCACCTGACAAGTGAGGGCTCTCACCCTCGAGGACCTGCTCAGGGCAGCGTCCCGACCCAAGGCCCCTCGAGGAGTTTCCTTGGGCAGCTCCTGACCCAAGGGGAGAGTCCTCAACCGCAGCTGCTGCTCCAGGGAACAAGCTCCAAATGGCTCCCCCAGGGAAAACATTTATACCCAGGGCGAATCTGACCTGGAGTCAATAGCAGCTCCCGTTGGCCAGAGGCCCCAGTTACCATGAGGCCCTGAGAACAAAGGCAGCCAGGAGCTGCTGCACTCCAGCAGCCAAGAAAGATGCTCTGCTTTCCTTGGGTGGGTGCCCCTGCCACACCTTCTTAAAGCAATAGCCTTTAGGGTAACATGTTGAAACCTGGTGATCTTCCCAACAATAGGGAAGAGGAGGATATGTTCCACTATTTAAATTAGCTTGCCTCCCTACTGATAGACACATAACACAATTTTGAACCCTTGCCTTTGCTGTTAAATTATCTTTATCTTAATAAAACAGAGAGAGTTCATTCCCTTTAGCAGTATAGAGTCAATGTTAATGGCATAATTCAAATGAGATTTGGTGTACAAACATGGAATAAAAGTACATAAATTTATATTATAGCCAACCTCCTGAATATTCAAATGATTCAAACATGTGTTACTAAACTGGTTTACTAGCACACTTATTTTGAAAGTAACTTTTAACTCTCTGACCTTATAAAGCTTTATATTTGAGTTTTGGTCGTATCAAAGTTGGCTCCCAGTCATGTAATTTGTTATGACCAGGTGTCTTTTCATCTGAACTTCATGGTTGAACTTGTCTGACACAATCCAGTTATTGTCCACAAAATCATTCCTCTGAATACAAAACTACATTTGTGATTATTCACACTGCTAAAACGTACGAGTTGATGCTGAGTAGGCCTCAAATGAAGACTTGTATCTCACTGCTCAAAATGCACTTTATGTTGTAATTGTCAGCCTCATCTGTTAGGTACACACAAAGACCTACTAAAATGCTGTCTTTACTCTCTGTGCACAGAAAAATTATTCAGGTGATTTGTCCCTGCTATGAATATTTCTTTTATTTTGGAAATAATACTTTTATTTTTCTGTGCTTTATTTACAGATGGGTGAACAAATTCATGTCAGTTTGCCACTGTCTCAGCAAGTTTCCAATGAGAGCAGGCTCTCTATGTCTGAATCTGTTTCAGAGTTCTTTGATGCACAGGAAGTGCTTCTGTCTGCCAGCTCCTCAGAAAACGAGGTAGGCTATGCAGGCATGCTGTGGCTTTGCTGTTGGACAGATATAGTTATTGCTACCACTAGTGAATGATTTTTTTAAAAAATAAAAAGGTATCAAAATGTGTAAGGTATAGATAAACTAACCCAAGACTCCCTTGTGATGGGGTGCAGAAGTTCTCTGAAGTGTAAAACAGAGTTGGAAGTTGTATCAGTAGCTTATATTTAGTACATGTCCTTGCTAGAATTTGGCAGTTTCAGATAAGGACGGCATAGACAGGAGCAATTACGTCTGACTATGCAGTCAACTAATTTCAGAATATTATTTTTAGAAAAAGTCTTCTAGTATACATATAAAGTTATTCTCTGTAATTAGAGAAGTAGACAAAAGCCTGAAAAATTGGCTTGATCAAGCTCAAAGCTGAAGCAGTCAGATACAGTTCAGGCTCCTGGATCATGTTTCTGTCCACAGCTTTACTGTGCTATCATGAATAAATTGTTCAGTTTTTAAAATCTATTTACTTTAAAAAAAAAAACCTTTTTATAAAGCCACAGTAGTGCTGTGGTCTACCACAACTCTTCTGTAAGAGGAAATAAGTGTGTCACTTTCTCTTTGACGAGAATTGCTCATGTGCCACAAGCTGGCACAGCCATGGCTAGAGTTGTTCATCTGAAGAACGGAATGGTTCTTTATCTTATTGTTTCTGACAGGTGTAAAGTACATGTTGTCTCAATAGTCTGGATTGTCTGTATCAGCATGGAAAATTGGTGTGTCTGTATGGTATAGAGGAAATGGAAACTTTACAAAATCACCCCCAAATGGTTTAGGGCTTATAATAAATACCATCCTCAGTAAATACTGTCAAATATTTTGAAAGTAGTATTTCTGAAGAAAGAATCTGTTAAAAAAATAATTAAAATTTGTCTTAACACTAATTTTAGGTTGATGCTTATATAATTTTTTTTTCTGAAACACAAGGTGCGTTTTATTGTTTGGCTCTGTATAAAGAGCACAAGTCTGACTATCTCTTCTCACCTCCCATTCCCAGCGCATTACATTGTCAATTTTTTGTTTATCTCTGATCTCATTTGAAGTCACCCTTTTGCAAATTTGATGTCTGTATTTGGCTTCATAATAAGGATTTCAGAAACATAAGGAGAGCATAGCATTTGTTTTGACACTTATAGTGCATTGACAGTATAGATTGATTGAAATATCCAATTGATTTAGTTAAATGCTCTAATTGGATAGAGATGATTTCTTTGAATATTTGTTTCAAATCAATTATTGTTGTCCAATTTGTCAGTATATTTTATATGAATTTGATTTAATTGATATTTTATTTGTTATAGGCTTCTGATGATGAATCTTATATCAGTGATGTGAGTGATAACATATCCGAGGACAACACCAGTGTTGCAGACAACATTTCCCGGCAAAGTATACTGCTATGTTTTAAACTTTGGGAAATTATGTTTGTTATGTTCACATACCAGATTTACTGCATGTCTGTACAAGACCAACTCACCTGAAATAAGTGAAGTTGGGCTTCCTTGTTCTGGTGGTGAATTGGTTCAATGGATAAGTCCGATTTCCTTAATCTGGTGCTTTCTTACAAAAATAGTTTTTTTCCCTTCCCAGTTCTTAATGGTGAGCTAACAGGAGGTGCATTCAGGAATGGACGGAGAACTTGTCTCCCAGCTCCCAGCCCTGACACCAGTAACATCAATCTGTGGAATATTTTGAGAAATAACATTGGCAAAGATCTTTCCAAAGTATCTATGCCAGTTGAGCTAAATGAACCTCTGAATACCTTACAACATCTTTGTGAAGAGCTGGAATACAGTGAACTCTTGGACAAGGCTGCTGAGACAGATGATCCTTATGAACGCATGGTAATAAATTTAGTATAGTACTTCTTATGTCTCTACCAAAAAGGGAGATGATGAGAGGAGGTCTGTGCAGGGTCCTTTCTTGCTGTTCCTGTTCACAGAGTACAGACCTCCCTGCTGGGTCAGATGACTGCTGTGAACAATTACAGGTGATAGGTTTGATCTGAACAAGGCTGAGGGACTTTTCTTGAATTCAAACTAAGTGATGCAGTTGTGACTTATTGATGTGAAGACTGATCTCACTCTCTAGGACTGTATATGTAGGCATTGGCAGTTTCTAACCCTTCAGCATCCTTTCCTGGCTTTAAGTGATCAAGTCCAGCAGTCTCCAAGAGCTAATCAAGTCTGTGGCTGGCTAATGATCAGTGTAGATGTCAATAAGATGTCATCCTAGGCAATTTCTAATAGAGAAGTTCCAAAACACCAAAACAAAGTTTGCCTGGGCAGCCTGAACTCAGCTCCCCTGTAAGTATGTCTTGTTTTTTTAACTGGCATGTTATGTTCAGCTATCAGGGTGTTTTGATCTGTCACGTCTCCTTTCCTCAGAAGAAACAGGGAAAGGCTGTTAGAGGAAAGTTGATAGTGTTGTTGCTGAACATATCTACCGTTCCCTGGTATGGGTTGGCAGTACTGTGCATAACTGGGAGAAGAGAGGTTGTCTGTGGCTGTCACATGCTCAGGTCCATGAACAGCCATGTTCACATGGCCTGCAGGAGAGTGAGGGGTCCTAAACACTGGTATTTTTTCCTTGCCACTGAAGATGTTGGACTTGTCTCATGGTAGGGAGGTGAATTACTTATCACATGCTGTTTTCCTACAAGATTCCTTACGTCCCTGACAAAAGGGAAATCCTGTAAGGACTGACTGGGCAGGGCTGTACTGAGCAAAGCAGGCTGTTTGCCTGTAGGATTCTGCCTCCTTTGTAGAAAAGCTTGGAGGATGAGTCTTGCAGGAATCAGGAGAGTTCAGGAAAAGCCATGGTGCAACCAAAAGCTTCCTTGGAAGTGTGGACTCAATCCCCTTCTTTGCTACAGGTATCTGTCAAGTTGGACCAGGGAAGGTTAGACTAGATATTAGGAAGCATTTCTTTACAGAAGGGGTTGTTGAGTGTTGGAATGGGCTGCCCAGGGAGGTGGTGGAGTCCCCATCCCTGGAGGTGTTTAATAGGTTTAACATAGTGCTGAGGGATATAGTGTAGTTGGGAACTGTTAATGTTGGGTTGATGGTTGGACTGGATGATCTTCAAGGTCTTTTCCAACCTAGACAATTATGCGATTCTGTGATTCTGTAATGCAATACTGGGGATACAAGCCAAACTTTTAACAAGCACCTTAAAAATCCAATTTTACTCTAGGAGTGAGTTGTGTGATACTGCAGAGGGATGACATTACGCAATAATTGCTGCCTATTCTCACTTACGTTCTTGTCTGTATTTTCACAGGTTCTCATAGCTGCTTTTGCAGCGTCAGGCTATGCCTCTACATACTTTAGAGCAGGAAGCAAGCCATTTAACCCAGTGCTTGGTGAAACTTATGAATGTATTAGAGAAGACAAAGGATTTCGATTTTTCTCAGAGCAGGTAAAGGTTGTTTCTAGATAGTCATTCCTGTTTAGGTTTAGATTTTGGTTTCTTTCTTTTACAATGTAATCATGTTTTTTTCTTTCAACTTAGAATGGTTTGCTTTCTTAGTGGTAAAGAAAGGTTGTTAGTATGAGTGAACATTATTGAATGCTACAAGGTATATATTTTTATAGTTATCAAAAGGAAGTGTTTTAAGTACATAGTGTTTTAAGTACAAACTTAAGTTGCATCTGTTTTCATAGCAACATAGGCTAATAAATATCATGGGCTATTTAGTATTTTCATACTGTGGTAGCAATTGTATTGTCTTAGAAATGAAAATGAATTGGTTTTAACTCAGCCAAACTGTTTTCCAGGTTAGCCACCATCCTCCCATTTCGGCCTGTCACTGTGAATCGAAGAACTTTGTGTTTTGGCAAGGTATAAGTTTTTAATTCAAAAGTATAAACTCCTTTTTTATTAACAAGTAAAAACTATCTGTACAAGCTGAGCTTTGCATTTGGAACTTACTCAAAATTTCTATACTTGTTATTTTTGTAGTAACATATTACAAACTGATGCTCTGAATTATTTCACTCCAAATTCTCATTTTAAGAGTGAGCAGACACATTACAACTTCCCCCGTCATTTGCAGTCTGTTTATACTTTTCTGCCTTTTCTGCCTTCTTACCAAGAAAATGATTTCTTACAAACACAAGCAGTTCTTTTTACACAGTTGAACAAGCAGCTCTTTCTTTCCTTGTATCTACTGACATAAGCATTTAATTTGTATCGAACGTTTTCATGGGAGATTTTACAATAGCACAAGCATGACCTCTAGAAAAAAAATCAAACTTATCTTTAGCTTTTCTGACCTAATGTTATTTTCTAGTATTTTATTTATTTTTTTTTTATATTATCATGGCAACCTCATACTGTCTTGTTTTAAATCAGATGGTCTAGCACAGGTCATCTCATGTGCCATGCAGATCACTGCAAGGGGAAGATTTTGGTCTTTTCAGTTTTTTAAATCTTTCACTATTATATTCAGATATCAGATGGAAAAACAAATTCTGGGGGAAATCAATGGAAATTCTGCCAGTTGGAACCTTGAATGTGACTCTTCCAAAGTAAGCTACTGTCCTATTTTCTTTTGTTTTCAGTCTTTGCTGCAATCTAATCTGTGCTGCCTTGTGAATAGATTGGGGGAAGTGTATGCAGATATCAGATGAATTGTAATGGTGAGAGTTAGTGCCTAGGTCAAATCTCTCCTTAGTGTACAGGTGGGGATACTGAAGCATTTCTGAGCCTGAAGATCCATTTGGGTTTTTGGAGGAAAAATCTGCAAACTTTCTAAAAAGCAATAGGCAGATGGGGATAGAAATGATTTAAGAGAGAGAACCCAAGTTTTACGCATACAGTAGTGGTCAGCTGTTTAGAAGAAGGCTGCAATATAGGACTGTCAGCTATTCCTGCTCCTGTAAATTACAGCCAGCCTTTCTTTCTGCCTCTAACAGTATGTTATCTGTCCACTTCACCTCTTTAGCCGTCTCATGAAATTGAAGTAAAAGCACTCAGAAGCATCTTTGTTTCCTGTCTTCACACTTGCCCCTCAGCCCTGAAAGAGTGTGCTTTGCAGTGTAATTCCCTCATTTTATTCCCTTGTTTGACAATAGAGATGCTCTCTCTGAGTAGCTGTAACAGAGGGAATTGGATGGTGTGCCAGTGATGTCCTGCTTCCTACTTAATTTCTGTTATCACCTTTACATCTTTATTTTGTTTGATTTTGTAATTTAATTATATTGTCTGCTTACAGCCTCAATTCAGCCTTATGCTGATGTTTGGGTCACTGTCCTGCTCCTAAAGGAATTGTGGCAAAGAGAGTTAATGCTCTGAGGACAGTGAATATGCTGTGCAGGGCTTTGGTGGTTCACATCTTGATTTGTAGTTCATAGTACCATTCTTCAGTTTTCTGCACTAGAGCTTAGGTGAGCTCCAATATGAAGGGTTAATAACGTACCCAGAACCAGTGCTTTATTAAACTAAGCTATTGTTTCAAAAGGTTTTTGAGGTATGGTCTTGTATTTATGATAATGGAGCTATGTTTTACTTTTTTGTCTGAATGATTATGATTTATATATGTTACCAACTACTTGTTAATTTGTTCTTAGGTATGGAGACTACTATGTCTGGAACAAAGTCACTACTTGCATACATAATATTCTTAGTGGAAGGAGGTGGATAGAACACTATGGAGAGATAACTATCAGAAATACGAAAAGCAGTGTTTGTATTTGTAAACTCACATTTGTCAAGGTAACATATGTATTCTAAGATATATCATATAAATATTTATAAAACTGCATAGTTTAAACATACATCAAGCTGTTTCTTTAGTGTTCCTGAAATCCACATTACACATTTTTTCTTATCAGCAATTGTAAATATGTAAATTGTCAAATGAGAGTGCTATGTCAAGTAGTATGACTATTCCATTGAACATTTGATATCAGTGTGTTGCTTTGCTGTATAGATGTGTGCTATATTGTTGGGTTTAGGTTAAAAATTAAAGGTCAAAATCTCTTTTCTATTACCACAGTGAAAATGCAAAGTCGCTGTAGACTTTTGTGCCATTTTACTTCTGCCTTTACTAGCATTTGGTGGTCAGTATTTTATCTCTTTAGATTAAATAATGCTGCTTTGGTATTTTAACATTCAGGCAAGGACCACATATAAAGCCAGATCACTGAATAGCTATGTTACTATCAATTATTTTCCCTAAAAATAAGTTTGTCTTCATATTGCAACAAAATATATCAATACCATTGCAGTTTTAGCAATGGTACATTACTGTAAATCTGAAATTCATGTTCTGATGGATGGTCTAAGACTGGGAAACTGGCTCAGTAGGTGAAGGTATAAGAAATAAATGTGTCTAAAAAAAGCAAAACAGAGAAGAGAATCAGAAAGCAACAAGTGAGAATACTGTCTGAACGTCTTCCCTGTTGCAAATAGCATAGTGCAACACCCATCAAAGGATTCCCTTACATGTACAGGTATATTCAGTATTTGTCCATATAGAAAGAAGAGAGTTAGCTGGCTCTGATCTTGCAACTTTCAAGGTGTCATTTTGTACTGAAATGTGTGAAATTTGAGTTCATGAACAACAATATAGTTCCCAGATGTGCTGATAATTTAAATACCCTTATACCAAAACCACATATCAATTTTTTCAGGGTTTCTCATATACTAAATCAATTAATATTCAGATCTTCTGAACTTCAAATTCTGATATTCTTGGTTCCATGTGAGCTGTTTGATACAAAATTTGAACAGTCGGTGCCCCATATTAATTCATGCATTATCTGTATTGGTACAATGGGTAACGTGAAAAACAGTGTGAATTAGTAATTTGTTGTTAAACTTTCAGGTGAACTACTGGAATTCAAATGTAAATGAGGTCCAGGGTGTTGTGATAGATCAAGAAGGGAAGGTGGTTCATCGCCTTTTTGGAAAGTGGCATGAAGGCCTTTATTGTGGGGTTGCACCTTCAGCCAAATGTATATGGAGGCCAGGTAAGAAGCTTACAATGCACTCCGGCAGGTATTATAGTGTAACCCTGAAGTATGTAAAGCTGTTTTAGCCATCAGTTTAAATACTTAAAATACTACTGGAGAAATTAAATTTCTAGCTAGACAAATAAACAAGAATTTACATGAGTTTATAATAATGGTAAATGGAAATATTCTTACAAGGCATAGTCTTCTACATCTCTGTTTGACTTCTGGGCAAATATTCTGGGGTCTTGGGGTCAACATAAGAATAAAATTAAGAGAAAAAAAAAAAGGATGTCCGGGCCTGCCTTGCTTTCTCACAGTGAGCAGGGTGGCTTATTTGGAATCAGCAAATAGGATGTGCCAGTTTATCGAGTTTGTTGTCTTAATGCTCTATTAACGTAAAGGATTGGTCTTCAGAGATGCTGAGCTCCTGTGATTTCAGGAGCTGATTTCAGCTTCCTTACTGCTTGCTTAAAGGCACTGAGGTTAAATTAGTTAACCTTTGCACCTGTAGTATTTCACACACACAAAGTGATTATCCATGAACTGTCATTATTGTGTTTTGAACCCTACTCTGTACTGATAGTATTTTGAACCCTACTCTGCAATGTCTACTCTGACTGCTGTTAGTGCTGAGGGTGTTGTACAGTGCTGAATCAGTGCAAGTGAGCATTATGTTCCAAAATTAACTGAAGATGAGTTAACATTAGCTTTTGTACAGACATTTGATAAGCCCACTTTCTGGGAACAGAAAACTATGTTTAACTTGAAAATCTTGAAAACAGTAATTTTTATTTAAAATGGAAGGAAGATCATAAAACTTTTGAATCTATTAGCATGTAATTACAACTCTGCAGGATAAGCAGTTGAAATTAATTTTAGTGAATGTTGTTTCACCTAGAGAATAGCTTTTGGTGCTTTTTAATTGGATGTAAGGGTAAAAATATTAATATTTTTTTCTGTTATAATTTAATAAATAAATGAATCTCTTGCATATTTAGAGTAATAGTTTAAAAAGCTTTTTTTCTTTCTCATACATATTCATACAGGCTCCATGCCAACCAATTATGAACGTTATTATGGCTTCACAAGGTTTGCTATTGAGCTCAATGAACTAGATCCTTTATTGAAAGATCTTCTTCCTACAACAGATGCTCGATTCAGGCCAGATCAAAGGCAAGAATGCTTATTTATACACTTGACATTTGGTGGGTTTAAGGCTGGGTTTGGCTGAATGTTGAATTTTGTCTGTGTCTTCACTACAGTCTGAACTAAGCTTTGGAGAATTTTGCTAGCAGAGAAGGTATTCAGTATTACGTCAAATTTCTGCTTTGTCAAGTTGAGGGAATGTAGAAAGCATCTTGTCTGTATAGCAGAGTTACAGTGCAGTCTTTGGGCAGAGGTAGGATTCCTTATAACAGCCTGGAAAGGCTCTGAAATTTCATGCCCTCCTGCTATGAATGGAAGCAACATTAATGCCTCCTAATTCTCAGTTCATAGAACTTCAATGTTTCTGATATGCTGGTTAGTAAAGAAAGTGTATGCCTTAGGCCAAGGGTCAGGCACATATAACTGGAGAGTCACATCTCAGTTATTTAATAGGGTTATGGCTAGTTCTGAAAGTGGGTATAACACAGACAACAGGCTTGGCTTCTGCTTTTCTCTTGTGACACTAGAAAATCCCTTGTTGTAGACACTATGATTGCTATAGGACCTGCTGTTATTCGTACAGGCTTCTGGAGGAAGGAAATGTAGAAGCGGCATCATCTGAGAAACAAAGAATAGAGGAACTGCAGAGAGGCCGGAGGCGGTACATGGAAGAAAACAGCATTGAATATGTACCCAAATTTTTTAAGTGAGTCTATTCATTTCTGTAGTAAATCCCTGTTTTCTATAGTGTGACTGGACAAAATACTACAAGAGTTACCACCAACATAGTCTGTTAATCATGAAAGCTTGAAAAATGGCAATTTTAAGAAAAATGATCAGATACCTGATCTCTGTCTGAAGCATTTTTTATGTAGTTTAAAGCTTCCTAATGGAAGGATCATTTTCTCACAATGGGCAACAACTACACAAGCCTGTTTCACCCCTTGGCCAATGGGTTTTGAACTTTGTAGTGGAATAAAAGTATATTATTAGGATCAAAGATTTCATTATGTTATTGTTTTAAGTAATTGCTTAATCAAGGTAAGAAATAGTGACCTGAGCAACAGCATCATAGATGTATAACTATATCTACATCTATACAATGTGTATATAAATACACACTTAAATGACATTTTATTTATTTTTGAGTGCAGGGGTTTAGGTTTTTTTGGTTTTGTTTTTAATTAAGCATTCTTCTGAAACAAAGGATAGTAATTCCAAATAGCCTGATGTTTAGCATGAGGAATCAAAAGTGTAAAGATTTGAATGTGCCTGATGCAGATGTAGTGGAAGATGAGCAGAATCCAGAGGAGACAAAGAGTATAAATGGAAAAAGGCTTACATTCTGCAAGCTAGATCTATTGGTTGATCCCCTGCACATAATAAGAATCTGTAATGGCCAAAGAGGCTCTAAGACCTGCTCACACAGATCAAGCAACACATTTGTCATCTTGGCTGTTTTCTAAACCTTGCATTTTTGACACAGGTAGAGGTTGATTTTTACTTTAAAATTCCTGACTGTTCTTGTGTCCTTTAGAAATACGAAATCAGATTTAGTATTGGGTTAGATCAGAGAGGTATGGAATTTGATTTCATATTGCATAAGAGTAGAGATCTATGATCAGACCTTTTTTTCCTCTCTTTCTCTTCTGTTTTTGTTTTTTGTTTCCTTTCTACAGAAAAGTTATCGATGCTAATCAAAGAGAAGCCTGGGTTACCAATGATACCTACTGGGAACTGCGAAAGGATCCTGGCTTTAGTAAAGTAGAAATTCCAGTACTCTGGTAAACTGAGAATGTAGATCTAGTAAACATATCACTCTGAAGAAAAAAATAACTATGCACAATATGTTTCTTATAGCTAAGCGTGGTTTGTGGGTCTACAGAAAAACCTATCATTCGCATTTATATTCATCTTTATAATGGACTTTTGAAAGTGCATTAGATCAGGCCCCTGACCACTTCTGGATCTTTTTAATTTTGCAGCAGCCATTAAAAAAATAAAAGGAAACAAACAAAAAAAAAGAAACAGAAACCTTTTAAAGTTTCGTACACTGAAAATTCAGAACAAAAGAAGCAGATGAGTTATCCAAAGTCACGCAGAAGAGGTGGTAAACGCAAAACTGCAACCGGTGCTTTAAACAGACATTAAGAGTAATGTAATTTAAATTAAAAAAAAAGAAAAAAAAAAAAGGAAGAAAAAGAGAAAAAAATCCATTTTGTTTCAACTATTTTTGTTAAAAACTCTTGGGTCACAACACTGTCATTTCTGGCTTCAGGTTAGTCCTTTGGTGTGATGTTCTTGGACTGGCCTCTGTCAAAAGATATACTTTTCCAGAAGCTGTTCCCATTCATATGCCATTGTTCATGCCTTAAACAAAATATGAAGATGTACAGTAAGTAATTTTAAAATATGTATGCTTAGGCTTGTGTGAAGGGCAGATTTTTAAAGCACTAGACTTTTATCATGATATAAATATTGGAGAACTTGCATTATTTAAATCAAAAGACAACCAAACATCTAACTGTATTTCAGAGGAATGAGATCAACTGTACATGCTTTAGCTTTGGGAAGCTGACTGTATAATCAGACTGAAAAGAAACTGCTAACTGGTTGAATTTGAGACAATTTTGGTAAATGCATATGAATTGCTAGTCAGAAAGTTCGTATTCTAAATGATTGATACTGAGATGCAATCATCACTTTTACTGCTGGCTGGACATAGTCTCACAGTGAATCTCATTTCCCCATCACTGTTTATACAATTAGAATTCCCTGAAGCTTTGCAACATTAAAAGCACAGAAAGGTTTCATGGGAAGGTCTCTGGCTTCTCTCCAGAAGCTGGATAGTATTGTAAATACAACTGGTTTCTGCCACACACACTGTTTACTTTACCGGCTCTGGTTTTTCCCCATCCACTTTTCTTATCTAAATTTATATTTGAGAGTATGGCAGCGACTCCCATGCATTGTAGCTAACAACTACTACTTGTGTTGCCAAAATAGCTTTTGTGCAAAATTATATTTTACAGTTTTTCATAAAGTGATTCTATATTTTTTGATTAAGAACCAAGTCTTTTATGTGTTGCTAAGCCTCAGTTAATATATGCAGGAGAAGGCTTGGCACTTTCTATTTGAAAATCTCGGAAACATTAAACAGTAGGAGGGCAGATTTTAATGAAAGGAAAAAAAGTAATTTTATTAGGTAAAAACTGCGTTCCATATGGTATGATCTAGTCTTCCATTTATGCATGTATTATACATCAAGGCACTGATGATAGGTTAGATTTCATGCATACACACTGTATTTCTTTCTACACATACACAGAGTATATAGTGCACTTGAATTTTTCTATTTAAGATTGATTCCAGTACTGAGACCTAAAAAAAATTTAGACAGATATGTGATCCTGCCATCAGAGCTGCTTGAACAGTTCTCAGTAGATTACCACACATACCCAACTCTCTGCCTCCTTCTTCCTTTTGCAGAGTCAGGTCGCTACAGAACTGAGATTACTTTAATTACTTAAAATGCATTTAGTTCTCCTGTTTGAATGGCAAAACAACTTGCAGAGCAACTAGCTTCCGATTTCTTCACACAGTTCTGTTATTAGGAAGAACTATGAAAGCCTAAAGAGAATATTAAGTAGGCTTTTTAAGAATTGTCAGTGCTCATGAATTGCTCATGAATATTTGGTATAAAAAAGTGTGTGCAGATTAACAGGATTTCTTCCAAAGAAAATTTTGAATTATTCAAAGAACCATACTTTTTCTTTCCTAGTTGAACTTCGTCTGATTATTTTTTTCAGTTCTGCTATTGTTCTTATAAGAAAATGAAAATATATCAAACTTTATTTTTTTTTAAATCATATTTGATTAATTTCATCCTATTTGCTTTAATGGCATTGCACTATGAATCAAATTGGCACATTGTGTGCAAGATAGCAATGAATTATTCCGTGTCACTTTCCATAAAAACAACATTGTTGAACGTTTGCCCCCCTCAGGCTCCAGTCTTTGTGTGTAGTTCACCATTATATTAGAAAGCATTATCTCTGTACGACTCCAGGTACATTTGAGGGGCAGAAACTGTATGTACTCAGATTGTTTTGAATGTTGGCTTTTAATTTAAATACAGAAATAAGGTCTTTAGTTTTACAGTGTTCTGCTAGTGCTTTGTGAATGCCATTATTTGCAATGCAAACTGAAACTTGAACACTAAAGATGCTATCACTGATTTAATTTTTTTTTCCTTTTTTTATTTGACACTCATTGAAAGAAAACTAACAGTTTTAGAATTAAAAAAAAATCTATGATATGCTAAACCTTTCTATTGAAGGCTCTTTTTAAACCTATTGAATGTTAGATTAGTTAATTAGCAAGTAGAAGAAACACAAAACAATGCGTCACAAAATATTTGCAATCTTTGTTAAAAGTTGAAAAGTGCTAGCAGATGTGCTATAAAGCAATTTCTTATAGTGCAGTATTCCCCGGATTCTGTGCAAAATCTTGTATTAAATTTTTCCCATAACCTTGGGGGACATCATGACATATTTTATGCTGTTTCTAAAGAGAATAGGTTAACAGAGTAAAAGTCTGGGGGCTTCTATCCAAATTATAGTTTTTAGGCAACCTCTGAAATTTCACCAGCACCGTGTAGCACAGTGTAGCACAGAATGGGGTTTCCTGTGTTGCAATGAGAATGCACTGTTGGCTCCTTTGCAGCCTGGCACCCATTGTTAAGTGCCTGCTGCTTTTTGGCAGGGCTGCTGCGTGGCTGTCCTTTCCCAGCACGTGGGATTTTTCTGCCCCAGGTGCAGACCTCTGCACTTCCAGAAGTGTCTTCTGGTCCAGGCTTCAAGCCAAGCAATGTCCTTTTGGTTGAAGCTCTGCCATTTGGTGTGCTTTCTCATCCTCCTAATTTAACGTCATCTGTGAACTTGTTAGCATGTGATCTGTGTCCTTACCCAGGTCACTGGTGAGACGTTGATTGACGTGGGCCACAGAACTGAGCCCTGCAGGGCTGTCCTCGTTGCTGGCTGCCAGTGGGGTGTAAGCCATTGATTAGTGCCCTTCAGGCCTGGGGATTCAGGCAGTTTTTCCAGTCCATCTCACTCCATTCATCCAGGCAGTATTTCCTTTTGAAAGGCATGAAAAATACTTACCAACTCACTAGATTTTATTGCTATAGATTTGTTATGTGGTGAAAATTAATGCAAATGATTTGACAATTAAAACCTTTTAAACATTTAAAGAGGTTCTAACTTTCATTAAAGACATCTCCTTTGCTTTTGCCGTTTCAAAACACTTATGTCTGTATAAAATACACAACCCTTATGCTTTTGTTTCACAATAGTGAACTGTACTTTCAATTAATATTTTAAAAGTGTACCTTAATTTGTTCCCTGTTCTGGTACTGCGGATATGATAGGGTAATAATAGCTATTTTCATCAAATGTAATGTCTTACAAAGACTTAAATAGCTTCATTCCTATTTTAGATTTGTATTAACAAGATGGTAGATTTTTTGGCATATTAGAAATTGTTATTTCACTGGAGATACGGTTTGAATATGAGCTGATTTTTGTACAGTATCACTGTGATTAAAAGGTCATCCAGACACCCATTCTAATTTTAGACAGATGTAAGTTGCATGAAGTAAACTTTTTTGTATTTGGCTTTAAAAGTGAACTCCCACTATAATATTCTTTTAATCTTAGAAATAATGTTACCTTTTTTTTTTTTTTTTTTT
>NW_020799107.1:12837529-12866852 GCF_003259725.1 Athene cunicularia | reverse complement strand
AGAGACAGGATATCTCCCTGAGCTCCATTACAACAATGAATGGCACCCACAAGAATGTTGCAAATCTCAGTAAGCTCAGAGAAATGTCTTATTTACAGCAATTTATTTTAGTTTTGTATTATATATTGTAAGGAGTCTACTTACAGAAACAAATAGATTATTTGTTCTTTGAATTAGGGAACATAAAACACCTTCATTCCTTAGCTTTGGTGCAAGCATTTTCTTCTGCTAAACTGAAAAGCATCTTTATAAAAGGAATTAAAAAGTGACAGCAATGTACTTCTAGGTGTTTTATATACCCATCTCTGCCTTTGTCAAGTCTTGTGGTATTATAAAACTATTGTACCTTTAATTTCTTTTTTCTTTTCCTTGCAATCATTAACAAACCTCAGAAAAGAAAAGGGAGAGACTACAATGCAAAACAGTAAAACTAGTCACAGCAGTTATGTCAGTGGCACAGCTGTAACAAAATAGGAAGTTTAACTTTTATGAATTAAAATGTCAGCAGAGTTGCTGAATCCATAGCAGGCAGGTTATCTTGATACCATTTTTCTTTCCACTGATCCATGACATCATGAAAAAAAGGAAGGTTGGTGACATTTGCTCAGAATTAATTCTGAAGGTAAAGGGAAGGTTTTATTCCTTTTATAAATAAAAATGACTGTATCCAGCATTTGGCTGAAGGTGTATTGGTAATGTGGACAAAGAATGTGACATATTTTATAAATAAGGAAAACATAAATTTGGAATATATAATCAGCAGTATGTAATATATTCTGTCTTGACCTATGAGTAATTCTCTGAAGTATGGTAAAGCTACTTACTTGTACTTCTGGAGCAATAATCCAGATATTGTCTCTTATGAAAAAGACAATACCCACCAAAGCGTATTTCCATATTGACTTCTACTTTTAATGGCTTGTGTTAATAAAAGAGGGATAGGTGAAGAAATTCCTTCAAAAAGTCGGAAGTGGGTAACTTATATTTTACACCCTGAACATCAAAATGATATAAGTGCTATACAGGAACAATACATGCAGTGATAAATATTCAACCAGAACTCTTCTTCACTGAGGTACACGTTCCTTGTGACAGTCAGTGTAGCCACACATGCAACATCTTTTTTTCCGAAGTTGCATTATTATTTATGATTGTTCTTGTGGCCTAGGGGTTGACTTGTCAGGTCCACCAAGAGCCAGGACTGCAAACTCAGTTATTTTTTTCTAGTAGTACTGTGCTGAATGCTCGCTCTCTTCCTTTGTTAAATTGACCTGAACAAGGAATATTACAGTAACTTTAACAAAATTTGTATGTTTAATCCTCAGTATTTTCCAGACAAGGGAAAGTTCAGGATCGCTTCTTTAACTGTGTTGAAGAAATAGAGGCATGGTCTTTGATTACCTTTGTATATGCTTAATATTTTATTAAAATATTGTGAGATTGGATCACCAATAGTAAAATTATACATAAAAAGATTAAACTTCCTTTGCCACCTATCTTAAAGTCGACACTGAAAATTATTGTTCCAATCTGAGGTTAGAAATCAGGTCTATTTGGTTCTTGAAATAAGAGTTACTGGTATTCTTTAGTGACTGAAATGTAGTATAACTAATTCAGATCACAGTAAATCTTATTTTCAGCTGAGTTTTGAACAAGACCTGACTATGAGCTGAGATATAAATGCTGATGAGTGTATTTTGGTATGGAGGCATAAATGCAAAGATGGCAACTTCTACCTTAGTTAAGCTTTTGCTCTAATTAGCAAAAGCACTGTTCTTGTCCCTTTATAATTATTACTAAACTAATTATTTTCAAACATTCATTCCTCACTAAGAATTAATTAGATGTGAAGTTTGAGTTTTACAAATTAAACAGTGTTTGGCACTCCACAGACATGAGAAGTGGTGCTTCTGTCTTGCACCTAATGCTCAGATCTTCTGTCTCTGAGTGGGGTGGACCTATAGTGTTTACTCACTCAAGTTTCATCTTTGGACCAAAAGAAATATCAGTGGGCTTTTCTGGATGGGATTCTTCTTTGTATATTGTTTTGTGTCTATGTTATTTACTATAAAATAAGTAAGAAATCAAGCTGCTAGCATCTGATGTCTGAAATCTTTTCCTTCACCAAAACACACAGCGAACTTTTTGTTCTTTATCTGTTACTGCTAGATTGTCTGAAGTGGATACTTTATTTAGCACGTAAAAAGCCGTCATAAACTACTGTGGTATCCAGAGAGATCATTATGGTAGTTCTATATTAGGATATTAAGTATATTTTCTTTGTTGTAACCAATAGCAAGACTGTTCTTTGGGTCTTTATCTAGTTTTCTTTATATAATTAACTGTTTGGTGAATTATGATTTCCCAGTATTTCAATAGCAAAGAATTCTGTATTTTCTCTCATTTTGCACAAAGTAAATATGAATTGGGAATAATGTCACACTTTTTTTGGTGAGATTAGATCCCACACGCACATGTATGAAATGTAGTAAATTTTAGTATTTATACCTTGCTCAGATTCTGACAATACCATTAGGAGAGTAAAGTTTAGATTAGTTGTCAATTTTACATTGCCTTACTGAGCTGCTTTGCTTTTAACAGCCTTTAATTTCAGATGGGAAACAGCCCTGCACCAATTCTTTAGCTGAACAAAATGTCAAAACCTAAATATCTAAAAGAGCATTCTTTAATTGCCCACATCCCTGTTCTCATTCTACTAAAAAACCCCAAATCTGTTTTCTTGTATACCCTTTTGCATAGCGTACTTGTAAAAGGAGGTCCTTAGAGTCTTTCCGCTGTAAATATGCTATTATATCAGCTAGAAAGGTATACAGAAACTCACTTTGTGGTTTTTAAGAAGAATTTTAAAGGCAAATAGCTGCTTTCTAGAAGCCTAACATATAGAGCTGGTGCTACTTCCAAGTACTGGGTAGACAGTGTCTGTTTTAGAGAGAAATAACAGACTGTAACTAGAAAGGGTCTGTGTTTCTAGATGCACCAGACAGAATTTTTTCTGTTGTTTGAAAGCAATAGAAAACTATTATGTAAGAGAAAGAGAGAGAAAGAAAGAGAGAAAGAAAGAAAGAGAGAAAGAAAGAAAGAGAGAAAGAAAGAAAGAAAGAAAGAAAGAAAGAAAGAAAGAAAGAAAGAAAGAAAGAAAAAGAGAAAGAAAAAGAGAAAGAAAAAGAAAAAGAAAAAGAAAAAGAAAAAGAAAAAGAAAAAGAAAAAGAAAAAGAAAAAGAAAAAGAAAAAGAAAAAGAAAAAGAGCATTTATGTACCCAGCTACCCAAATGTTGCAGAAGGCATTAATTTTGAGCACTGTAATATTAAACCTCACCTGCAGCCCCCTTATTTTTATGCTCAGAAATTCACTGTAGACTTCCATAATGAGATGAAGAAGAAAAGGGTACTGGAAAAAAAAGTCAGTACCATAATTTCTAAATAACTCAATAGAAAATTGATTTGCAAATATTTGTTTTGAAAACTGTATAAGCTACTTGAGGTATCGTGATTTTTAAAAGTGCAAGTAGTCCTTCATAGTACATTCAGTAATTTAACACTTTAAAAAATAATCTTGATTGGTCTTGATTGCTTTCCTGCAAATGCATTCATTTGTGTTTGACTATTCACAAGTTTGGGATATCTTTCAGGATGATTCTTCTTTACATCAAAATACTCTTCTTTACATCAAATACTGGCTGTAATCGTGTCTGTAAAAACAATTCTATTGCTTACAGTTACTAAGCATCAACAGCTGAGGAATAACAGGCTATAATTTGTATATTCCAAATCTATAGACTTTTATTTCACATTCAAGAGTTAATCAGCAATGCACATCTCAGATTTTTTTTATTGCTTCATCTGCTTGGACTCTGATCTTGCACAACCATCAGCACATACTTAGCATAAACACTACAGTCTCACTGAATTCAGTTTAAAAGCTGTAGATACTAAAGTTCAAATAAAAAGGCTCAACAGTGACATTCCTAACAAATTAAAACAATGCACCTGGTTACACCGGGCTTTATAGTACTTGATTTTTAATTCCTACATACTTAAATGAGCACCTACACAGATGAGGCTGAGCTGCTGTTGGCACTCCATTGAACTTAATGAGCTTCCAGGTGAGTGGATGATCTAGCTGCCCAAACATATTTTAGCTGCAGGCCTAAGGTACGGTCAAGCCTAGGTATTCAACTAGTTACACTTAAGCTTAATTTTGAACAGGTGCACTGTCTTGTGG
The DNA here is from genome assembly GCF_003259725.1 of Athene cunicularia. Taxonomy (NCBI): domain Eukaryota; kingdom Metazoa; phylum Chordata; class Aves; order Strigiformes; family Strigidae; genus Athene; species Athene cunicularia. The sequence continues at coordinate 12,862,609 of NW_020799107.1, read as the reverse complement.
AAGTTAATTGTATGAACTACAGCTGGTTTGACTGCTTGCCAGTCAGAGCAATATGTTTGACTTTGACTCTTGCATTTTGGGACCTTATTCTGGGGCTTGTAGTATTTAAAAATGAGTTAATTTCATGTCTCTGCAAAGCCCAATTGTCTGACATTTGGAAGAAAGAACAGGAGATTAAATCAATGACAATTCATCATATTATGTCTCACTCTGGGAAGCCTAATTGTAAGAATATTTGCAATTCCTATCCCTGTTTCCTCTGTACTTTCCCAGGATGGTGCCAACCCAGAGTGAGGGTTGCTAGTACTGTATGCTAATCAAAAAAGGAGACTAATCTCTCTGATTTGCAAAGAGGGTGGCTAACTAAGAGCATGCTACTAATCTAAGCCTAGAAAAGCATGGATGTGAGAAAGTGCCTCCCCTCTCTCCTTCTAGGCTCTAGCACATAAATAGAATTGCTTTTTTTGGTATATCAAGTTCTCTGGCTACTTCAGAGTTTAAACCTAGCCAGGAAGGAGCAGTAAAAAAACCAGTTTTAAGTTCCTACATAATGCAGCTGCAACACTTACTCTGTGTCTTTGCACTCCTTAGTTGGTTTTGAACTTAGTAGTAATCCAGAATGCAGATGAGGCCTCACGCTGACTACCTCTCACGCAATAAAAAAAACCAAGCTCATACAGTAGTTACTGTTGATTACAGTCAAGTATCTTTTGGTCACATGATTCAGGGAGGTGGTAGTGTGGGAATAATAAGCAAAATAAATTAATTTAATTAAGGCTTTATTCCAGTGATGTGTGTGGTATACCCAATACCCATAATACCAACTCCAACTGAGGGAGGTCCTACAGCTTCTGGTAGGAAATAAAGGTGAACTTGGCTATGAAACAGTTTATGTTGTGCTCTAAAATGTAACAAAAGATGTCATCTGTTTCCTTCAAGCTGAGCCGGATTTAGCAGGATACTGTGTCCAAAAACAGACACATAATTCTAGTTTTAGAGGAAACAGGATGCTCTTTTACCTGTTGCAATGTAATTGGATAATGCATGTACAAATGACTTGTTTAGCCTGCCAATGAATGTTGCTAATGCCTTACCAAAAAAAAAGAGCATATTTTTTGTATTTTTTTCCTCAGAGGCAAATCCAAACAATGCTAGATTTGAGAAACTGTTTACTGAAAAGCATTTTCTAATAGATCTCTGAAGAAGTGCAATTGTATAATTATTATTGTTCAGTGCATACAGTACATTGTCTCCATCACTCTGTACACTGCTGCTATTAGTGCTTGTTCTAATAAATCTCAATGTACACTGTTTAAACTGCTGTCATTTGCGTTCTGATTTATTAACATAAGAAACACTTTAGAATATGGTTCTTGAATGAATTGTTTGTAACTAGTAAGTGAATTGACTATTAATCATGAAATTTTTAATATATATTTTACAGATTGATTTGGGAGAGGTGAGTGAGTGGGAAAAGTAGCACTGAAGCAGCAGCTTCTCACTAGCATCATCCTGTTCCTTTCTAACCTTTTTCCACTGCAGGAATATTTTTATAAAACTTTTCCTGTGCAATTCGCTGTACAATTCCTTTAAAACTGGCGGGAACTAGCAACTGCAGTCTCGAAGAAGATAATTTTATTTTTGGCAGTTCCCATTTTTATCTTCATGCTACAGCTGGTAAGAGTCTTTTGCTTTTTTTTTTTTTTTTCACTTCAGCTTGCTCTTTATGATTAAAGGGAGCTTGCAGTATGTTTCTTAAGTTTTGTGAGAGGGTGTAAAGAAAATGGTTCCTGATGTTCTCTAATAGAATTGAAAAGAGGTGTGGAAATGAAAAAAAAATTAAAAATTACTTGACACTCATCCCTTCTGGCATCTTGGAAAAATTACAGTATGTGTAATTTTTTCCATTATGTGTTCTTGTCAGTTGTACAGTGCTTAATTACATTTTATTTTAAATGAAAGCATAATAGAAACCAAGAATTTGTTTGGGAGCAGAAATTAAGGTTTTTGCTGTTGTAAAAAGAAGTGTTTGAATAGTCTGGAATGCTACCTGAGTGGAAGTAACAGCAAAGGAAGGGAAAACAGGGGGTTTTATGCATGGCATTGCTTTCTTTCTTGTGTCAGAGTACACATCGATCTTCTCCAAACCAGTGCTCTGAGCCAGGATGTACACTGGGAGCTTATTCCCTGTTAAACAATTCTACGAGAGAAATTCAGCTCTGGTTTCACATTTTTGTAGTTGGGATCCATACTGTGCCTCTGAATGCTCTGCAAAACAAATCTAACACTTTTCAATGACTCTTCAGAAAAATTACTGTGCATAAGTGAAGGGTGAAAGGCTATATGTCATTACTTAATTGATTAAAAAAAATTCAGCGCAACAAACCTTTTGGAATGATTAGAGTGCAAGAGGCCTGTGAGGCAGCAAGACCAATCTGGCATCTAATTTATTATAAAAGCTATTACTTAAGTATGGAAGTGAATTTTATATTTAAATTTAATCTGAGAGACAGATGATACTCCTTCTTAACCACAAACATGTAGGTGCTGTGGTGTGGTGAAGTGAGACAGTGTGGGAAGCTATTGACAAGATTTCATCCTGACTCAGCTAAAGGAGTTGCCCACAGAAAGCTGTTCCAGGTTTCACTGCCGGTACAAAAATCTGTTCTGATGTGATGATACACAGCATTTCTGCCCAGCCAACATATCAAGCCACATGGTTCTCCAATTCCTTATTAGCTTATTAAATATTTAAGTTGGTCTAAATGTTAAAAACCACAAGTATGCAATATTGATTGTTCCTGAACTTGAATATGCAAAATTATTTTTCAAGTAAGTAATCATTGCTAAATCAGATTAAAAGAAACTAACCTGAAATACCACTCAAAACTAATGAGGTACTGTGGGCTAGCTGAGGAGGTACTCTCCAGTGTGTTTCAACTGAATACTGAGTCTAATTTTACTCAAGGCCAGTAAATAATACATCTTACATTTAGACTGTGCGTTTTATTCTGAAAGCTATGTCTAAGAAGATAGTAGCTAAGAGACAAGCTAGGTTGTATATCCCATATCTATATCCCAAGTGCATATTAATAATGATAAATTTTTTAAAAATTCAGAACAAGTTAATAAAGTACGCATAAACACATGTTACAGGCATAAATCTGGTGTGAAGGCATTTTTAATCTGTGATTAGATTACATTAGTTTACATTTGTAATCGCATGGAAGAGTTCCAAAGTAAATGCAAATATGTCGTTGCTTTCCTTGCTGATGACTGGCTATATTTCCTCCAGCAAAGAAATGAAACTAATTACTAGCTCAAATTTTGTTACTACCTCAGGTTTCTTGAGCAGGCTTTTTGACAAGTCAGTGGAGGAAAGAAGTATAATTAAGTATTTCCAAAAGGTTACACTTGTTGGACTGTAAGTGGACTACAAGTTCTGGCAAGGACATTGAGTTATTATTTTAACTGATAAAATTTAAGATGTAGATTGTGTTTTAAGTTCCTCTTTAAGTAGGTTATTTATGAGGTCCTGCCTTTACATTTAGCAGTCAAAGAAATTGAGGTGATACAGCACGAGGGCACATCCATTCTTTAATTCTAGTTCAAGAGCTGATTTTATTTAAATGCTGAGCAGCCAACCTAGTACAACAATATTAGTCAGGGAGCTTTTTATGTTTGGTGACAAGAATTTTTTATGTCACCTGTCTGTTAAAATGTTTAGTATCTGGGAACTGCTCAAGTATCTCCTTATTTTATGCCTACACATGTGAAAAGAAAATAAATTGGGAAACTAGATGAGGAAGTATTCTCATAGCATGAAAATGAACAGACTGAATAAGCATAGAGGTGATTATGAAAGAGGATGCTGATTTCTTGCATGCCCTACAAACACCTACTTCATTTTGTTTGTTTATAAATACTCTGTATCCAAAGATCTGAGAGTGTTTTGTAATACCAGTCAGTTCTTGCAGTACCCTGCTCAGGGAAGTGATATATTACCACAGCCACATACAGTAGGTGACTGAGGTTAATTGCCCAGTATCAGAGAACAGCTAGTGGCAATGCCCAAAATAAATTCAGTTCAAGCTTGCTGCTCAAATTAAAACATAAGAAGAAGCAAGGAACAAGATATGTCTACTGCTGAATGAAGCATTGTATAGAGATAATGGTACCAGTGCCCATCAGACAGATTAGCATGGACAATGTGAATTACATCACAGTAGACAGGTCCTTTGTTTTGTAATCTTTCTTTAGACATAGTGGCACAGCAGGGACAGTTCTACATCCTCATACAGGGGAATGCACAAGCCCACAGAGCTGTCCTCTAACACACACAGCCACTCACAGATGCTGAAGATAAGGATTTAGCCATTCAGGCAGCATCCTCCAAAGGAAAGGCAGCATTAAACCTACTTTAGGTCACACTGGCTTCCTTGTTTCCATATTTGTCTTCACGAGCTGGTAGATGATGAAAATAGCTTCATTGTGTGCAGTAATGTTTATGTAACAAATGACCACTTCTTTTGGCTGAAAGATGTGCTGACTTCTCATAGGTAGTAAGTTTAAATGCAGACACACTATCTCAGCAAATCTCTCCCGGGAGTGCTACTTCTGCATTTCTTATTAGTAAATGCTTCACAGCTAACACGTCCATCTGCCCATTAAAAATACTGCCAATAATGTTAGAGCAATTACAAAGAAACAAAGGCTGGCATGTTTCATACATTTTAGCTAGTGATAGTGATTTAATATGATATTATTTAAAGATGGACACATGAAACACATGTAGTCTGCACATCCATGAACAAAGGTGTGAAGCCTGAAAGGTAAGTCTGTGGAAGAGCATATAAAGCTATCACCAGAACATATGCTCCTTAATCTCTTTCGTGTTTCCTTTTCATCATTAACATGGCTCCAGTGAGAAGGCAGTGAAGTGGTACAAAGGAACCAACTGTGCAACACATTCCCTTTTCATCAAGTCAACAGATGTTGCTGTATAAAGGTGAAAGGGGGATGATGTCAACCAAAAGCCAAAGAGAAGCCAGTTGAACTCCACGTCTTGTAGCCTTTCATTGATGTAACGCTTACAGTACAGTTCATCTTTTAATACTTGGATTGCTGGGCAAGTGTCACACTGTAATACAGCACCTCCCGGCAGGAGGTCTACCTTTTATGGGTTCTGTAGCACAGACTATGAATATGTATTATTGCAATCTGTTCTGTGGTAGGGAATAGGAGGAGGCTGCAACAGAGTTTACTTGAGCTATAAACCTGAGGAGTATTATATAGGAAATACAGTGAGTGTGTGTATCTGTCTTCCAAATGGACTATTAAAAGTGACCTTGAAAATAATTTAGAACATCTCTAATGGTATGTTTTAGATATTTGTACAGAAAAGGACAACAGTGTTTCCTGCACCTTTTACTTTTTTTTTTTTTTTCAAATACATTCTAATTGGTTCTAATTTGTTCACACACAAAAGTCCCATATAAATAAAACATGAAAGTCCATTAAAATACTTCTGGAAGCTTCTTATTAAAATTCTCTCTGGAGACTATAGATTGTAATGGAATATTCAGAAGGATCTGGCTCCACAAGAAGTGAAACATACTTTAAATGTGGGGAACTTAAAACATTTTAGGACTAGGCTTCTGATGAGTTGCCTCCTTGAATTTAAGAAGTGCTGTTAAAACCGCTTAGGTAGTAAAATAAAACCAAACATATATGTAATAAGGACCATATTTGGTCCCACAAATTGTTATTTTTGTTCTCTTCTGAAATGTAACAGGATCTATGTTGTACAGATCCTTACTTCCTAGGGAAATACTCATGCCATCTGCTGGAAAGTTATGGAATTTAGCAATTTTTTTATTTTTTTTTTTCCCAGCAGCATTTTATTTTACTGGTTTCTAGATGTTAAATTCTTACACCTGTTCTTTTGTAGAGATCTGTAGGTAAATGTAATATAGTTCAAAGGCATTTAAGTTACCTTGTTTGGCAGCTGACAGCCCCTTTTTGTACACTAAGAAGGTATTAAACAAATTACTGCATAATATGTGGGCTTAACTCTTTCAAGTGAAATACCAACCCAGTTTATCCAGTCACTTAACACTTAAGACTTCTTTTTGCACCTCATTTGACTGGTTAATCATACTAATTTTATGATATGGTTCACTGTGACAAGAAACTAATTAAAATCATGTCAGTTCATATGGATTACAGAAATCAAAATGATCTTCAGATTATTAGATTTCTGGACTGAAATTAGTGAAATAATTCCACATTTTCAGTTCCTTGGGCAAGCCTGTAGCTTGCATGCACCTTAGATCAGCCTAAGATGCATCTTTAGACACCCTATAATTACATGTATCCAACATTCCTACACGGATAATGTAGGATAACTATCTAATAATAAAACAAAAATCATTATGGAGCTAATAAAAACTACAAAAAAAAGCATTCTGCATTCTCAAAGGTTATGCAGAAAGGAGGACACTGTCTCCCGGATTTAACTATTAAATTATCTCCAGGTTCAAATCAGTGTGATGTAAGGAAAAAATACAGTATTTAAGCATCAAAATTCTCACCTATATTTAGCTAATGCTTGCTCTGTTACTACTCTATACCTAAGACAATTCTGAAGAAATGGAACTCATCTCGCACATGGAGCAAACTATCTTGGTATTCACTCCAGGTGAAGATACAGCAAAGAAACTGCAGAATGCAGAGCTGAATAAGCTGCCTTGAAACTGGTCCCCATGCTGAGGCTTGTGATGTCCGTAGGCAAACTTACAGACACATTCAGTCTGCCAGGGATGGACAACTCAAACAGAGGCAGAACAGTATGCTAATTAGGAGTAGAAAGCAGAGTTAAGCTAGAGTTATAGGGACAGGAAAATCAAATAAAACAAAGTAGGGCATTATATCTTTACATCACTTCATATTTTTTCTTGCACGGAATTCCACCTTCCAACCATAAATGAACCTGCTCTGTACATGAGTCAGCAAATGAGGCTTCTACCAGTAAGAGTATTTATTTATTTATTTATTTATTTATTTATTTACAAGGGTCAGAGGTATATAATTAGGGCGAGAAGGGGTAACAGAAAGTGTGTTCTCATAACTGAGAAAATGGGGAGACTGCAGGAATAGTTTTGTCTCTGACATCACTGAGTTTGTATATGATTCAGAGGGGCTCAGTTAAGTACAAAGGTCATCATAAATGGATACTAGGCAATATAAGGGGGGGGATTTTTTTGGTAATTTTTTAAAATTTGTTTTTTAAAAAGGTGGCTGGTCATGGTAAAGATTCAAGTCTGACCTTGTTCCAGTAATGTATAAAGGTAGGCTAAGATTGGGCTAGAAAAGTCCTTTGGTTCTTCTATGAAGGATGCTGCATAGCAAAGGCAGATGGGATTGTCACTATCCCATTTATGGAAGGCACTTTTGTTACATGACTCTATGCTAAGGGGTATGGAGGGTTACAGCCCTGCCACTCCCCAGAAACAGCCTTGGACCTGCATGTGAGCAAGGATTTTCATCTGCACAGCTTGGTGAGACAAGGCAAGATGTTTTTTATTCAGGTGCTGACTTAGGCATAACATATCCACAACCTGTTTTTCATTTGTTGGTTGTCCAAAATGAGAGAGTGCCAGGGCTGCAGAAATGACTGAAGTTCATTATGTTCACTCATGTGCCAAGTACAAAAGCGCCTAGTAGTGGAGGGGCAGGGGAAATATCTTAGGTTTCTTTACTTAGATGTGCAAAATTAGTGTATGTTTTCTGAACATGGCAATGTTAATGTAGTTGCGCTCCTGTTCTCTGACCTGTGGCATAAGGATGCTCAAGCATTTATGGTAGATTATAGGGTGTTAGAATAAGAGGAGTATCATGTAAGCATATCAAATGGAAATATCAAAATTAGTGCTAGGATCAGACTGAGCATGATCTATGGCCACATACATGTTGAATATATAGTGCCAGCTGAGCTTAATAACCTGTAGAAAAAATAGTATCCTGTCACAGTTATAAGACATATATAGGATAAATCTAAATCAAGACTGAATGGGCAATTTTAATTTAAGAATTTCTTTAGCTTTTCCTTCCCTTTAAAAAACTTTTCAAGTTCTGCTAATATGTTTTGAGTAAATATATACAGGGGGTTTTTGTTAGTGCAGTGTAATATGAATTACAGTCAGACTGAATTGCAGCATTTCACATGATTTCATTTAAAAATCTATATATAACCAGCTTTGATTTTTCAGCACCCTCTAGAGTAAGCAGAAAGTTCTGGCAGCCTTCCCTTTCATCTTAGATAGCTGAGGTAATATACTCCTCTTTTTGCCTTTTTATTGGTCTTCATGATACTCTGAACGTTTGAAATAGTTACGGAAGTATTGGAAAGAACTAAATTGAAACATGTTAGATTATTAAATAAGTGATCATATTATGAAAACTGTCCTTAAAATGTTTTCATGTGAAAACCCCACTTCAGAAAAGCCAACCAAATAAAAGCTTTTACTTGGCAACCAAGGATAATATTCATATTAAAGTGTAGCTTTACAAGCCTGTGGCCGATGTTTTACCTACTGTAACTGCAAAAGGAGTCTCTGGAAGATGTGCTACAAGGTTTAGCAGTTGTACACTCACCGCTCTTGCAAGAAAATCAAGTCATTGTTTACATGAGGATGGGTCAGCTCCTGCTGCATCTCACAGATCCTTCTATGGTACTGTCTACTAATTTTCTTTTTTCCCCTTTGTATCTTTTTAAACTGGTGCTTTACTTCTTGGATCTTTGAGCTGTTTCTTAATCCTATATCAATAATCTCACTTCTGTCTGCAATTTTATTAATTTGCATTATTCTCATAATTTAGCAAATTTCTCAGTAGTCTGAGCCAAATACATGCAGCTGGCCTGTCTCAAAACTAGCCCTTGGGTCACAGACAGCTGAGTCCATAGGGTAAGAATAACATATAATGAAAGCCCACCGCTGTTTCCCCCCTGCTCCCAGCCACCTCTAAATTTAGTTTTGGCCCAGGTGTTTCCAAAGACAGCTGAATCCACAGGAGAAGGATAACATACAGTGAAAGTCCACCACTGTTTCCCCTGTGCCCCCAGCCATCTCGAACCTTACGCTTTGGCCCAGGTGTTTCCGAAGACCTCCACACCACTTACTCCCCAGCTGAGCTTTCACAGGTAGGTTATGCAACCACTGTTGAAAGGCAATACTGTCTCAGCAGACCTACCAGCTTTCACGAATGTGTAATTCAGGCAGTCTCCCGGGGCGCATCTGGGCTGCTTTGTTGGTTGGTGGATGGTAAAACACTAGAATTCAGCTGCAGCAAGAACCCAATCAACAGTAATGCACCAGTAACTCCTAACGGGAAGCTAACGGTTGAAGGAAGTTACTGTCATCTGTTTCTAAGATTGTAAATGTTTTCAAACAGTAGCATTAAACTGCCAAGGAAAGGGCAACCATTTCCCTATCAGTTTACACTGGTAATTCATTATTCATCAGACAGAATTAGAGAGCTTAACTGAAGGTCTTTAAGAGAAGTCTCGAGCAATACACCATAGATGCTTGGTAGCTAAGATGCAGTTTATTCTTTTCAAGCAAAATATAACTCGATCTAAAAAACCAGTTAGATAGCTTTTTTTTTTTAAAAAAAAGCAAACCCAAAACATGTTAATTTGTTCGAAAGAACTCTGTAAAAAGAATTGAACATGGGCTTGACGTCTGGAAGTGCTTTTTATTGTTATTCTTACTAATATCGTAATATGTTTGCTGCTGCAACCAAAAACTTTGTTAAACAGGTTGGTGATGGAGGAAGACTAGTTCCAGTGCCCAGTCTTAGTGAAGCTGATAAATACCAACCTCTGAGCCTTGTGATTAAGAAAAGAAAATGCTTGCTTTCAAAAAAATCTAGGTTTGCTTCAACACCTTTCACATTAAAAGACATACTTCAAGGGGAGAAAGAAATTTCTGCAGGTAAGAATTCTATCTTTCTTCAAAGCAGAAAAAAATGCATGTTTTCTAGTAAATACAGAGCAGTAGTCATGGTTTAAACTGTGCAGGTAGTATGATGGTTCTTTAGTACATGGGTAATAAAATTGTTTAGCTTAGTCATGTAATAAATATTTAAGAAAAAAGTACAAGTCAAACTGGTAAAAATAAAGACCTTCTGGAGAAAGAGTAAGAGAAAAGTCAATTATACTAAAAAGCCTTGGTATTTTCTGAACTAATATGAAACAAATTCAGTTAAGCCTTGGTTATTTTTTTTTCACAAATTTCAACAGATTTCTAATAGATGTATGTTGATTAATTTCCACTTAAAGTTTGTCTTTACTGTTCTGTAAGTACATACTTACATGTAAGTATGTAAGTATGTACTTACAGAAGTATGTAAGTATGTAAGAATGGCCTCAGTTCTGCAGCTGTTCCGTGCTAGTAATCCCTGTTGAACTGGGCTCTGCACAGGCAGAAGCCTTTGACAACATCTATCTGACTGAAGTAATTGGAATTCCGTAAGATATTTTTCCATGTTTTTAATAATTTTGTGTATTTAAAGAGCATAACTGTGTTTAAATTGCCTTTGTTATCCAAATCAGAAATTTCTGAGGAGATTCTGTAAGAATTAGGAGCTGTGAAATTGAACTATACTGCCTATATTTTCCCATGTCTTCCTTTGAAAAGTCTGTGTAATTCTTGTCTACATGCTATGTTTTCTCAAAATAGTTTCATTGCTTTTATTTTCTTTTGCAAAAAGGTCCATTTTATCAAAAGTATTGATCACATTAATTGCATAAAAATTGCATTAATTAAAAACTCTACTAAGACAAACCAGTATGAGCTCAAGACGACAAATACTGGTTGACCCCACAAAAGGGTGATTCCAGGACACAAACATGATGTGAAAAATTGGAATCCCACTAATCCCACTAGTCTTGCATTTAGGACAAGGCAGATGACTTGTTCTGAATGTAAAAAATTGAAAAACCTCATTTAAAAGTCTGAGAAAAAGGTTGCAAAATCTCATTAAAAAGTCTCCCCAAACCTTACTAGTCTTTTCTGTAAAGGTTAGATGTCATGTGCACAAAGGTTTGTCTTTTAATGTAAGCAAAGAACTTTGTAATTAAATCTCCTTTCTTATTTAACAAATACAAGCATTTGCAATCTTTTTAGAATTATGAGAAATATATGAACATTTTCTTTTGGTTGAAAATAAACAGGATTTATACTGGGTGACTTAACAATGTCAGTTTATCCAAAAAGATTCAAAAGTTTTTAAAAAGCCCAGACTCTCAAATGTATTTGGATGCCTAATCCCTGTGTTCTACCTGCTCTATTCATTTTAATTTGGTAACCAACGCGTTCTAATATTTTTCTGTTAGTGTAATGGAAATGTATTTAAGGTTATAAAGAAAGCATTACAGAAATGCTTTGGCACCTACCCTTTGATTGTACAATAAATCCAGTCATACTTTCAAGTAAGTCAGAACTAATCTGTTGTTTCCTTCAAAATAAACTGACATAGTCCCTGGAATCATCAGGCATATATGGAAAGTGTGGTTAAGCCTTTCTAATTGTGACACGTCACGTAAAAAGCAAAGTTAATGTTACTGGCACACCCATGTCTCATTCACATATGATAAAAATGAAGAAATGCTAGGTTCATTTGTACTGCATCTAGACAAAATTTAGAATTCACTAATATTATTTTACACCCAGTGGCTTTAATTTTGTTCCTAGTTTTAAAATTGTGTAGCCTTCACTAAGTCTTGAGTTTCAGAGCCTCTGTCATTAAACCCAGAACACGCTACCTGTCTAGTTCATACAAGCACCGACAGCATACTTACAGGTAAAAGTACTTTCGGAAAATAATGATAATCACAGAAATGTAGAAATAGCCCTGATCACCATTTCATGCCCAGGACATATCACATGCAGCAGCATGGGCACAACTCTGCCAGAGAGAGGCACAGAAATCCCTCAGACCCCTAGGTGCTCTCTTTCCACTGAAAAATAAAGTGGTCAGTATAGGTCTGAATTTCACATCAAAATGGTTAAGCACAGTAGGAACAGAAGCATTTATTCTCTTCTTATTGTGTAAAAATACTGTGTTCAGACTTTTCATCACACAAAGGTTCTCTTCTTTTACTCAGGTGTCTCATCTTACCAGCTGCTCAACTATGAAGACAAATCAGATGTTTCGCTTAACGGTAGAAGAGGAAATCAGATAATGAATGATGTCGGTTTTGATGTTGCTGGATCAGATTCTGTTGCCTTTAAAGCTTCATTTGGCATAGTGACCAAACATGAAGTTGAAGTACCAACATTACTTAAAGAACTTACTACAAGGTTATATTATGTATTTTGTTTTCTGGTTACAAAACTATATTTCATACAGTTAGACTGACCTCTGAAATGGTTAGGTTTTGATTATTTTTAGCCAGTCAATAGCAGTCACTGTCTGATATTGTCCAAGAGATTCAGGTTGGATCACTGGGATTAGACACATGACCTTCTGTATAGCACAGACTGTAGAATTTTTCTGAATTAACTCTTATTTGAAATATAGCAGATCTTTCAGGAAAAAAAAAATCCAGAGAGGATGAGTCTATCCAAGGTCCTATCTATGTTATTCCATACTATTGCAAATTTGAAGTTTACTTCCAATGCCATTAACCAACTTCAGGTTTCAGAAATACAATTTCTTTGCCTTTGTCTGATGAACTAGAGAGGGATAGGTATTATTGCCAATACAGGTACTTCAAGGATTTATGAGGTTATTATGCAGCCTTTTATTTGAAAAGCAAAGTAGGTTTATCTACTTGAATTTTTCATAACCTTTTGTGGCTCTTCTCTAAATGCAGCCCTCATTTTTCCAACATCCTTGCTGAGACGTAGGCACTGAAACCCAACTTGGTGTTCCTGTAGTGCAAGCACAAATTTCAAACACACAGAAATAGGATGTGACTAATCCTAGGTGTAATTCTGTAGTTTATATTTCAAAGATTATCTCTTGGTCGCAATATCATCCCAGTGAATCCCAGCGTTGCATTCCCATAAATTAACTGTGCATGATGTGACATTTGGTATTTTCAAATATATGTTGTTTCCTTGTAGTTATTTACCAAACAGTGTGTGTCATTTTGTATCCATAACCTCTCTTGTTCTGTACCTACCTTCTTCTGGTTTATTTGAAACCTCATTATTGGGGGTGGGGTGGGGAAAGAGTTCCTAGTTTCCAGATAAAAATAGTCAAAGTTATAGGACTGAGAGCCAATGCCTGTAGAAATTCTACTACAAACACCTGTTTCATGATTGTTCCATGTTTCTAAGTTTTACAGTTTTTTTCAGTTATAGTTGACACATATCAGTTAACCAGTTTTTAATCCACTGAGTGTATGGCAGCTTGTATAAACATCATTTAGGCTTCTAACTAAAACACTGCATCATCATAAGCTTTACAGAAGCCCAAAGGCAGATACGCGTTATAGCTATTGCTTTTACTATCTATTTTCCAAAAATTCTTACTGACTGACATTATATCATTTTAAGAAAAAGTTATTAATTAGCTTGTGTAGACAATTCCTTACTGTCACTAAGAACCGTGTCAGATGGACAGGCCTGGAATTTTCCAGGATATCCCACATATCCTCTAACATTTGTACATTACTGGCTTTCCTTGAATTTTTTAGTGCTTCTGTTCCCAAACACTGAAAATCAATATTAAGTTTCCAGAGATCTCTTCGGTCAGTTGTTTACTGCTATGAGGCAGAAATTATGGTGATTTATTTATTGCTTTAAAGTTACTAATTCTATTAGCTGCTTTGTAAATTGCTAATAATCTCTGAATTTCCTTCCTGCCTCCCTCTTGATTTTAGAAAAATAAACTTTGATCATTGTCTAGTCCATCAATCAAGAAAAAGTAGGATGGAAATTTTGTGCGTGGTCATGGAAAGTATTAGAACTACAAGGCAGTGCTCTTTAACTGTCCATACTGGAATGCGTGGAGAGACAATGAGGGTAAATATCTTTGACAAAGTTTTGTAACTTAAATGAACAAACATAAAAAGCTCATTTTAATAAATTTTATGGTTATATTTAATTGCGTTTTTACTGATGTAAGCTCAGAAAAAATCTGAAGTAAATCAATAACATTGTACTGATGTAAACTGAACTAAAAGTTGGTCTTTTGTTAGTATTGCTTACGTGACTGAGGAATGGGAAATGCATGAAGGGATGGCTAGACAATGAGCCATTGCTTTGGGTGAAGCCTCAGCAAAAATGTGGAATTACTTCTTAGTTTGACCCTCCAATAAATGTATAACCTGTCTTTCATTATTACATTAATCTTCTACAACACATTGGAATTTCAGGTTGTTATTATGTCAAGGGTCAGCATCCTATTCCCTGTCTTATGTTCTTCCTCCCTTTCCTTCTCTCTCTTCAGTGTGTTTGATTAATTGAACCTACAAATCTTCTGAGGTTTGCCCATTACTAGTATTTATAAATCATTCACATAATTTTCAGTGAGTGATGCAAGTTATGTTACTGTGTCTCTATCAAACTTTAATAATTAAACTGCAAAGTTGTAAATATAAACTCTTCAGCTGTGAAATTCGACCTTCAATTTCAAAGATTCCTCCTGGCATTATAATTCCCAATATATAGTTATTATTTATTTTTTCATTTCAATTTCTAACTTTTTTTCTTTTGATGCTTTTTAAAATTATAGTTTCACATTATTGAAGATCAGAATTACAAAGGGCGGGACAAAGCCATTGTTTTTCCTGCGCATACAACTATTGCTTTTAGTGTATTTGAACTTTATATTCATTTGGATGGTAATTTTGGTAAGTGATGTGAGTTACTGTCATTACTGCTGTTACTTATATTGATCTAAATTTTTAAACCAGCTTTTTTGCTCTTAATATACCTAAGCCCCAATTCCATACAATGGTATGCTTTAATTTTATGCACATAAGTAGTCTGACTTTCTAAGGGAAACAATTCTTGATAAGATAAACAGGGCAGGTGCTAGAAAACAGTCTCTCACAGAAACATTTTAAAAAATGTTAAATATGACTTTGTAATTTTTGTAAAATCCTGCAGCTGCGTGGAACAAAAAAATCACTTCTTTACATTTCTAGCCTGTAAGGAACAGGTTTATGAGACTGTCTGATCAGTTTTACATAAAATAGGCGAGTAAAAGGACCCAAGTAAAGAAGAAAGTGTGAAGAACTTCTAAGCTAACATTTTTATCTGTTGGGACTTTAATTTCAGTCTGTTACATGATTACCACATGTAGATATCTGAAGATATTTAGGAAAAAATAATCACAATTACTGGAAGCTAATAAAAAAATTGCATAGCTCCTGTAAGTTTTTCTTCTTTTGGGGAAAGGATAGTGCTTACGTATTGACATTTTTTGCACTAATTAAAAGTGTTGCCTGCAACATTATCAATGTTATCAATATTGTTTTTAATAAGCTAGGTAGTCAGTGTAGGATTTGATCTAGTACTAATATCAAACACAAAACTCTCCGCTGACTAGAGTAATGTCAGATAAAGTTTTAACCACCAGATTCACACGTACTTAAATACAGGAACCTCTATGAGAGAGACACTCAACTGTTGAGGGAATTGCTTGACTCTCTTTAACGTTGTGGCTTTCTGTAAATAGCAAGTTAAAAGACCTCATTAGGGAAGTAAATTCTATCTCTGCAGATCTCTACAGCACTATGTTTTAAACGTTGCAAATAGCTCTGTACCCTTTGGCATATGCAGTATAAAACTGTACTCCATGATGGGTACTCTTCATTGTAAAGCACCTTTACTGAACTGTGAGATACCTTTGCCCTCCTGTAAAAACTTTAAATGCACTCCAACCCAGGCATAATTACTGGATGAAAGTTAAAGAGATAATACAATATGGTAGTTCTTTATATTCACTTCCATAATTCTCAACATTAATTTTGGTTCTGAAAGTGTTTTATTTTACTGTTACGCAATGGTAAGTACATGCACAGTGTTTTTCCTGAAGTCATTATCCATGAAATAATCAATGAAACTGATATTTCTATTTGCATGATTAAAGAGAATTCTCAATTGAGAAAGTTTAAAACATGTTTTTTCAGTTCCTTGTTATTGATTATTCTTATATTTAACTTTAAAGGTTTTTCTTTCAAGTTAGGATGCAAACTTAGGTGATACTTATTTTTATTTAAAAAAAAACCTTTTAGTAGTTGATTCGGTGTTGGAAAAGGTGACTCTTCCACACACAGCCTTGCTTATTATTTTTCAATTTTAGTTTTAAATGAGATCATAGAAATGTTTCTCCTTTAGAAGTGGGGCTTCCATTTATATGATACTGACTGTCTTAATCCCTTAACATGAGTGTCTTAATCCCTTAACACGACCATAAATTCTGTATAAACCAAAACAAACTGATGATGTTATGTTGAACATTCTAACATTCTAAAATTCCCACTGAATCTGTGTCACTTGATTTTATGGGCTATTACTGTGCACAGACTTTTATTAAAAAGTGCTACTAGCCATTAAAAACATTAGCAAATCTGAAATTAATCACTGTTAGCTTTATAGATTAGAAAGCATATTAAACTGTTGTGCAATTATTGCTTTTATATTTTCTTCAAAAAACTCATTTTTAATTTTTACAGAACTCTGTGTGACTCCAATTTCAAAAGGAGGATTTGAAAAAGAGAAATCTGGATCATCTTCCCTGACCAAATTAAGGAGGTTAAAGACTAATCTGTTTCATCGAAGTATGACTTTTGATATTTATATCCAAATGTCTTAGTTAATGCATGAAGAGTGTATTTTTGTTTCTTTGTGTGCAAGATGAACATTTAAAGAAGAAAATTTCAATGGAAAATGTACCTTTTGTGTATTGAAATGATTGTAAAGTTATTAAAATTTATATCTGAGAATCTGACTCTTTCACAACAAATTTATGGTACTGCTGTTCGTTAAAACTCTAAAGATCTTAAAATAAAAATTTATGGCTGATGATAAACTGGTATGGAGTAATTATACAAGTAACTTCCGTTAATATTAAGCCTATTTTGTGTGCTTGCCATTTACAGTTAGTGTTATGCAATGCAAATTATAATCTATAAATAATATTTCAGGGCAAACTAAATTTGAATATCAAACACTGTTAATTTGAATGTACTCTTTGGGCTGTATGTTTACATGGCAGGGACATGGGCAAGACACCGTCGTAGTTCTCTTTTCTTATTTTGATATGAACACAACATCCAATAAAACTGTCACTGTGTACAGCTATATTTTCTTCAGAACAAGATCCTATACTTTTAACAATCCTTGGTCTAAGTACTTTGGAAGTCTGAAAATCTGAGCGTGAAGGTAAATGTTGAGCAGTAAATCCATCCTTCTAAAGGCTGCTCTGTATAGGTGTCCTTGCTCCATTGTATCCCATTCTTGATCAAAGGGCTTTTATGGACCAAGCCTCCGGTGCTGCTCCAGTCCACACTTCTGAGATGTGATACATCTCAGTAGCTGTAGCTGCCTAAAAGGCTGTCATTCAATCTAAACTAATCAGTCCCTGAAGAGAGAAGAAAAAGGTAGGTAGTTTCAAAAGTGATTTCTTCCTGGGGTGTTTGGATGCTCAGAAATCCACTAGGAGGTCAACATGGAGTCCTCCAAATTGTTTAAACGGTGGGGTTTTTTGGTAAATACCAGAGAAAAAAGTGAATTTACAATTTTTGGAAAATAAAACTAGAAATGAAAAAATAAAAATGGTTAAACAGGAAGGTATGCAGCTGTGATTTGGCACCAGTTTTTCAAAAGTTTGCCTCATGTATATCTTTTTGGTGTATTTCTAAATATAATTATACAGATCACATAAAAAAAAATTCTGGCTTTTGTCTGTCTTGTGAAATTAAAAATTTTCATCACACAGGGCTGGGAAGCAATCTACAGTGTGGCATGTTTAGAATGGTTTCATGAATTAGTTGTTATTTTTGTAATTAGACTGACAGGTTGTTTTCTAAACAGTTCATATTGTAATGACAACTGACAAAATGCTTCTTTTTTGTGTGCATTCTTTTTCAGATAAAAGAGTAGTGGATATCATTGCTAATTCTGATGCTTACTTGGAGGACATTTTTACAGATTATTATGAAAAAGCTGCGAGCATGACTGACCTCTCTACAAGCTATCTCAGAGAAGGGTCTCATATCCGAATTAATTTACTTAATAACAACATCCCCAAAGGTCCCTGTGTCCTTTGTGGAATGGGAAGTTCTAAAAGGGAGACAGTCTATGGATGTCTAGAGTGCTCTTTTAATGGACAAAAGTATGTACGCCTGCATGCTGTGCCCTGTTTTGACCTCTGGCATAAGAGAGTAAAGTAACTGAGCGAGGTAAGTGCCTACTGTCACAGACATGGGCATAACTGTGCCACAAACTTTTCAGAATTGGTATGACTCAAATTGTTGAAATGCAAAATAGTGGAAGTGCAAAACATTTTATTACACTATTATCTTCAAATTATTTGCTTCATAGTCAATGACCTTTTGCCTGAAAATGCCCTTGTGCATTCCCTGATATTGCTTTTCTTCTAACTCTCTCATTATCATAATAAAAAATGTACTTTTAAACTGAATTTTCAGAATGTCACAATATACGCTAGAACTTACTTTGTTTACACAAACTTGGTGTTAAACCCCAAAATGTTGCCCTTATCTACACTGGCATATGATGGTAAAATGAGAATATTTGTTAATAATTTAGTGTTCTCATGAATGTTTAATTGAAGGATCAGATTAAAAAACATTCTAAAACTTAGCTCAGTCTAATGTTTCATTTACAAAAGGGAACAACTAAAATTAGGGGATAGGCATTTCATATTAGGATGCCGTTACCATATGTCAACAGTTTATTTGGATTACTAAAAAGTACCAGCCAGTCCACCTGCTGCATTTGAAGTCACAGCTGCTCTTGACTTTCTTTTATGTGTTCAGGAAAAAACTGCTTATCAGAAAATGTTTTGGAATTTTACGAAAATTAACAGAACTACATCCTTCCAACTAGACTTCAGGGGTGAAGATCTTCAACCAGTAGATCTCAACCACAGAAAACTGTCTGTTGAGAATATAAACACCAGAGGGCACTACAGAATTGCGTCCAATACTAAGATTGGAGTGCTGTTGGTTGAAGCTCTCCCCACGCTATTTTAAATTGAGAAAACAATTAAAAAATGTTTTTCTACCTTTTGGAATGATTTTAAGGATAAACAAGGTAAGGAAGCTTTCTTATTTGTGCTGCCACTTTCACTGTGTCCATCTGATTACATGATGAAATAAATACAGCCACTGCTTTTCACATGAAAAGAGTAAAGTATATTACACAAGTAGTATGATGACATCTGCATGAGCAGAACACTTAATGAGCCTGAAATACTATTAACTATTGCTGCTACTTTGCATTTTTCCAAAGTGAGTGAAACCAGAATGATGCCCAAATAATTATTTAAGTTTATACAGAGTATCTCCCCTCATCTTCCATCTCATCCAGATAAATCACAACAGTGCAGATTTTCAACTTGGTGCTGCTGAATAAACTGGCTAATTTAGTAATTTTACCAAGTCAAAGTTTAAAAATCTGCTTATAATAATGCTTTTTTTCAAGAACACCAAATAATTCATCTTAATGTTACATCAAATAGGTTATTTTAAGTTGCTATAAAAACATTTATGTTTTTATCCTGACATTCCATAGCCAGTGTTCATTTATTTATTTATTTATTTATTTATTTTATAGTTAAATTTGCTGCAAACAGCAATTTCTCAAGAAGCTAGCCTAGGAGCCTGCAAAAGTTTAATGGAGTTACCTTCCCATGATTCTGTTTTCTCTTTTATTGCACAGGGGACTGAAAAGTTATGTCCTAACTAGGTCAACAGATACTGGAACCATTTTTGTGTGCTTGATAGGACAGAAATAATTATTTTCATCAGTATTTTACACAATGAGAAAGACTACGGAGCAGTATTAGAGATTAGGACCACTAATAATAGATCATGGTGTTTTCCAATTTTATTTGTTTTCTTTTGAAATGTTACACATTTTGTTAGTTGAATGTTAAAAATAAGATTTTTACAGTCACCTGAAGAGATATAAAAAGATGCCACTATAAAAAAATACAAAAAATTCTGTGACAAAGTATTATTTCAGTGTCCAGAAAGCGGCCAAAGATTTTTTTTAAGTACTTAGAGTTCATCATGCTGGTAGACATTGTACTCCTTTGCTGATATGAAACCATCTCCATCATGGTCATTCTTCTTAAATATATCAGCTAAGATTTCATCATGGACTGAGGGATGACGTTTTTTGCCATCTCTTGCAAATTCTTCTTTCAAATACTGGCTTATCTATAAGAAAAGAAGAAACGTCCAACCATTGTGGCTTTTATGCCTGTACTCAACAGCTATATTCAAGGACACTTGGGGAAATAACAGGTAAGTTATTGTGACTCCAGTGCAAACACATCTAAAGTTTGTTTCCCAACAAGTCTGAGACATACTAATGTATCAATCAAAGCAAATTTCAGCACTGCACAGTGTAGTTTGTGTAAGCATACAGAAGCTTTACATGATCAACTGCAGCAAAGGCAGCTCATGTAAAGAGATCACTCTGCAACTATACGTACAATTTTATAAATTATTTATTTCAAATTAGTTACCTCAAGTTCAGAGAGTTTCTTGTCACCATCCTTGTCTATTTGATTAAATGCTTCAACGCTGCGAGGTCCCTTATTTACTGCATAAAGTTCAATCTCAAAGATCAGCGTTGCATTGGGTGGAATCTTGCCCTGTTCTGTGATTAAAAAGGAAAAAAATAACTGAAAAATCAGACACTATGGTCAGAGATTACACATATGATAAATTCACACATAAAGTGTCTTTTCTTTAATTACAAAAGGCTGTGTTAATAGACATTAAACTCTGAATTTAGATATTATACAGCTAGACAGGAAGATTGTTTAGACTGTGTTGGATAAATGATTGGCAGATATTTGCAACAGTATACTTCTCTGAAACAAAATTATATTGCTCATATCAATTCAGGTACTTTTAAAAATTAAAAGAATGTGTTATGATGAGAAACAAGTACTTTTAAAGTTCTCACTCTTTCACATACTGTCATATGATAGGGCTTATTGAGGGACTGATACTAAACACGTGCTTTTATTAAAAATCTGCAATCTGATTTAAAAGATTGCAGTGATAGACTAATGCTCATATGTATTTTCTGTTTGAAGAAACAAGCAGGCAGTATCAGGTTTTACCAACTTACTATGAATTATACCTGTGGTTAAAAGACTTGATGTAAAATAGTGTTTAAAATATGCATCTCATTAAAAAGAAGCAATAGAATGTAAGTCATCTCATTCACAGGAAAAAAAACAAAACAAAACCAAACCCCAAACTACTGCTCTCCTCAGAAAATAAAACATGTTAGACTTCATTATTCCTGCATCAATGTGTTTTCTGATGTCTGCTATAATCACAGGTCAATGTATCCTGCATCTGGCAAAACAAGGGAACTGAAGAGAGAGAGTAACAAACTAATGAGATCTAAAAGTAGTGCCAAAAAAGCATCAAGAAATCATGCAGTGTAAAATTAAAATGTAAACATGCAAGTTGCTTCTGTTCATAGCCAAAGCCAGCGAGCATGACATTGTGACTTCAGAATTTTGAGCCTGTGCCTGTCCTTTCTAAACTGAAGAAAAACTAAAGAATCTACTTTGTTTATAGTATAAACAAAAAGAACGTAAATAAACCTCACACTACTCATCTACCATATCGACAGTAAAAATGACAGGTTTCAGAGTTCAAAAGATTTTAATTCTACAAGCTTTAAAAATGTAGACGTTTTAAAGATATCTGAATATACTACTTATGAAAGAAAGATACTAAAATTCAGTGCCAGTAGTTTACAAATATACATACCAACAAAGGAAAGTTATGTATAGATTTAGAAAGCCACATGCATCTTTTCTAATTCAAGATTAGGCAGGCATCTTCCCCAGCATGCAGGAATACACTGAGACAGAGGACAGGTATGCTGTAGGAATACAGTACTTCCTTGAAGTGCTACCTAGAACAAACAGTTAAGGTATTAAGAACATACTTTAGTACTTGGTATTAAAGAACATACTTTTATTTGTGTCAGTGTTTCTTCCTTGTTGTTATGAGACTGACTTATTACACATTATGCTCAAGGGAAAAAATTTATTCCTGGTAAACTTCACTGGCTACAGTGGAATTGTATGAAAGGCAAAACTGGTGCATGGAATTCTGACATAATGTCAGAAGCGGGACGTGACAACTACCAAACTAATATTATGGAGGAGGAGATACCTTTACACAAAAGCTACTACGACCCAAGTCAGAGTTTAATTTACGTTACCTACCATTAAAAGTGCTGAAACACTACATGAAACTCTGCCTGAAACTTTTTTTTTTTTAAAGTAGACCGCACACTAAAGCATCATAAATTCAAATCAGATTTCATGCCTTGTACTGTTGCATTATTATGTAATGTGATGATACCGTTCATTAACTATCCAGAATTTAAGCAGTATTTTAAACAAATTATTTCCACCTAGATTAATTCTGTGGCATGCACTGGATTACATTCCATTTTGCTCAGAAGATGCAGAATGTCGTTAAAAGGCTAAGCAGGTAGGAAAATAACAGAAACTAAACATGAATATAATGTAATAGATTAAGACAAAAAATGCTGGTATGAATCACTAAGATCTTCCTTTTGCTGACAGTTTTTTGTATTATGGCAATACTTGGGAAAACACATCGGGTGTTATGTACTGACTTCTAGTGCAAACAGCAAGGCCTGGGCGAGGGTCTGTGATGAGGACTACTTACACTGCAAAGGAATGTGCAGGATTAGGCTGCACAGCTTTAGTCACCACCTTCAGTGACTCCAAATAACGGAGCACCAATTCTTACAGTCATTTACAATACTGTATGTTGGAAAGGGTAAAACAGAGGAAAGACAAAGTTTAGTATTAAAACTTCTTTTTTACCGTATCCTTGCTGTCCATATGCTAATGATGGAGGAATGACCACTTTCCGTTTTTCTCCAGGACACATATTCATCATAGCAATATCTAACCCTTTTATGACTTGTCCAACACCCAGAACGAACCATTTTGGATGACCTTCATTTTGTGTCCGACTATTAAAAAGAATTGTGAGTGGATACAGTGAATTTAGTATTTTTTTAAAATTAAAAATAACTTTAAATTAGCAGTCAGTAAAAACATACATTAGATTATTAGAACACAAGAATGCTTAGAATACAAGAATATGAACTATTAATACTTTTTTTCTGCTACATTTATAATTAAGGTCAAATCTTGAGATGTACAAGGGGCAACCTCTTTTTGAAATCAAAAAGCCAAGTAAAAACCCTAACTTTTACAAAAACATCCCCTCTTCCTGATCATATACACTGCATGACAGAAACAAGGTGCCACTGCAAGGAGCCTGTGAGAAGAGGAGCACTGGGAGAAATTCATCGCTAGGAAATGAAAATGTCTTCAGCAGTTCAGTCACTGTACTATGGGATGAGACAGAGCACACACGGGTGTGCTGGGGGAACCTGGCAATTTTGGCTGAAGAACTGTGCGCTCACCCACCGCTTGTGCAGTTTAAATGTTCAGCGCTTGAGCCAGACTCTGGTCATATGAGGTGTCCTCCGTATGGGAGCTACACTGCACAGTGACTGAGCAGCATGCAGCAAGTTAGAGAGCAACACTGTATGTGCCAAAATCAGTTAACAGGCAAAAACAAAAGCAAGTAAAATCGTATTGTTAAATGTAGAATTATCCTTCACTAACTTTCTCCTGAATGATACAAGTAGGGGGAACGAATCAAGATTTTGTAATAAACTAGGCCACCGTTTGTAAGATTTGTCCAAACAGGGGTAAGGAATGAGCCAGGTACCTGAAGAAAAATCTCTCATTCACTGTTCTGCACAGGTTGAGTCCTGCTCACTAATAGGATGCGCCACCATTAAAAGCAAGAGACTGTAAAAATAAAGCCTTTGCACAACAGTTTCTGTGCAAAGCAAGCTGAAACAGCCTGAAGGTAGGTGGACGGGACAAAGTGAAGAAGCACAAGTCTAAAATCTAACATTGGGTCAACGAGAAAGGCAGCACAAACCGAGCAGTGAAAGGGAACGGGCATAGACCACAAACCACTAGAGTACTGTGGCTGCCCTGCTCAATGCCAACTATGTAGAAGTGCATGTTGTACTCAAGTTTCTGCCTAAAATAGTTAGTTTGGGTCCCTACCAGGTGCTCCATCTCCAAGCCCGAGTTCTTCTGCAAAGATTACAGCACAGAACGTGGCAGGTGATAACATGGTGGGTTTTTTCCCACTCTGCCAAAGGGGCTCTCCCTGCGAGGTGTGGGATACAGGCTCCCTGCGGTCCTCCCAGCCGGTCCCTTCGCTGACAACGGCCGCCAGTCTCAAGCGTGATTTCCAGCTTACCTCAGCGCTAGTCCCTCTTGACCCTAGGTAAATCCTACGTCCTTCAACCCGCAGCCAAGGAAAATTAAAGGCTGAGATGGGGGAGATGACTAGTGCTAACGTGTTTAGCGTAGACCCCAAGCTGTGCCCGTTCTGGGAGAGCAGTGCGTCCCGCTGCTCCTGGAGCCGGGCAGGCTCTGCCACGTCTACCGCCGGGCTAGGGCCTGCCTTCCCTTCCATCCTACCCGGCGCCTCGGGGGCCCACCTGCAGTAGAACTTGGATCCGTCACTGGCCAGGAAACCGTCGTAGTGCGCGTTCAGCAGATCCCCCTTCTTGCTCTTCGGGCTGCAGACCTCGGGGAGGTGCAGCACCTCTATTTTAACCTCCTCCGCCGTCGCCGCGCCGCCTTCGGCCTGCGCCGTGGCCGCCAGCAGGGCCAGCGGCAGAAGGAGGAGGCTCAGCCCACGGCCCATATTGCTTCCACGAGGCCGCCGGCGTGGCACTGTCCCCGGGGGGCTGA
>NW_020799107.1:12759528-12837479 GCF_003259725.1 Athene cunicularia | reverse complement strand
GGGCGGGGGGTGCCGGCGGCCCTGAGGCGACCCGCGCGTGACGGCGGGCTCCCGGCGCGCTTCCGCGTGTGTGGCGTGGGGGGGGCGGCCCGGCCCCGCAGCCCGGCCGCCGGGGTCAGCCCCTGGGGACTGGGTGGCCAAGGGCCCCTGGAGACCGGGGTTGCGCCCTGCCGGGTTCCTCAGGGGACGCTTGGCAGGGCAGGCGGCAGGGAAACGCCGCCTGGAGCGTCTTGCTCCAGCGGCCCGACTGTGGGGGTTTTCCCCTGCGCCTCCGCTTCCTCCCAGGAGTAATCTTAATGTGCAGCGTACGAGCTTGGAAGGTATCCTTGATTGCAGTTGAGGAAAGGTTTAGGATAGTGCCTTTAAATCTTTAGTGCTAAACGCAAAAGTGTGAATTCTCTTCTAATTTGCTTTTGGATGGTAGAGTTTTTTTGAGTCTGGTGCTCCTTTATCTTAAACCGGAAAACATACGGAAAAATTTGGTTCTGGGTTGAAGTTTCACGAAATGTTTTTTTTAGAAGTGCTGCAAACAGAAATGCACCAAGTGCCTGCATTTGTTATCAAAGCTCTGGTTTTGTTTGCCTCATTCTCTGTTGCAATAGATACCATCTCCCTCTGGAGACAGCAATGGATAGATGGTACTGTCAAGGTGAAACAGATTTCTCTTCTGAGACTGTAAGAGGACTAATTGTCCCTCCAGAGCAGATCAGTGTTGGATCAGATACCATGCTTAATCAGGCCTCGTGTTTGACTGCTTTGGCAATATCTTTTTTGCCCTCTTGTTCTTCAGCACTTCACGTGTACTGTTCTGCTTCAGCATATTCAGATTTTGAGTGTGGAGTGGTGGGAAACTCGGTTCTGAGGGTTTATAAAACGTGGACCACATTGCAAGGATTGTGTGCGCATGCTGTGAATTGAAGTGTGCAGAGCATAATCTTGCGTTTTTCAGAGCAAATATATGTCCATGCACACTGGTCTTCCAGTGAAAGAGAACAGTTTTACTGTAATTGAATAGGTATTTGATAAGGTACTTTAGTCATTTCTTCACAGTAAACGTGGAGAAAACATATATAAGAAAAATTGTGGTTATGAAAGAAATAATGAGTACAAGTTTCTTTTAAAAATAGAATGGAAATTGTCACTTTCATTTATGTGACCAAAAATGTTGATGTAGCAAAAGGTTAAAAGGTCAAGGTAATGAGCCTTATGGTGTTTATGTATAAATATAAACTTCCCATTTGAAGTCTGTTATTTAATGAGTACACACAATAGACTGTTGCATCAACATGCAGCTAACTTCTGCTAAAAGTCGGTAGCCCTCTCCAATAGCAAACTGCAGAACCCTTCCCTCTGTGCTGGCCAACCGAGAGCATCTGTTCATGCATTTCAAAATTCCAGTGTGTCAGGAATTCCCTACAGTTTCAGAATATAGAAAGGCAGAAGATTAGAAATTTCACTAATATGATTAGATGTTTTACCTTTTATTACCAACTTTCTTGTTACTCTACTACCTATTTTTATAGCCAGAAATAGGCTGTAGTACTTGTCATTAACTGTAGAAGCTAAGCAGAGAAGGAGCTTGTTGTTGTTGCTGAAGCATTGTGGAAAACATTTCATTTCCTCCTTCATCAAAAGCAAATCAGAAATACAGCTTTATTTTTTTCCTCTCGAATAATATGTATGCATCTAAAAAATGGTGAGTACAAATTTGACAAAATATTTAACAAGCAGAGGGCGCTCTGCCCAATTTCAAACCAGAAGAGCTGTTTTTGTTCTTTAGCTTGATTCTGTGAGGCACTTGGAATCTTTTAAGTCCTTTCCTCTGTTTTTTCCAATACCAGCATAACATGAGGCTGGAATAATCATCTGTGTAGGGCCCATTTTTATCAGAATTGGACTGTTGAGACAGCTGTGCATGCACTTACGAGATAAGGGCAGCAGAGAGTCAATGTTTTACCACACAGTGTAGCAGGGAAAAAAAAAATCAGTGCATTTCTGATTTGCATATTACAGAACAGAGTCTTCAGTACAGTCATTTCGTGATTGTTTGCTTATTCTTTGAGTATAAGTGGTGATGCATACATACAATTTAAAATACTTCTTGTGGGACTTGGGATTCCTCAATGTTTGTACTTTTTTTTTTTTTAATCTTGTTTTTATATCCGTGGATCTGCTTGTTAGTTACCAGTCTGCATTTTGAAAGATACAGATGCTTATCACTATAGCTAATAAATTAAAAAAATAGTTACATGTTGTTATTTCCTTATCATGGTATTGTAACATGATGTAATGGGGCTTGGTCTTATACTTCTTGGATTAGTGTTAAAACAGCCACGCAGTTATTGCCATTTCAAACCCTAAGCCAAGCAGGAAGTTAAAGTTTGGTGTCAAGTTGTAAAATAGAGGGATAATCTCATATTGTACAGCAGACCCAGTCTGTAATGGGCCAGCGTAGTTGTAATGGTCTACTGGAATATTTCAGGTCTATGTTGTATTTAGAAACAAAGGTGATTTACCAGGCAAAACAGTTTGCATTTAGTACTGTTAGAAATTAGGGCACCTATTCCAGTGAGTGTCGAGTTTTATGAAATAGCTGTTTAAGAAAAAGGAAAAAAAGAGGGGGGGGGCAAGGAATGCTAATATACTTTAATCCAGGATGCCCATGCCAATAATTTATGTGATGTAATGCTGCTCTGTTTTGGAGGTGTAGTGAAGTAAGAGATCATAATACAATTTTGCTAATTGAAAGCTGATGAAAACCTTAGTAGAGGAGCTGGTGTATGCTGTCCTCACAAATGGACCTAGGAGTATAAGCCAGTTCCCTGCACCATGCCTCACATTAAATTGCTGTTGAGTGGTGGAGCTGGGCTACTGTCAGAGAAAATGGTGTGTCAGTTGTTAATCGTGAAATAAGTTTTCACTGAAATACAGTAGGCAGAGAAGACCATAACATTGTGGTTGGTGACATCAGTCATTTATTTGTTTCTTATAAATAAGATCCTACAATCTTAAGAAAGCCTACCTCAAAAATGTACTTGAATGTGAAGGGTTCTTCAGAGGTATGTAAATTATCAACCTTCAAAATAGGATTCCTTGGTGGTTAAATTAATTTTGCTCTAGAATGGAATATAGTGAAAATTGAAATACTGCTGATCTTGCGTTCAAAAAGAATGAGAGTGAAATATCCATACTACTAGTCTGGTTATGGAGCAGCTCTGGTCTTCAGACCATGCAGATTGCTTACTTCCAGGTGCATCACAAGAGTAGTTTAATGTTTGCATTTTTTATGAAAGTTTTAACAGCTGAAGAGCTGAATTTGATTTGCAATTTAGTAATTAGACTAAACATTCTTTTTCATTTTTTTCATCCCGCTAGGTTGGCAGCCTCGGTGGTTTGTTTTAGACAATGGGATATTGTCATACTATGATTCACAGGATGATGTTTGCAAAGGCAGCAAAGGAAGTATAAAGATGGCTGTGTGTGAAATAAAAGGTAAGAATTAATAGATTTCTGCTTGAGGAAATTTTAGCTGCCAGGAAAGATCGCCCAACATAGATCTTGCATCACAAGTTTTTCCTCCTCTATTTTTATTTATCAGTAGTCCAGTGTGATTGCTTCATAGTTCACAAATGATAATAAATGTGAATTATTAAGTGGTGACAAAGGAAAAATGTTTTTGACAGAGCTCTGCTTTGAGATTTAGAACCCACCATATATTCTTTTTTGTTGTAAATAGTTGTATGTGGCTTATGCTTGAAGTTGCCTTGGCTAGTTATTTAAGTTCTACTGCTTTTCCCCCTTATGACCAAGGATAAGAGACTGAATCATGAATGCTGCCTTTTTAGAAGAGCAGCAGCAGCGACCCAAAAGGAGAGACTCTTAAAAACCAGAGATGTTTTCCTGAGTTGTTTTTACTTTTGTAACTGTTAGCAGCTGCCCATGTGCAAAGGTGATGGATGTGTTAGAAATGAACTGTTTATGTTGGACTGTGAGTTTAGCCTTTAGTGTATTCTAAGCTGTGCGTCAGCCTCATTGGCTAATGGCACGGCGCTGTATAACTCTCCATTGCTTTGAACTCTTGACCTCTTTCCAAATAGCTGCAGAGGACTGGGCTTGTGATGTGGGTACTTGTATATTAAAAAGTGGGCCACCAAGTATTTTTCTTGTGGTAACTCCTTTTTGTTACCCATTTCCTTGCTGTAGATTAAATCAGTGATGTAATGTGGAAGATACCATTTTTTGGCCTTACCAGTTGTTCATTTTGCTTGTCATCTTGTTCTTTTGGTGAAGTTAAGATAGCGGTTAAAGTCTGGATTTAGTGCAAGTCCATGCCTTGTGGGGAGTGGGTCTGGAGGAATTGGGGTTGATAACATGAAACTCAGCTGAGTATTCGATTAAAGATGTAGCACTGGATATAATAGGCTGTAAATAGAGCCCACCTCAGTTCTTGGTTCTAGGACTCCGCAACCTGAAGCCAGATTTCTGCAACCTGAAGCTAGATTTCATCTAGAAGGGAGATTATTTCAGTTTTTGTCTAGTTCTCTGTAAATACTTGTCCTTGCAACAAAACTCTTCCGTTTTCCAGGTTTGGAATACAACAATTATTAGATACATATGCAGTATATTGTAAATGCAGGAAGGGAATCCTTTTGTACTTGAGTTCGGCCACTGTACGGTGGCTCGTGTTCCTACCTATTGACTTGAAGGCATGCTGGGGAGAAGGGTTAAGGGGCTTTGGGCTCTTCATTGTTTAGTGGTGGTACATTGTGATTTACTGTATTACTATGGGATTGTAATAAACATTTCAAAAACTTTGATCAGTATTAAATTATTGTTACTGACTTGAGGTTATTATTATTTTTTTAAATAATAAAACCTTTAAAACCTTTTTTTTTTCTCCTGTATTGTAAGTTCATGCAACAGACAACACAAGAATGGAGCTCATCATCCCAGGGGAACAGCATTTTTATATGAAAGCAGTTAATGCAGCCGAAAGGCAAAGATGGCTGGTAGCACTGGGTAGTGCAAAAGCCTGTTTAGCGGATACCAGAACAAAAAAAGAAAAAGGTATGTGTGCTACCTAGAGCATATACAATCTTACCACTCTTTCAAATGCTTGTTTTCAGGTAATGATAGTGCAAATATTGTGGCAGAAAGTCAGCATTATTGTCTTTAAATATGAATTGTAATTATTTCTAGTCATCTATGTGGTAGATTCTCCCTTGATGTTTGAATTGGAGGTCGCTTCTGTTGACCTTTTCCATCTTAAGAAGCTGAAATACTGGCAACTTAGGGTCATTACAAAAAATACTTTTTATAGCTGTTGAGAAGCCATTTAATTTCTGCTGTTTTGATTCATTATAGTTTCTAGTGTTTTTTCTATAATTTTTCTAGGATGGCCTAAAGTAACCATTTCCAGCCACTCTGGTGGGTGTAAATTTCATCCACTACATTTTGTCTACATTACACTGCAGCTAAGAAAGATTTCAACTTTATCTTTTCTAGTACTGTGCCTCTTAATGGTCATTAGATTAGTGTCAGTCATCCAAAAGTACAAACTATTGTCTGCTTTAAGTACAGTTCTTGACTCATTGCAGAATCCAATTTTCCTCAAAATTAAGTGAAAGTTTAACTTTTAAATTGATATGTAAATTTAAATGGAAGGTGCTTAAAAATTAAAATGTGTGCATACATTGTATGTAATAAATTGATATTTCCTTTATTTTTTACAGAAATAAATGAGACCAATGAATCTCTTAAAACCAAAATGTCCGAACTTCGACTCTACTGTGATCTTCTAATGCAGCAAGTTCATACAATACAAGAATTTGTTCACCATGATGAGACTCGATCTCCTCCCAGCATTGAGGTATGGAATTTATAGAATGCCATTGGAGAACCTAATTATATCATACATCTCAAGGTTTCTGTTGACATCTTATGCCTTTTTCATCTCCTAACACTGGAAGATTTAACCTAAGGTCATTTTTTTGAGTGCTTGTGCATATATAATACTGACATTGATTATATGTGGAAAGTACCTGAATGATTTAACTGTATTAGGAAGCAATTGTGTAATTGAGTCATTTGGTTAAAAGAGCTGCCATATGAGTTACGCAATGATTTGTCTTGTTTTCCATCTCTGTTATGAGCAGAGTAGTTGAAACAGTCTTGTTTCATGTCCATTCTTTATTGCCTTGCATAGGAGGGTATTCCACTTTGTAATCACTGAAAGGCTGGTGTTACAGGTATCGGAAACCTGCAGTGTAGATAAGACTCTTTGAATATGCACACATAAAATGATTCTAGTATTTCTGCTTTTGAATGAAGGTTAGTACTGGAAATGATGAATGTCATAATTCTTTACACTCTTGAGCCAAGATGTGGACAATATTGTTGTCTACTCAGGGCAAAGGAAGCGGTTGATGCTTAGTCACAACACAGCAAATTGTTGTCCATTTACAGCAAGGTGCAACTGACTTGCAGGCTCCTTGCACTGGAGCGATCAAGCTGTTTGCACATTGTGCTGCAATTAATTTGTTTAACTGAGTGATCTTCTGATACCAGTTCGTCACTCTGAGAAAAGCTTTACGGTAAAAACGTTACGGCGTTGTTGGCTGATACCCTAAAGAAATTCAGATGTCAGAAAGAAGTTGCAATTCAGAAAGAAATTACAATGCTGTCATATTTGTTTGCTTAAATTAACCTAATTGGAAGGAGCATGTTTGATTAAATGAAATGGGAAATAGGAGTTCCTAGTGGTAATGAAGGAAATTAGAGTGTGTGGGAGTGGTGGTGGTGGTGAGTTGTATTTGCATCTGAAAAAAAAAAAACCAAACCTGAAAGGTTTTTTCCTTGCTTATGCTTGTGCTTTCATTTATTTTCAGAACATGAATGAAGCCTCTTCCCTGCTTAGTGCCACATGTAATACATTTATCACAACACTTGAAGAATGTGTGAAGATTGCTAATGCCAAGTTTAAGCCAGAAATGTTCCAGCTGCCTCACCCTGATCCCTTAGTTTCTCCTGTGTCACCATCACCTGTCCAAATGGTTTAGACATTTAAAATAATTTTTTTTTTCCTAAGTGTCATATTGTTAGTTGGATGGGGAAGAATATCCTATTGCTATGTGCTATGATTTGAGCAGTTGAAATCTTGAATCTATTATGATCAGTACTGGTCCTGAATATAAATCAAAGATTTTCCGTTCCCAGTGTTTGTTTGCTAGCCTTTACAGAATCAAGAGAAATTTATTGTACATGTCAAGACCCTCTAATGATGTATTTCGTAAATGAATGAGGTTTAACTTTTCCTCAGTTCAACTGTTTCTTTGTTTTTATAGAATGCTAGCTGTGCACTGATCTTAAAAATTTCATAACCTTGCCTCCTGTTTAAACAGATAAGTGCCTTGTGACTTGAAACATTTCAGCAAGATAGCGTATCTTTCAGTTAGGTACAAACAGTTTAAACTGTTTGTATTAATCTAATATGCTCTTATTTAACAAAAAGGTAAATAATGGTGAAGGGATTACTTGCATAAATCTTTAATATTGATTATTTCCCTTAGAAGGACAGTGTATGTGGACTCAAATGTCTTGGCAATCATATGTATAGATTACAAGATGATCTGTGTTGTGCGAATCTCTTTGCACTTGGATCTCGTCTCTTAACTCAATCAGTTTACTTCAAAGCTCATCATTATTGGTTTAAATTAATAACTTTCTTTGATATCTGTAGAGATTTGACAGTGATATCAGGAAAACCACAAGGAATCGAGAGGCAGGATATGGCTTTATTGTGTATTAGGGAATTTAAGCTTGCATTTGGTAGAGGAAAAATGTCTTGATATTTCTGTATATCACAGTAATTAAAAAATGTCTCTGTGAGTAACTTTGGAGCAAGAGAGAATGAGTTCCATAGAAACTAGGTAGTTTTTGTAGTAAGCTTCCTGTGTGAATGCTTTCTAACTTAATATTGATGACAATCCATCTGTTTTCAAATAGTTAAATAAGATTTTTAACTGAGAATGATTGCTTTTAATTAGAAAGATTGTCCTCCCTCTTTGTAGAGACTGTAAATAAAGTAAAAATTAATGTAGGTATGCATATTATTCTTACAAGTATCTTGTGACATTTTTGGTGTGGTTTTTTGTTTGGATTTTTTTCCCTAGATGAAGCGTTCCATTAGCCACCCTGGTCCTTGCTATTCAGAAAGGTAATTTTCTATTTCATTAAGCTTTTTCCTTATCACAGAATCATCTAGATTGGAAAACACTTTGAAGATCATCTAGTCCAACCACTAACCTAACACTGCCAGTTCTCAACTACACCATAACCCTAATGGATTATGTCTCAAAAAACCTCCTGGTACCTGCTAGCATTAAAATCAAATGTTTACTTGAGGAAGAAAAATTAAACAACATAAATTGATCTAATTTTGAAAACTAAGGGTGCAGATTATCACTTTGGTGGCAAATAATGCTGCTGCTTTCTCTAATACACTATAAAAAATTTCTTCATGCTAGAAACTTTATGCAAATGACTTATTCTGACAAGTTCCTGAAATTAGACACAGAGCTTGAAAAGCTAACATTCTTTCTGGGTCAGTATTTCAGATTCTTGAGTTATTTTCTTCTGCATGCAAAGATTAGATAAGATTTTTATTTCCATTTCCAGGCTTTATAATTGTGAAAATTAAGAATTTTGTCGACCATTTTTGTTGGTCCACTTTTGATTTAGTGTAGTGAAAAACACTGATGCTAACAGTTTAATCTAAGCACTGAAATTATTTTAAAGTATATTAAGTTTCTGTGAGTCGTTACAGATCTGTCTGCTTTTGTAGGAATAATCACTCTGTAAAAGAACCGATTTCATCCCTTCACCGATTTTCACAGCGGCGTAGAAGAACATACTCAGATACGGAATCTTACAGTGATACTCCCTTGGAAGATTCTCAGAGTAAGTTTGTTAGAAGGGTGGTTTTCTTTTGTATCTTTTCATATGATTTATTACCCTGTTTAAAGCAGCTGTCCTATCATCCTGAGGAAAAAGTTTTCTTTTCAATTAAAAGTTTTGGTTGTTAGTAGAGGACACTATCTTCCTGTAATGCAAGGCTTTTGTTGTTACCATCTGGACTTTTTGGTGTTGGTTACCCAGTCTGACTCTTTTCAGGACTGCTGAGAAGAGTCTTTGTCCTGTGTGTTTCTGCTCATACCAGGGTTTTTTTTTGTTCCTTACTATGTAGCTCTATGTAATATCTAGCTCAGTTACCCTGGGCGGTTTTCTGGTTTTTTTATTGTGTCAGAAGCTCACTCTGCTTCCTTCCAGTTATCTTAGTTCTTCCTTTTTCCCATCAGGTAGCCTAGCAATACCCAACTTGCAGTAAGTTGTCCATCTCATTTTAATAATAGAGAATGTTTTAATTAAATGTTTATCAATGCATCTGTTATTTTTATAAAAAAGTTCATGTGTTCATCATACATAATATGTTTGCACCTCACAGATTAGTGTCCTTCATAATGTTAAAATAATTGTGTATAAACCAAAAAATTTACTTCATTTATACTAGCTGAACATTCTTCCTATCCATCATCCTTGGCATCGTATTGATTGAAATCTTTCTGGAAAAGTCCAGAGTAATTATGCTTCTGATTGCTTATGTATAGGAAATAGTTAGCAAATAGAATAACTGACAGATTGGATGAGGGTTTTTTGGAGTTGAAAATTAAATACTCCTTGATATTTTCATAGGATCTGCTCACTCTTCTAGAACTGCTGTCAATGGAGACCTGGTATCATCAACCATTCCTGAAGAAAATAGATCAGTATCAAAGGAAAGATCTGAACTGGAAGGGAGTTTTTCGTCCTTTTCTTCCTGAAGAAACTGAAAGTATTCCATTTTCTATAAATAATGCTATGCAAAAGCTGCTGTAATTATACTGTTGTTATAGGAAGTAGTCATTTCCCTTTTTAGAAGGATTTCTCTGCACTTTATAGAATAACACAAAAACTATCTTTGAAGTGTATTTTATCTTTATATAGTTTATTTGCAAGAGTATTTTCCTAATATTTCACAGTTTGAATGTGCATTTTTTGGAACAAATGATGGCTTAACAGATAAGCATCCACATTTGTAAATGTAGCTCTTTTTAAAAAGTGTTAAGGTCTGACCGATAAATTAGTAAACTTGCAGGTTATAAACTTCAGCAAAAAAGTTTCATTTTTTTGAGAAGATGCAACTTGTGCCATGGGCCTCTTGGTCATTTGCACCAGGTCATCCGCCAGGAACTGTGATTAGCCCTGCAATGGCTTTTGTGCCTGTGTAAGGGCAATGGGAACAAGCACTGATGGGTCTACTCTAGCAGCTTGATGGTAACTGACATTGCCTTCTTTAAAAACACAAGGATATACATAATCTGGTCCTTATTTTTAGCCAATGAAAGTAGAAATATTTAGTGTATTTTTCTAAACGAATGTATAAAAATAACTTAATATGAAGCATTTGTACCAAACATTGGATATTTAATAATTTTTATTTATTTATTCTTTTTTGCATCAAAAATTTCTACCTACTTTCACTACTAAAGATCTAAAGATCTACTAAAGGCTTCAAAATGTGCATAAATTGTTTCCAGGGCGTGTAGTATCACAAGTAGCTAATGCAGCACCGTTAAGATTACTCTGCTCACTTAAGATGTGTTTTTAGCAAAGTATTATAGAAGCAAAAGCTGAAACATTAGACCATAAAGCTGCTGTTGTAATGAATATTTGTATCTATACATACTTTATTTATGACATATTTATACAAAAGGGAGCTTCTGTTTTTGTGACTCCTTTATATTATTTGAGGATGGTATATACCAGAAGATGGATTCTGTTCTCAGTTACATCAGTGTAAATTTGCATTAACTGTAAGTGAGATTGGAGTCTGACTCTGTTAATAATAAATAATATAGTATAACAGTGCCTGCTAGCACCTTGGTCCATAAGGTTGTTAGTGTTAGCATTGTAAAATTTGGGGGTTTTTTTTTGATATTCATTTAGGGATAAACTTGGTCTATAAAATTTTAGCTATAGAGCACTTTAAGCAAGCCATTTACTGGTTTTGATTTACACAATTGCTAAATAAATGTACAGGGTTTTTTGCACTCAAGCACATACCAAAACCTGTTTTTATAATCGAATCTTCTTTAATTTGGTTTAACTAGTCTTCCTTTTGTGTATAATAATAATAATTTGGTGTTTTTGAAGCAGGCTGGAGAGGACAGATGGAAATGGAATGGAAGCTTTACTAAAAATTTCTGGAATGTTGATTTATCTAAATCAAAATAGGTCCAAATGTTGAGGAAAAACATATGAGCTGTTGCTCATATATAAAATACCCATTTATAAACCATTATGTCATTGTTGAATGGAATGGAATGGTTTGTACAAGTAAAGTTATTTGTGGATACCAGCTCAGAGCTGTCATTTGTGCTCAGTTCTGTCAGTTTTCATTAAATTAGCATTTGCATATGCATATCAGCCACACACATGCTTGTACATTTTTTCTGAATGTTGCTTTTATGTATTCTGTATGACACTTATGACAATTGTAAAACTAAGTATTAAAAAAAATGTTCAGAGAAGTAAACTACATATTGCAGTGAGTGTTGTCTTGAATCCTGTGCTATCTTAGAGCTGCTTTTTGAAATTTCACTGAGGTTTCTGCCAGCTTGTACAGTGTTAAGTACATGTCACATTAACAAATATCTTTTTGTGGCTTTCAGCTACTGCAGAGAAAATAGTTTGGATTCCATGTTGTGCAAAAACACTCTTGAGACTGATCAGTGCATGTGGTAGTAAAAAATAATTTTAAATACTGCCACAGATAGAATTGTTTAGACAGAAGTTGTAATGATTAGATTCAAGCACAAAATTTGCATATAATTACTTCAGCACTGTTTTGGGTTTTTCCATGTCAGTAAAGCTGGAATGATGGCTTTCTGTACATGTAACATGTTCCTGCTGAAGTTAAATCAACCTTTTTTATATATACTTGTGCCAAACTCTGTGGCAAAATTCAGTGAAGATGAATACCATCTTACTTTGGCATCTGGAGCAAAGTAGTCATTTCTGAAAATCACAATGATCCGTGTATAGTTAGATTAAAAAAAAAAAAAAAAAAAAAAAAAAAAAAACATTTTCAAATTTAGGGCAGAGCTTATCAGGAATGTGTAATTGTATCATCGTTCTTTCTGGTGGAGAATGGGAGCTGAACTTCAAAATAGACTGTGCAGTCAGTACTCCTAGTTTTGATTTCAGTTGCTTCTGAAGAGATCAACCTGAAACCAATTTTCTAAATAGTATTTATCACTTAAAGAATATAGGCATACTACATATATTTCAGTGAAAAGTGGTAAGTTCTGGTTGCCAGCTTAAATCTCCAAAGTCTAACATCGGATAATTAGAATGTGCTTAAATGACTTACCAGCTTGTACTGTAAAGAATTAATGATCATAAAATTTTACTTCTGCATAAAATTTTTTTACTTTTATTTAAACATTGAAATCACAGCTATTTGTGTTAGTATTATTTTTGCAAGCTATAAATGAGTTTTGCTTGTTATATCACCATCAGTTTTAAGTATTGTACTGTAGCTGTTCCTGCTGGTGTAAGATAATAACTTTTTAAAGACATATAATACCTGAATGAAAGAAATGTCTGTGTCTGAAAATTAACTATTGTTTTTTGGCTGTTCCTCATTATCCTTCTTTAAAAGAGTTAATGTGAAACCTGCCTGTTATTAGTGTTTCTTTACTGACTGCTTTCAGGGCTGAACATAAGGGTTCAAGTTCCAGATCTAGAAGATAAAGTTACTGCTTAAAGGGGATTGTTGTAGAACCTGGGTACCCAAAGTCACAGTTGCCATTATGAAGAGCTCTCTGCTGTTTAACACTGAAGACCAAAGGACTTTGTAGATTGCCGTTTCACTTGTAAAGCTCCCCAGATGACTAACTGTGTGTGTCCATCCATCCACTGTCTTGGAAGGACTTAGCAGCTAACTTAAGCAGTGAACTAAGATTTGGAAACTAGGCATCCCTCTGCCCATACAGTGGGGGGACCCGTGCTTCACTATTTTGCAAAGGAGGTCTAACACACTGACATGAACAAGCTTACTAAAAGAGAGGCTTGCACTTTAAAACATTCTAAAGGAAGTGATTTAACCTCTGCTCTTCCCACTGTGTACATACAATAGTGATTAGAAGGTGTTACTTAGGAATTTAATTTACTTAGCGTTTTGATATTTGTTAAGTCTGGATGAATAATGCAGAATGTTTTTTGGTGAGTACCGTAAGAAAGTAGTCAAACTGTTTCCCTGTCTGGGGCTGCCTTTTTCTTGTAGGGCACTATCATCATGGCTATTTATGCACCAATACACATAGGTACACCTATAGCCATATCCTGACTGCTCTAACCAGCACACACATGGAGAGAAGCCTAAAGACGAGAGCACAACTGTATCTTATGGATGTGTTCTAAAAAAAAATACCCACAAAAAATCAGGCCTCCTTCAGCTTTTTCAAAGGGTAAACAGGCATCTCCAAGACTTGCAATTATTGACGTCAAAGATAATACTTAAATACTATTGAGGGCCAGGATTTAAGAGTGTCTCCTTCTTTTCCCTGTGTTTCATATTCTCTTGTGATAAATACTGCTTTGGCTACTTCTCCATCTTACCTTTTGCAGTGCACTCTATAGGATGCCTAGGCATTTTTCACAGAGTTTGAGTTACAGTTTCAGAAGCAGGTAGTAATTACCTTACATGGGTCTGACTCTCATTTTTCTATTCACTGACTCATTTTCTGACATGTCAGAGTACTTTATTTTCTCTGTCATCCTTTCTCCTTTATACCACCGCTGTTAGTACCATAGCATGTTCCAGTGTGGGAATGACTGTTTTATTTTGACTTTATTATGCTTCAGGGTTGTTTGTTTGTTTGTTTGTTTTTTTAACAAACATTAAGTATTCTGATTGTTATTTTTAAATCCAAGCTCTAGAACATTATAATCTTCAAAAAGGGGGAAGGTAAAAAATCAACACAACTCAAGAAGATTTAGTTTAAATATTTTATCAGAGTTGTGAAGTTTTTGTGTTCTGTTCATATAATTTTCTCCACTTGAAGGGAAAAGTCAAAACTGGAGACAATGGTAAAAATTGAAATGCAATGTTAAGACTAGGGTTTCTTGTCTGCTAGGGGTAAAGTGAATCTCAGTGTTATGGCTGTGCAGTTATTTTTCACAGTCTGCCAAATGTAAAATGTTAGTAGAGAATGTATGGCCCTATAGTAGAATTTATACAGCAACTCACAGAGCTTTGTTAAAAAATTCTTTTCCTTACACATCAGGAGCCAGGAAACCTGGAATTCCAGATGCCTTCACACACATATTGGTGGTAGGATATTTTTCTGAACATGGTGCTATAGGGCAATAGATTTTATCTTTAAAGAGAGCAGATGTCAGCTTGTACAGTTAAAAATTCCAATATTTGACCTGAATATAATAAGCAAATAATTCAAAATGTTCATTGCTCGTTTTATGTTTATTTTTTAATCCAGAGACTGTTGTTGTTTGCTTAGCAGCCATGTGCAAAACCGCTGGCTCAGCAGGTTGGCATGTAAAGTTACCTATTAAATCTGTGCTTGAGCAAAGCCTGTAAGTACTTTAAATCCTATTTTTAGGCATGTGAGTGACTCATCTGCTTAAAGTTAGGTGTGCTAGCTTAAGTACTGTGCAGAGTTGGGCCAGAGAGAGGCTAAATGAACAACTTGCTTACACTCCCACACCAGTGTGCTGTCCTCTTGAACAAGTAACTATGTCTAGACTCAGTAGAGGCCATGGGAGACAGTTTTTGGTAGCACTTGTGGAGGAGAGTCCATGCTTAAATCTGCAGATGCTCTCTGTCACTATTACTTTCTGATGAGATGACCAACTTGAATTCTTAGTGTTAATTTTATTATGTGCTTGTGTACACAAGTTAGTCGTTGTTTAAACAAGACTTTACTACTGCATGTTGGTGGTTTTTGAGTTTGTTGGGGTTTTTCTAAACATTTAATGGAATTAGAATGAGAAGCTTTCTGGAGGTGTTTTTTTTTTTCCTTTGAATGCTTTAAAGATAAATGGCCTCTTTTACCTCATTTCTAGTATTCTTTCTTACTTCTCCCTAAGGAAGAAATACCACATACTCTTAAACTCTTTTATCTTTATGATTGCTTTTAAATGTTCCTGGTTCCATCACTTGAAAAAGTCCAGATCTTGTCCTGACCCTAAACTTAACTCTTCTGAAATACTTATTTTTATTTTAATCTTTGTTTCATCCCCATTTATCAGCTTTCCTCCATTATTTGGATAGCTGGTGGTTGATAGTGTATCGGTTTATAGGAGATTAAAAAAAAAAAAAAAAAAAAAGGTCTGCTTTTATAGTGAGTCTTTTTGGAATAGGTTTTTAAACATACTACCAGCTACTACTGATGGATCTGAGGGTTTTCTTCAGTAGCAGTAGTATGGTGGGAGTCATAGTGATGCGTAGTGTTGCTAACTAATGAATACTCTCCTGAAGCAGTGTGGCATTGCTGTAAGTGTATTTGCTCTCAAGATTTTTCTAGTGACCAGAGTGAATTCTAGAAGCAGAGTTGCTCCTTTGACCTCAATACTCTTTTCCATAAATGACCAAAATTGTGATCTGCCTGCATGGGATTTGTGATTTCCACCCATGCCACGCTGGGGACTGTGTAAAGACAGGTTTTGTTCCTGTAGGTATGCCAGCTGACTCAAGGGATGAAGGACTGACAGGGCATGGGCCCTTACATGGGAGGTGAGAATTCGTAGGTCCAGGCTATTAGAGTCAACTAGTCTATACCAGGTGTCGCTGCCAAAAAGAGGAGGCAATAGCCAGCTTTCATGGAGGCAATTTTTTAACCACTTTCAGCAGAGACCAGCTATAAAGGAGAAAGGTTAGCAAATGATCCACACAGGGTGTAGGAAGGCCTGGAAATTCACTTAACAGAGGGATAATAAGAACAACATCATGCTTAGGCATATGCTCAAAGAAAACTTGCTTTTTAAAGTCTCGTTTAAGGCTGGCTTTCTGGTGGCCAAGCTGTTTCTAATAGATGACTGGATTTTCAACAGTTAGCTATCTGGTTTACATTGGAGAATTAGTCTTCCAGTAAAAATATAATAAAAATAGTCTTTTCTTTCAGCAACTCCTGTTCTGTAGTGTAGTACAGGAACTGTAAAACCAGAGCATAAGAAATAAATAAATAACAAGGAGTCACAGATTTTATGGTGCAGAAAGCATGCTTTATTTCAAATGAGCAAATCTATCTCAAGGAGGTTCAACAGCTAACAAGATTTATTACTACATTAGGAGAACTAAAGCAAATTGAAGTGCAGGGCAGTATTTGATGTTGTAACAACAGTTTGTTTTCAAACTGTGGTTCATTGCTTAGTTGCCCGGAAGTGACTACTGGCTATCTAATGCTACCACACAAACTCCATCACTGCATCCTATGAACCTCCGAGAGGGGGTACTGCTGCTGCACTTGAGTACCTAAATAGCTTCGTTGATTAAGGGGATGGCCAGGTGATGTTATTTTTTTAAAGCTATTCAGGCAGTCAATATGTCAGAAACAGTACACAGACAGTGGGTGAACAAAGTGCTGGCCGCTTGCACTTAGTCCAAAAATTGTCAGTCAGGTATGGAAATTGTGACATAATCAGATCCAATGTAAAACATTAAAGCAATGCTTACAGGAGGGTAATTGCAAGCATCACCAATGCCTTACATTTCTGATTCAACATAAATATTCGTGCGTGTATGAAATACGACGCACAGTATCATCTCTTAGGTGTAGGTAATCTTCAACAGGGAGCCTCTCTACCTGTTGAGGCATTCTTAGACATCAACAATGAGTTGAGGCGCAAAAATTAGTTAAATGTTGAGCAGGGTAGTCGTTTGCTAGGAAACTTTCTCCTACCAACTGTTAGTTCCAAAAGTTACATTTCAAAATGTCATAAAATAAATGGTACAAAACTTCATAACCGTTAACTTCGGCTATATACAGTATGTACATGTCAGTGAAAAAAGTGTTTAAAATTCTTAGGTCAATAATGACTATAAGTCATAATGTATAGCTCTGGACTTCGTCTCATTCAGGTAGGTACAAAAATATTTTTTTTTATATTTACATATCAGATACTTCAGTCCATATATGAATCACTTGTAAAAAGACAAGTGTAAATAATACAGATCAAGCTCTCTAAATTGATCGAATATTAATATTCACAGTGGCAGAATCAGTACCAAATTCATTTCCTAAATTCAGGGTATAAAGTCCGCCGTCGTTCTTCTGGACATCCATGATGATCAAGGTGGTTAGATCTTCACTGGTTTCAATGTGGAATCTGCCTCGCTGGTCCTGACTGGTAATTTTTCTCCCTCTGCAGTACCATGTTATTTCGGGAGCAGGTTCACCGGAAAAGGCACAAGATAGTGTGAGAACTTTTCCCTCGTCGATGCTGATATCAGATGGGAGAGCTTCAATTTTGGGTGGTACTCCTTTACAAAACAGGAGAAGAAATACCAAGTTAGTCTGTTTCCACTAAGCCATGCAGCAGGGTTACTCTGATGACTGTTACAGGATATTTGAAGCACTAACTCAACCAGTAATTGTATTGCTCACCTCTCAGACCCGATTTAAGCATTTTACTAGTTGAACTCTCCAGTTGAGCCATACTAGATTTCCCCATAATACTGCTGGAGCTCATCTCTACAAAGGATTCTTTCATGGAGGACATGCTTTTGGCAGACATGCTTGCAAATTTCATTTCAGTCATGCTGCTACTGCTGAAACTGCTGAATGAAGCCTCTTGCTTAGAAGAAGCCATTTGAACGGACTGAGAAGAAAAACTTTCGTGCATGCTTGCGTCGCCACTTGTCTTCAATACTACCTCTTTTGGAGGTTCTTCAATTAGAGCTGGGGAGCATCGCAAACATAGAAGGAAAAACCAATAACATCACATTAACGAACTAAGTCATGCAGTACTATATGGTTAATTTTACAGAAACAAAGAGACAGCATAGTTTGCTTTCAATGGAAAACTGCAGTGGAGTATAAAATTGTTTACAATGATTTGATTGAGGATTACAGTAATTTATACATGAAACAAGTAGGAAACAGAACTGTTACTAGTATCTATGAACTTGAAGGAAAAATACTTAAGAAGAAACAGATTGTCACACAGCCTTCCCTATTAGAACCAGTACTACAATTCGACACTGAGAAATTGTGTGCGTTCAGTTGTAGAAGTTGTGAAACATTTTCAAGTGCTTACAAGCATGGTATAGGAAAGTCTGTATTTCACTGCATTGTTCTGTAGCTGTGAAAGGTAACAGAAAATCTCAGTCACTGCATCTTTCCTTTAAACCCAAGCAGAGTCATACAAGCAAATCATAGCAACCCCTTGATGCTAGGAACTGGGATATGGTACAGCCAATAAAATACTAAACCCAGTTCAGTTATGTCCAAGTTAACTATAAAAAATTTTAACTGTGGAATGACTTCGTTTTATTGGGACAGATTCTGTTAGTAAATGAGGAAATAGTAATTGCCAGCACCAAGGTCTTAACACAGTCATCCTAGAAGGAATGCTCATAGCTTTCTGTTAGCATGCATCTATTGATGTAATAGAGCATTTGTGTGCTCCTCTGTGTTATAAAGACTTCTAATGCTGTTTTAGTTCTGTAGGTATAATATACAAAAGAAATAGGAACTTGGTGATAAACCTGAAACAACATTACCAGTGGCTTTTATCATAAGTCATTTTAGTAGACACACCACAGCAAAAAGTTGTGATCAGTCTGAACGCAAGACCCAGAGAACAAACTTACGGAGTACAGTCAAAGATGCTGTAGCAGAGCACTGCCCATGGTAATTTTTTGCTTTGACTGTGTATTTTCCAGTGTCACTCACTGCTGCATTTCGAATCTCAAGAGAATATACGTTTTTAGACCGTGTTACTCGGATGTGTGATGAAACAGCAATCTGAGGAAGGGAAAGAATGGTTTCATTAAGATCAGTTTTAGGAGTAATTCTACATTCAAGTAAAAATAT
Organism: Athene cunicularia; assembly: GCF_003259725.1. Classification (NCBI taxonomy): domain Eukaryota; kingdom Metazoa; phylum Chordata; class Aves; order Strigiformes; family Strigidae; genus Athene; species Athene cunicularia. The sequence goes on along the minus strand of NW_020799107.1, from coordinate 12,818,325 downwards.
TAAATAAATACTTACAGGTTGATTATTCTTGAACCACTCAATTTCAGGTGAAGGATCCCCAGAAACTTCACAGGTGAACAATACATCTTGTCCTTCATTGACATTTTGAGACTTAGGCTGCATGATAAATGCTGGTTCATTGGAGCGTTCTTTAGAAAAGGTCAGAACATACTGGCATTTAATAATGCCTTCATCAGTTTTACCCTCACAGGTAAGTATACCTTCATCTTTATTACTAGCTTTTTTGATAGTTAGTGTGTGATCACTTCCAGAAACACCATATCTGTAATCATCTGAATTTCTCAGCTCCATTCCATTCAGCACCCATTTTACTTCACAGGCACCAGGAATGTTGGCTTTTAGCATCAATTTCTGCCCTTCAGACACTGTCATTTTAGTTGAAGAAGCTTTAATTTCTGCTTTCAATTGTTTGACATCTTCAGTAACAACTGACTTTTTAATGACTTCTTGAACTGCTGCTTTTTCTTCAGTTGCCACTGCTGATTTCTTCTGGGTAGAAACTGTAAGCACCTCATCTTCTTTTCGAACTGTTTTATGAGTTTCAGATACACCTCTTACCTGGGAATGGATATTTTTAAATACTTGGCCAGTAAACTGGAAGCTAGTTTTTGAAATGCCTCCTTCCCCAATAATTTCACAGGTGTATTCTCCTTTATCAGATTCCATGAGCTCATGGATCTTGAGCTCGTAGGTGCCATCTGCTGCATAATGAAACTTGAAATGATGGTCTTCTTTCAGTTTTTTGCCATCCTTGTACCAAGCCACTTCTCTGACACTTAAAACATTGCTTTCAACTGCACAGGATAGCTTTACCTTATCTCCAAGAGTTTCTGCTTTCAGCTGCTGTTTTATCTTTGGTGGAGAAGCAGTTAGTAATTGCACTTTCTCTGCTGGTACTGATTTGTCTCCAGGTGGTGACTTTGCTCTTGGGGGGCCACTGATGGGTTCAGGAGATTTCACTCGTTTAGGAGACTTAACTGGCTCTGGAGACTTTACGTGAGGCTCAGGAGATTTGATTGTTGGGGGTGATGTAATTGTTTTAGCAGGAATTTTTGTTCTTTGAATGGTCAAAGTAAAGTGCGCTTCCTGTCTTCCTTCAGAGTTTTCCACCACAACAGTGTAACTTCCTTCATCTGACATCTGGACTGAAGAAATTTCAAAGGTGGACTTGTACTGTGTGCGTGTTACTTGGAAGCGCCTTGAGGAAACAATGGGTTGACCTGCACGGAACCATGTTATTACTGGTGCTGGTTCACCATCTGCATCACAGGAGAATCTTGCAGTCTCCCCTTCAGCAACTGTGATTGACCGTGGCTTTGTAAGGATTGTTGCTGGTAGAGTGCTTTTGAATGTCTTGTGTACAGTCCTTTCTTCCAGTGATTTTTCTTCAGCTGCAGTGATTTTTTCTTCAGAAGCAGCATAGTGTTCATATGATAAAAGCGATTCTCTTGTTGCTGACATTTCCGATTTGACCTCTCTTAATGAGGAACTTGATTCTGTAGCAGATGCTTTCTTAAATGAGGAGACTGCATATGCCTCTGTTTTTGTCAAGTCAGGTAAAATTGACCTTGGTACTTCTTCATCTCTCCGTTGGGAAGAGTATGTAGTGTAATCTCCTCCAGTAACATCTAGTGTTGCATAATCAGAGCATTCCCCTTTGTAGTTTGTGCATACAGCCCGGTATGTTCCACTGTCATCAATGTGGCAGTCAAGAATCTCCAGAGTTAATACACCACTGGTGTTAGTAAAATGTATCTTACTGCTCTCCTGGAGCTCAATACCATTATGGTACCACTTCACTTCAGCAGTTGGTTTTGACTGGACATTTAGAATGAACCTGGTATTATGGCCACATGGGACTCGGTGTGAGCGCATTCTCAGGGTAATGCGAGGAGCATGGTCAAGAGTGAAAGGCTGCTGAGTCAGAACTTCATATTTCCTTTCCATAGCTTTCTGAGTTTTCAAAGCAGATTTCATGGACTCATACCTAGAAAATATATCAAATCTTGCCATCCTCTCAAACCGAGAGAGTGATCTTTCACTAGAAACTGGGCTAGGTGAGCGTGGTCGAGTTCTCTCTGGTGTTGGGGATCTTCTCTCACTTTCTTCAGGAGGCCGTGAGCGAGGTCGAATTAATTCAGATACAGGACGCATCAACTCAATGTAAGTTGGAGAAAGAGATCTTCTTCTCCTTAGTAATCTAGAGGGAGGTGAAAATTCCCTGTGAACATGTTGCACCATTTCTATTTCTTCTTCTTCTTCTGATGTGATTTCAGTTATTTCTCTTTCCCTCCTTCTCCTGAGTCTACTCTTTTCCTCCTCTGCCATATATTCAAGCTCACTCCTGTATTCAGAGAGCCGTTGAGCAGTGCCAACAGGACGGAGCAATTCTTCATCCTCTCTTTCGTCCATTATTCTTTGCTTTTGTTTAGGTGGTCTATAGGCAGCCCTGTCATGGCGCTGACGAAGCTCTGCATAGGTTGCACTGGTCTCGGCTTTAGTTGGGATGTGATAGCTTGAATACCTCAGCTCTCTTTTTCTTTCTTCCTCTGATCTGACCTGTGCTCCTGCAGTAGAATACCGAAGGGCAGACAGTTCAAAGCGTGGGGGACTTCTTGGTGGGGAAGCAGAAAAGCCTAACTCCAGCTCTTCTTCAAGGCGCAGTCTTTCCTCTTCTGTTCTCTTCATGGCTAAATAGTCATCAATAGGCAGGAGTAATTCCTCATCAGACAAGTCACCAAGCGATCGCCGCCTTGGTCTAAAGTAATATTCATAGTCTGGAGATGGGGTACGCCGACGTGCTGGTCTCACAATTTCAAGATCATCTTGTGTTAGCTTTGGTATGCGCCACTTAGGCTTATACTGATCAGAAATGCGTGGCAGTGGCATCACATAGAATTGCTCCCACCTGGAAAGACGTATGCGTTTCTGGCGTTTCTGAACAGTTCTCTCAAGTTTTCCTGGCATTTCGTACTGGTCTCGCAGCCTCTTGTACCACTTCATGTCTGACAGAGGCACAAAGTGTTTAATGTTCTGATCTTCCTCAAGAGTAGTGCGTACATGTTTGCGAGGCTCTGGGACCTCGTATGGCATACGAAGCCTTCTTTCTTCCTTCTTTTCTTCTTTCTTAATTTCATATTCACCTTTGACATTCTTAGTGCTAACAGCTGGTTTATATAAGATAGCAGCTTCTCTGAGAGCTTCTTGTGCAGTTTGTGTCAGTGGAACAGCTTCAACCCCAGATAGGATTTCTGCCATTCGTAAGGTCTTGTCAATTTGCCTCTGTACGTGCTTCTCCCGTTCTTCTTCAGTCTTGTACTCACGCTTGACATATTTCAAGCGTTCAACTTTTAGATAAGCCTGACAGCTTGTAGATCCAGCACTGTTTGTGGCAGTAACTCTGTAATAACCACTGTCTTCTGGTAAAGTTTCTCTAATATGCAAAGCATAATAATCTAAACCTTCATGAATTATATCAAAGTTAGGACCAAAGGATAGAGGTTGACCATCTTTCTCCCATTTCAGCGTTGGTTTTGGTACACCAGATACCCTGATCTCAAAACTGACATTTTGGCCTTCTTGACATTCAGCATTTGCCAGCAGTCTTTTAAACATTGGCCTGAGCGTGGCATCTGCTGGAGGTGGATGCGGAATCACAGTCAGCTTGGCTTTGCAGCTGTCTTCGCCATATTTATTGCGTGCCACAATACTGTATTCAGCATCATCCTCTTCAGTGACATTATTGATGATGAGTTGGTAAAGACCCTTGTCTGATTCAAAAGTATACTTCTTATCATCATCACCAGGTTTGATTTTCTGGCCTGATTTGAACCATGTTAAGCGAGGTTCTGGGTGAACTGTTATAGTTACTCCGAACCTGACATTTTCTCCAATGTATGCAGTGCGGTTGTACAAAGGCAGAGTAAATTCTGGTGGACGCTCTAATAATCTCATAGTATCAACTCGTCGTTTCACTTTCCTAACGGTTCTGCATCTGTAGTGCTCAGAAATTTCTCTCACGCCTTTAACAAAAAGTTCTGCATAAGAGCTATCTTCACCATAATCATTTACTACCTTGCATCTGTAGGTGCCATCATCAGATTTAGAAACATCTTTGACATACATGGTTGCCACACCTTCTTCATATTTGATTTCATATTTCTCACTGCTTTCTAATTGCCTCATACCAAAGTACCATGTAACTTGTGTGGACTGATCATAGTTTTCAATCCTACAGACATATTTGGCATGCCCTCCTTCTTCTGTAACAGTATGCTTTATCTGTCCAGCAATGGGACCGATGTCTATTGGTGCAACTTTAACTTTAGCCACCGTTATGCCTTTCTGAGTTCTAATAGCACCTCCACAGGAAATGCGGGCTACTGACACAACTGTGTTCCACTCCTTCTTTACTAGAGTTTGGTAGTAACGCCTGTGCCTCAAGGTCTTGATGACTTTAGTGCTGGTCTTTTCTGTCTGCTGTTTTAGCCACACATGGTTAAGCGCTTCAGCAGCTGTCATCCGAGCTTTTCTTTCCTTTACTAGTAGGCGATCAATGAAGTCCATGGCCTCAATGCTTATGTCTTTGAATGCTTCATCATCAAAGTTGTATTCAGCATTTAGAATATTTTCAATAACTTGTTGGTTTGTTTCAGCAATGAAAGGATTAATGCCACTGAGAAGTATATATGTTAGAGCACCAACGGACCACATGTCAGTAGCTGTGCTGACCAAATCATGATGATGTACTTCAGGTGCATAATATTCAGGAGAAGTGAACTGGAGTCTAAAGCTGTCCCCAGGCTTCAATTGTCTGGCTTGACCAAATTCAACAATTTTTACTACAGAGCTTCTTCTTGTGAAGTAAATAATATTGTCTGGTTTAATATCAAAATGTCCAATGCTGTGGCGATGCAGAAACTCTAGCGCATCACAGACCTGGCGTACGTAACTTACTATTTCTCTTTCGTTAAGTTCAAATGAAGCTGTGCTGATTCTTTCAAAGATGTCAACTCCAGAAATGAATTCAAAGATCATGACCAATTCTTCTAGGCTCTCAAATGACTCATGAAGATACAGGATATTTCGGTGCCTAGCAATGTTTAGAATGGAAATTTCTTTCTTTACCAAAACTTGGTCAGCACCCTTTACTTTGACAAACTTGGCCAGGTAAGTCTTTTTTGAAACTGCCTCAACACAGCGGTGTGCAATGCCGAACTGCCCACGTCCAAGCTCTTCTGCAATCATATATTTGTCATAGAGTTCTTTTGTAGAATAGTGAGCTGCTTTAACTGTGGTGACTTCTCTGGTCTCATCAACTTCTTCATCATAGTTCATTACTCTGGTTTTATCTTCCTTTGTTATAATTGGATCAGTAGGTTCAGAAGGTTGGCTTTGGCCAAACTTGTTTTCTGCAATTACACGGAACTGGTAGGTGGTCTTGCCAAACAGGTTCACCACTGTGTATCGTGTATCACGAGCTTGTGCAACTCGAATCCATCGCTCTGCTGTTGTAGCACGTTTCTCAATAATGTAGTTTATGATTCTGCTTCCACCATCAGTAGCTGGTTCATTCCAGGTTAAGTTAACTGAATCCCTTGAAATGTCAGTTACTTTCAGACCTCTTGGTGGATCAGGCACATCAGCCACATCTAATTCAACTGTTTTTTGATCAATTCCAAATCTGTTTTTGGCACAAACAATGTAAAACCCTGCATCTTTTCTGTCAACACCATTTGGGAAAACAAGAGATGTGAATGATCGTGTAACAATGACTTGATAGTGTCCATTAGTATCGATGAGGTCTTGTCCCTTCTGCCATGTGATCACAGGGTGAGGCTTGCCACTGAATGGAATCTTGATGCTCACTACTTCCCCTCGGAGGGCATGAACAGCTCCCATGCCTTCCAGGTTTTTGGGCAAGTGAATCTTTGCAGGAACTGGAATAGAAAAAGAAAGAAAAAACAACGCATGACCAAAAGCACATGAGCTTGCCAATAGTCTAAACATTCAGAGATTTAAAAGAATTTGTCTTAGGAGTCAAGACCCTCCATTCACCTTCAACGTCCAAAGAGGCAGTGCCAGACACAGATCCTCCTTGGTTGGTAGCTCTAACTTGATATACTGTGGCGTCATCATCTGTTACATTTGTGATCACCAGCTGGTGGTATCCGCCCTTGAATTCCTGTATCTTGATCTTTTCACCATCTGGCATGATTTCTTTGCCTTGTCTGTACCACTTGACAATTGGTTTAGGATGACCTGTGACTTTGCAGACAAATGTGGCATTAGCTTGAAATTTCACATTCAGATTCCTTAGTTCTTCCTTGAAATGTGGAGCTTGAATCGGTACATCAGATTTTGGAATGACTGGTTGTGATACCTCACTCCACTCACTTTCACCACCAAGATTTTCACATTTTACACGGAACTCATATTCAAGACCTTCAATAAGATCTTTCACAGAATACACCGTTTCACGAATTTCATCTGTTGTTACAGAAATCCACTTGTTTTGTTTCTTCTCACGTTTCTCAAGATAGTAAGTTCTAATCTTTGCACCACCATCACTTGCAGGTGGCTTCCATGAGACAACACAAGAATCCTTTGTGATAGCACTTGCTACTGGCTGACCAGGTTGTCCTGGTTTTTCTGTAAAGAATAAAAAAGTTAAGAAACTGAAGTGAGTTTGCCGTAGTAATTACAGGGGCATACAGATACTGACATTTTGGTGTCCACTTACCAAATAGAGGCTTCATAACAACAACTGATGAAACCTCCAGTGCTTCACTAATGCCATATGTATTCTGAGCAAAAACACGGAAATAATAGCCTGCATTTTCAGTTAGGTTAACAATTCTACAGGTTGTGCCTGAAATGCTTGAAGATACAAGTTGCCATTCTGCTCCTTCTTTAGCTTCACGTTTCTCTATGATGTAATTGGTTATCATAGCACCTCCATCATCTTCTGGTGGTTTCCAGCTTATCACCACAGAATTCTTCAGTATAGACTCTATAACAATTGGCCCTACTGGTTTTTCTGGCTTATCTGTAAAAGAAAAGGCATAAAGTTTTTAGTTCTTTTGCCAATAATTATTTGAGAAAATATTCCACAAAAATACTGAAAATGAAATTAATTACCTTGTATTTCCACATTAAGTACAGTGTCAACTGTTCCAAACGTGTTACTGAGTTGCACTTTGTACTTCCCAGCATGAGTCTTGTGCTGGACATTCTTAATAGCAAGATGAGTATAATGCTCTGTGTTCTCAATAGTAATTGTTTCTGATCCTCTCAAAGGTTTGTTGCCGTGGAACCAAGTTATCGCTGGTACTGGTCGGCCAATATATACAATGTGAAGGCGGAGGGTGCCACCTGCGCCAGCATAGTATTTCTCTTTCAATGGGAAGCCAGGGTGGAATTGAGGAGGAGCCTGCAATAATAGCTTGCCACTAGTTTCAATTTCTCCAACATCATTGGTAGCCATGCAAGTGTAGAGACCTTCATCTTCCTGTTCATCTGTTATTACTGTCAGGGTATGATTGCGTCCATCAGATGACATTTTGTATTTTCGGCTTTGCACCAGTTCTTTGCCAAATCTGTACCATTTAATATCAGGCAAAGGTCTCCCAACAATCTGGCATGTTAGCTGAGCTGCTTCACCCAGTTTAGTTGTAACATCCTGCATTTCTTTTTTTATGGCAGGTGCTTCTCCAGCTACAATAAAGAAAATTAAAAAATAATGAATATTACTAAGAAATTTTCCTCTATTAGTATATTACTGGAAATTAATTTCCATTTCTACTTGTGTCTCTTATACTTGAAAGGCTGTGCTTTAGGACAGTCATGTTAGCAAACAACATGTAAAACATGTAGACAGAATGTTAAGTGAAGCACTGTGGTTTATGACACAGCAAATCACAATATCACAGCAAATATGGCAATATATTTTTGCTTACATGTTAATTTAGTTTTCACTGCCATGGCAGTCCTTCGAGGTCTGCTGAGGCCAGTCTGATTTTCTGCAAAAACACGGAATTCATATTCTGTAGCCTCTAGTAAACCTCCTACTGTAAACTGCCTGTCCTTGATGCGTTCTTTATTGCATTTTTTCCAGGTGCTTTCTCCAGACTGGCGATATTCAACCCAATAGCCAAGGATCTCTTTGCCACCATCACTTTCAGGTCGTTCCCATTCTAATGTAATACTATCCTTAAATATAGAAGTGATCTCAATTTCTCCAGGTTGGCTTGGTTTGTCTGAAAATTAAAATAGACACAGAAAATAAATTACTCTCTAAATGGCACTAAGTTGCTCTTGAAAACATCTGTTAATGTGAACATTTTCCTACCAAATGGATCCTTGCATACAACTGGTTCAGAAGGAGGACTTGCTTCACTTTCACCGATGTCATTTTGAGCAATGATACGGAATTGATATTCAGCATCTGGAACAAGTCCTGTGACTGTGTACATTGTAGTGGTAATCTGCGTCTTATTGTGCCGGACCCATTTTTCTGTAGAAGTCTCTTTACGCTCAATGTAGTAGCCAGTTACACGAGAACCACCGTCATCTTTAGGTCTGGACCAGGACAAGTTGACAGAACTCTTTGTAACATCGAGCACTTCAGGTGGGTTGTTTGGAGGCTCTGGAGGATCTGTTGATAATTATAATAACAAAAATAATAGAAATAATAGTCACATAACATTAAAACATTTACATATACTATTGCACTTTTAGAACCATAATGTAGTAATTAAAATTTATTTTTTTTAAAAAATTCTAAAATGGGACTTACTTAGTGGTGTCTTTGGTACTGCTGGTTCTTCAGATTTGAGAGATTTGCTAATACCAAAATGGTTTTCAGCAGAAACACGGAAGTGATATTCCACATTTTCTTTGAGCCCTTTCACCACTAGGGATGTCCCTTTCACTCTGGAGTCAACAGTGTACCAGGCAGTCTTCGGTACCTCTCGTCTCTCAACAATATAACCTAGGATATCTGCACCACCATCATCTGTAGGAGGTCTCCAGCTTACTCTGACAGAGCGAGCCTGTATATCATCATACTCAAGTGGCCCTTCTGGTGGATTTGGAATGCCAATCACTCTGACTTTAATATAAACAGCTTTTTTTCCACACTTGTTTTCAAGTGCCAAATCATAGGTGCCCGAATCTTCTCTTTCTGCATCTTTGATCACAAGTTCCGTGTGAGTGTCAGAAGTCGCAATCATGGCCCTCTTGCTGATGTCGTGTCCTTCTTTTGTCCATTTGCATATTGGGATGGGTTTACCCTTAATGGGTATTGTAAGCCTGATAACTCCACCTTGTCTCACCATGAGACCTTCCTGGTATTTTTCATCAAGTTCATAGTCAGGATAGTCTATAAAGAAAATTAACATGTCATGTTAGGTCTGTTTTACAGATTATATCATACCTGCTTTAGGTAAATACTTTTTTAGAACAACTTTCAATGAGAGTTAAGACTTGAAAAGCCTTACCAAGCATTTCTGTTATTTTGACTGTTCCTGGCACCTCAGCAGGTTCTCCTGGCCCACCAGCATTACAGGCCAGCACACGGAATCTGTACTCTGCACCCTGGGGGAGATGTGTTAAGGTGTATTCACGAATCTTGGTTGGCGTGGTATTGCATTTGGTCCATTCAAATTGATCAACCTTCTGCATCTCAATTAAGTAGCCAGTAACTTTAGAACCACCTTCATCTTCTGGTGGACTCCAAGCCAGGGAGACAGATGTTCTTGTAGTATCAGTGACTCTTGGATTCTGAGGTTTACCTGGAGGAGCTGGAAAAGAAGATCAGATGTGGGGGCTGGGATCTTTTTTATTAATATTTAGAAGATACAAGAAATTCCAACTTGCATCGTATGATCTGTGTTGAGTCTATAGGATTTATACAGGAAAACAGAATGAAAGATTTTCACTATTATTTTCTTCAGTCAGAATCTCATTTGTTAATAGACCCAGATAAATTTCAGAATTAGAAAAAAGAGTAACTTTTACTATTATCATTCATTTCTGCCATGATGCGCTTAATCTATGTAGGAAAGTACTTACCAATTGGATCTCTGGCGACAGCAGACTTGGAAGGACGGCTGGGTTTCCCAGTGCCTCTTGCGTTGATTGCTGTGACTCGATGTTCATATTCTAATCCTTCAACCAACCCAGTGGAACGGTAACGAGTCATAGTGACTGGAACTTTATTCACACGGATCCATCTATCTGCTCTAACTTCTTTGCGTTCTACAATATAACCAGTAATCTGTGAGTCACCATCATCTTCTGGAGGGTACCAAGTTAATGTCATGCCATCTCGAGAGACATCAAACACTTCTGGAGTGCCAGGAGGACCAGGAATACCTGTAAAAACATAACACAGAATTAGTGAAGAAAGCATCAAATGATTCTACACATTAGTAATATGCAAAATATTGTGAATGACAATGTAATATCAATGTCACAACAAACTTGTTTTATCAGCAAATGTCAAAGTACCTTACAAATTAGGTCATTGAAATACTCCTGTTTTTGTAATCAGGTAAAGCAATTTTTCAAGGCTAATAGTAGACGAGCAGAAATCCAAGTTTACCATCCAGGTTCTGTGTAGTGCATCTATAATATCTATATAGATTTATGGATGGCATTTGTCACTGGAAATATAACAAGACTACTGTGCATCATAATGTACCATTTTATTTGTCAAAAGGAACTAGTATAATCTAGAAATATCTTCTCTATATGTGGGTATATAAGCCCATTTAAATATATATTTTTATTTTTAAAGGTAGAGAATAAGCAAAAATGCAGACTTACGGATTCTGCTTCTGCATTCTATAATTTCAGACTGCAGGTAAGATCCAATCCCAAAGCGGTTTGTAGCAGCGACACGGAACACGTATTCTGCACCTTCAACAAGTCTGGTGAACTTAAACATTGTTCTGGTTACTGACTCTGAAACTGGCAGCCATCCAGGACGGTGAGCATCGCGTTGTTCAACCACATAGCCACTAAGGGTAGCTCCACCATCTAGCTCAGGTGGCTCCCAGGAGATGGTTACATAATTTGAATCAATGTCATCAATTCGGATAGGCCCAACAGGTGGTCCAGGTTTGTCTAAAAAAAAAAAAAATAAAAATTAAAAGACAAAAAAATAAATAATGTGGAGAAAAGGAATCATATTGCTGATGCAACAAAGTTCAGATGGAGAAAGATCACAGACAGCTATTTTCATAAATACTTACCAAGGATTATAACCTTTAGTGTATCAGTAACTGTTCCAGTTGTGTTCTTCAGTTCCAGCGTATACTCTCCAGTGTCATGTATGGTGGTCTCACGCACAGTTAATTTAGCCGTTTTGGCAACAGTCTCCATTTTGATGCGTTCTGATTCTTTTAGTTTAGAACCAGCAAAGAACCACGATACAGCTGGGGGTGGTCGTCCTTCAATTGGAATAGCTAACTCAATGGGCTTGCCAGCAGGTACATGAATTGTCTTCTGAGGTATTCCAGCGAAGTCAATTGTTGGTAGAACTAAGAATAGTAAATAATTGATATTTTAAATATCCATTTTATAAATATCACATTCAGTTGGTATAAGCTTCATCCTGTTATTTTTAAGAGTAGATACCTACCCTTTTGGTCTTGTACTGTCACTGCTGTGACAATCTCTCGTGGTTCTGACATGCCCTTCTGATTCTGTGCTCTGACCCTGAACAAGTACTGTTCACCCTCATTGAGAGAGATAATTGTATGCTCGTAGACATTAGGCTTCAGTGTCACTACCTTCAGCCATCTTTCTGTTCCAGCTTTGCTGGCCTCAATAACATAGCCAGTTAATCTGCTGCCACCATCATGTGATGGTTTCTCCCATGCCAGGGTAACAGTTGATTTAGTGGTGTCAATCACTTCAAGTTTTTGTGGTACCATGGGGACATCAGATACTAGTACTGCATCAGATGTTTCACAAGCTTCACCAATGCCGTAAATATTTTCTGGTAGAACTCTGAAATAATACAAAGCTCCTTCTAGAAGTCCAGTAACTCTATAAAATGTCTTGCTGCATTTGATAGTGACAGTCTTGTAAGCTCTCATGGAAGCTTCACGTTTCTCAATTATATAATTGTTGACTGGGGCTCCTCCATCAATGGTTGGAATATCCCAAGTAAGCGTCACAGAATCTTTTGACACTTCCTTAATTCTCACTGCAGCAGGTGGACCAGGTGTATCTAAAACAAACAAACAAGATTGTTTTTCCTTTTGGATCATTTCCTTTTAGAGTCAATGACTGTTTCTCCATTAAAAAAATAACGCTGGGATTTGATTTATAAACTATTACAGCTTTAGAAACTATGTATTTTCCTTTGGATTAGATTGTTTTTATGACTTTCAAAACATTCTCATGATGTTATTTAAGCTGCAAATTTCCTTTGGAAATTGATGGCTTCCTTATTCCTGATCAGCGTACTCTATGATTGATGTAATACCCGTATACAATTGTAGCAGTACTTACCATACACTTTGACAGAAATAGTTGCAGATTTTTTTCCTGATTGATTTTCAGCCTCAATGACATATTTTCCAGCATCATAGCGATTAACTTTATCCACAATAAGAAGGGTGTAGCTGTCTGTAGTATCAATAATAGCTCGACTCACAAGGTCAACACCCTGCTTGCTCCATGTGATTACAGGAGCAGGTCTGCCAGATACAGAGACCATTAGACGCAGGGAACCACCGGCTCTGACTGTAACTGTCTTCTTCAGATCATCAGCAAGCTCAAGCTCAGGTATTTCTGATGAAGGGTGTAAGAAACATGGAATTAATGAATCTTTTAGTAGTTCTAAATGAAAATATAATTATTCCTTAAAATATCCATGAAGTTTTCAAATTACCTATTCTTTCCACAGGTTCTATTTCTGCTGATGATTCACTAAATTCACTCATACCATTCACATTTGTAGCAGCAACTCTGAATTGGTATTTCTGGGCTGTTTTAAGACCAGTCACAGTGAACTCAGCATTCCTCAGAGTGGCAGTTGTATGTGGTCGATACCACTGTTCAGTACCTTCTTCTTTCATTTCAAGAACATAACCTAAGATGTCAGCACCACCATCGTATGTGGGCTTTGACCATGCTAAACTTATGCTGTGCTTAGTAGTATCCACAACTCTCGGAGTGGAAGGCGGTGCAGGAGTATCTTTGAAAAAGAAGAAAATGCATTTTACATCCACAAAGGAAACATTTTACAGTTAAAAACAATTTCCAAACAGCTAATTCCAGGAAATAAATTTAAAATTAACTGTAACAGCTTTTAAATTTATTCTAATACTGTCTAGTTCAGTGGATCTGGGTATTTTAACTGAAGTGTCAACGTGGGTTTATGCACCATTATTATAAGTAAATATTATGGTAACTTACATGATGGTTCTTTACATAACATGTACTGTGAAGCTTCGCTAGGCTCACTGTTCCCAGCAGCATTCACGGCAGTGACACGGAACTGGTACTGGCTGCCTTCCATGAGACCAGTGACTTTCAGTCTGGTATCATAAACAGTGTAATCTCTGTTCACTCGTGTCCAGCGCAGACTTTTCCTTTCACGTTTGTCCACAAGGTAGTCCTTAATCTCACTGCCACCGTCTGATTCTGGTTTCGTCCACTGAATAATAATATGTTCCTTGCCGACACTCACTTCTTCAGGTGCACCAGGCTGTGTTGGTATAGCTGAGGTTTTTTTAAAGGTGAAAAAAAATTTATTATTTAACATATTGTTTATCTATGGGAAATATTCCAAACATTCTGATGCAGAATGGAAGGTAGTAATACTCACTGAAAGCATTCCTGGCAATCACAGGTTCTGATTCAAGTGGAACACCTGGTCCATATTTGTTGACAGCTCTCACACGGAAAATGTACTCATTATTTTTAATAAGTTTTGTTACCACGTATGATAAAGTCTGGCATTCAGCCTCAACAATAACCCAGTGAAGTCTGCTGGTTTCACGTCTTTCTACGATATAGTGAGTGATTTGTGCACCTCCATCTTCCTCAGGAATGTTCCATGCCAGAGTACATTTCTCTTCTGTTACTCTGGTAACTGTGATTTTGCCTGCACATGGACCTGGCGAATCTGGGTAGAGATGAAAATAAGTATTGTTATTAGCAGCTAAGGAAAAGGGTCTCACTCTTATTTAAAAGAATGTGGGTTTTTTAGTATACTAAGTATGAATATTAATCATGGAATACATACCAAGCACTTTGACAAGAACAGAAAGTTGTTTCATTCCACTGGCATTTTTAACTGTTAAAGTATATTTTCCACTATCACTTCTGTCGCAGAACTTGATAACTGCAATGGCTCGTTTGCTGGTGTATTGCAGAGATATTTTCTCGCATAGATCCAACTCCCTGTCACCTTTGGACCAGAAGACTTTTGGTTCTGGTTTCCCACCAATGGCTGCATCAAGAACAAGATCTGATCCAGCCCTAATGGTCACAACTTCTCCCTGTAGTCTGGCATCAAGTTCAGCCTTTGGTGGTGCTGTCATAAGGAAAAACAAATTAAAAGCAAATTACATGACAGTCCTAAAAATAGAACATTATGTTTTTATTGTTCCAAGTGAGTATGTCTTACAGTATTCATCTTTGCAAATGACAGCACCAGTTGATTCAGATCCTTTGCTGATCACACCAGCAGCATTCTTTGCTAGTACACGGAATTCGTATGCTTCATCTTCACTAAGAGCTGTCACAGTAAAAAAGTTTTCTGAGACAATGGTATAATTGCATTTCAGCCAGCGTCCATCACCAGATGCAGTATATGGTTTGCGCTCTATAATATATCCGATAATTTTGCTCCCTCCATCATAAAGGGGTGCTGACCATCTCAGGGACACTGTAGATCTGGTGACATCTGTTACTTCTGGTCTTCCTGGTGGATCTGGATGAATAAAACAGAAAAATGAGAAATGCTATCCTATTTCTCTTAAATAAAACATAACTCTAAAAGTAATACTTACCAACTGGATTTTGAGCCACTACAGGTCTGGAAGCTTCACTAGCTTTACTAACACCTGCAGCATTTAGAGCATAGGTTCTGAACTGATATTCTAGGCCTTCCACCAATCCTGTGATTTTGTAGTTGCATTCACAGCATGGCACTTTGTTCTCCTTCACCCAAAGGATGGTGTTGCGCTCCTTCTTTTCAACCCAATATCCAATGACTTTGCTGCCACCATCATGATAAGGTTCCTCCCAGCGAATGGCCATGGCAGTTGCAGAAACAGAATAGACTTCTGGCCTTGAAGGTGGGCTTGGTGGGACTAAACACAAAAAGGACGGGAGGAAAATGTTAGTTATTACAAATACCTCAGTCAGAGAAAAAAAACCCTAAATTTTGAAAAGTGTTTCACTTACCAAATGGATGCTCAGCAACTATTGGTTTTGATTCAAGGGGTTTGCTGACACCAAATCTGTTTTCTGAGCTTACTCGGAAACTGTACTCCTGGTATTTTGTCAGATGAGTGACTTTGATCTGTGTACGTTTCACACTGGAATTTACCAGCTGCCATGCTGTTGTGCCAGATTCACGTTTCTCTACAATATAGTTCGTAATGTCGCTGCCACCATCATCTTCAGGTTCTTTCCAGGTCAACACACAGGATTCAGCAGAGACAGATGATATTTCAATTGGGCCAGTGACAGGACCTGGCCTTCCTATGACTACCACTGTGACAGTAAATGTTTTCACACCAGCAGTGTTTTCAAGCGTGAGGTAGTATTTACCAGAGTCACCTCTCATACTGTCCTTTACAGTCAGTGTGGTTCTGTCTTTTGTTGTCTTGATGGTCACTCTCTCAGTTTCCTTCAGCCTCATCTCCTCAAGTTTCCATGTCACTTTTGGAGCTGGGCGCCCACTGATAGGTATATCAATAGTAAAGGTGCTTCCAGCCTTGCATGTTATAAGCTGTCTGCTTATTTCACTGAGATCTGCTGTTGGTTCAATCTGTGGCTCCTTAATAATAACAGAAGAGAAAGCTTCTCTCGGCTGACTGTAGCCAGCATCATTCTTTGCCTTGACCCTGAATTCATATTCAGTGTTCTCCACAAGGCCTTCAACAGTGAAAGTAAGTTGTTTGGTTTGTCCAGCTTCAATCCAGGAGTCAGATCCTTTTTGTTTCATTTCAAGAAGGTATCCAGTAACACGGCTACCACCATCATGGTCAGGTTTAAGCCAAGCTAAAACTACGGAAGATTTGGTTGTATCAACAATATCTAGTCTCTTAGGTGGAGCAGGTTCTTCCGTGGCTACAACTGGTTCTGTTAATTCACAGGGTTCACCTACACCATATTCATTTTCTGCTGACACTCGGTAATAGTATGGCACACCTTCTGCCAGATCAGTGACCTTAAAGATTTGTCGAGTGCATTTTGAACTCACCACTTGCCAGCTACGACGGCTTGCCTCCCTTTTTTCCACAATGTAGTGATGGATACGTGAACCTCCATCCAGGACGGGGGCATCCCACATTAAAGTAATAGATCCTCGAGTCACATCTTTAAATGTAATAGGACCTGGTGGACCAGGCGTGTCCAAAACCTTGACCGTAAATGTAATAGACTTACTTCCACTGTTGTTTTCCACAGTAAAGACATACTTGCCAGAATCATTTCTATTGCATTCCTCCACAGTCAATGTGCTGAATGAATCAGTCGTTTGAATGTCAGCACGCAAGCTAAGATTAGCATCTGCTTTGGACCACACAGCAGTAGGAACAGGTCTTCCAGAGAAGGCAATAAATAGACGAATGCTTGCACCTGCTCTTACAATATGAGTCTGCTTGAAATTTGCATCGATATCAATTTCAGGTGCAGAAAGCCTGTCTACAGTTTGGACTGAAGCAGGAACTTCACAACTTTCTCCTTTGCCAGCACCATTGACAGCACTAACTCTGAATTTATAGTGTTCTCCTGCCTCCAAATCAACAACGGTATATTTAGTAGCAAGAACAGTCTCTGCATTGACTTTCTGCCATGCTTCAAGATCAGCTTTGCACATCTCAATGATGTACCCAATTATTTCCATGCCTCCATCAAAAACTGGCTTGGTCCACTCTAGGCTTACACTAGTCTTCGATGTATCTGTCACCTTTACAACATTAGGAGCACTTGGTGGGCTGACTGGTTCTCTGCATTTAATCAGCTTTGAAACATCACTTGGAGGTCCAACTCCTGCAGCGTTTTCAGCCATGACATGGAATTCATACTCATTGCCTTCAACAAGGCCAGTTACTCTGTATCTGTTCTCAGTAATGGGCCTCTTACTGGATACTTTAACCCAGCGCATGCTCTTCTTTTCTCTCCTTTCCAGAATATACTCATTTATCTCACTTCCACCATCTGATTTTGGTCTTGCCCATGTGAGTGTGATACTGTCTCCTGTTACATTGGTAGGCTCTGGAGTTCCTGGTGCATCAGGGAGAGCTGAAAAAAGAAAAACGTCATTAGAAAGACAAGATAGTAACCCCACAGTTATTTCTACAGAATGAGGTGGAAACTTACTGTAAGGTATTTGTGCGGTTACTGGATCAGACTCCAATGGTCTGCCAACTCCAAATTTGTTCACTGCAGAGACACGGAACTGGTACTCGTTGCCCTTAATTAACTTAAGTGCTGTGTAGCTGCAAGCTTCACATTTATCTTCAACTAATGCCCAAGCAATCCTGCTGGTTTCACGTTTTTCAATTATGTAGTGGGAAATAGAAGCACAACCATCATTAGCTGGAGGGTCCCACCATAATGTGACTTTTTCTCCAGTAATGTTTGTGAATCGTATCGGTCCGCCAACTTTTCCTGGTGTGTCTGCAATTTTAAAGGTTCAGAATTATAATTTTCTGGCACTTAGAACAAAATGCTATTTCAAAAGAGCATTCTGAAAGTGTTTGGTGCAGTACCTTGTACTCTGAAGGTAATGTCTTCTCGTTTAGTGCCTGATGCATTTTTGGCTTCTACTGTGTACACTCCACGATGATCCCGGGTAGCATCTCTAATGAAGATTGTACTATATCCAATAGCTGTAGTTATTTCCATATTCATTATTTTCTCAATCTCCTTACCATCCTTAAACCATGTCACTTTAGGTACTGGACGTCCTTTGATTAGAGCTTTAAGTCTAATGCTCTCTCCAGCTTTAACAGTAAGGCCTTCAAAGTGCTCAGGACCAAATTCGATTGTTGGAGCAACTGAAAGAAAAATATAATTCAATTCCCACATAGGCAAGTATTTTTCCTGATACTATTTTTAATGTACTAGTTATAAAAGATTGTCAGATATAGAATTCTTTCACTTAGAAAATGGGATTCTCTGAAAAGTTATTATATGAACTATAAACTAATTTTTCCTGTATGCACACAGTGCATCATGCTAACAATAGGTAAAAGACACTATTAACATATGCTGCTACAGTACACCAAGCTACCTGAGGCCTATTTTAATTTCTAAATTATTCAGTGCATCAGAATACTACAGTTTATGATTTCCAACTTTGCTGCTGCTGCTTATCCAAAATAAATGCCATGCCTTTTAGCAACTGATTATGTATGGCTGACAGATTTGGGTCTTTAATTTAGACCATCCCACCTTGGAGTACAAACAGAAATGTTCTGAGTTGACTGGAAGGACCTCAGTCACGTGTTTTTTCCCCTTTGGCCTCCCATTTCCCATCAGTACAGCCAGAAGCTCTAGCTGGATTCAGTAAACAAATACAAACAAATTAAGAAATAGTTCTTACTGTTTTCATCTCTGGTCATTATATAGCCTGAAGACTGTGAAGGTGGGCTGATTGTACCAACAGCATTTCTTGCAAGCACTCTGAATTCATATCGGTCACCTGAACTCAGTCCTGTAACTGTATATTGGCATTCACTAACATCAGTAAAGTTACATCTGAGCCAACGGTCTTCGCTTCCTTGCCGTTTCTCAATGCTGTAACCCACAATCTTACTGCCTCCATCACGCAGTGGGGGGGTCCATTTAAGGGTGACTGTTTCCCTGGTGACATCAATGTAATCAGGAGTACCAGGTGGGTCTGAAAGGAAAACATTTAAGATCTATATTTATTACTGCTCACCATAGTCTACAAGATGAACATTTTCTTGGATGTGTGATTGGTCATTCACTCACCCACTGGAGAGACTGCCAAAGTAAATTTGCTTGGCTCGCTAGCTCGGCTTAGACCTGCAGTGTTTTCAGCATATACTTGGAACTGGTAATCCAGGCCCTCAAGCAGTCCAGTAATTCTGTATTCTCTGTTAGATATTAAGGCAACATTAACCTTCTGCCACAAAATACTGTTTCTTTCCTTCTTTTCAACATGGTATCCAATAATCTCTGAACCACCATCATAAACAGGAGCATCCCAAGATATGGTCATTCCATCAGCAGTTATGTTGTATACAACAGGTTTGCCTGGGGCACCTGGTGGTCTAAACTGATGCTTTGCCACAACATCTGCTGAGACAAGAGGTGGGCTCACTCCGTATCTGTTTTCTGCACGAACTCTAAACTGATATTCAGTGTCTTTAACAAGGTTTGGTACTTTGAATGTTGTTCTTGCAGCACTTGAACACACCAACTTCCAGTTTATTTGTGAAGTTTCTCTTTTCTCAATACTGTAGCCAGTAATTTCTCCTCCCCCATCATCTTCAGGAGCTTCCCATGACAGAACTACACTATCTGCTTTGATTTCATCTAGTCTTAAAGGTCCTTTTGGCTTAGATGGAGGGCCAAGAGTGATGACAACAATTGTGAAAGTTTTTCTGCAGACTACGTTATCAAGAATTAGAGTATATTTGCCACCATGTTCCTTTTTCACATTCTTGATGCTTAAGCTTATCTTGTTTTCCGTTTTCTTGAAACGAAGATGTTCAGTTTCTTTAAGAGGGAGGTTGTCCTTAAGCCAGCTCATGGATGGCTTAGGTTTACCTTTATAGGGCAGTTCAATGTGCAGGTTATGTCCAATTCTTACCGCAATCTGACCTCCAGGAACATCAGAAAGGTCAGCTTCAGGTGTTATTATATGCTCTTTCACTGTAATGGGTCCAATAGTAACACCATCACTCATGCCTTTTTCATTTTTAGCAAAGACTCTGAATTCCATGACAGAAAGCTCTTTAAGTTTTTCAACTTCAAATTCACAGCTCTTGCTTGTGCCTGCATATGCCCATTCTTTTTCTTCCTGCAGTTTCTTTTCAATAACATAGTCTGATATAATGCTACCACCATCATAGTCAGGTTTGCTCCACTGCAATTTAACAGAAGTCTTTGTAGAATCTTTCATGGCCAGGTCTTTTACAGGTCCAGGTATGTCTGCAGCTTTCACTGGTTCAGATGTTTCACAAGGTTCACCCAGTCCAATTTCATTTTCAGCAAGAACACGGAAGAAGAATGCAGTCTTCTCTGACAGGTTAGTTAGCTTAAAGGTGGTATGAGAACACTTTGTTGTTACAGTTGACCAGGCCCTCTTTGTAGCATCTCTTTTTTCAACTACATAATTTGTTATTTCAGAACCACCATTAATAAGAGGTGGCTCCCACACCAGTGTAACTGTGCCACGAGAAACATGCTTAAGCTGCAACTTCTGGCAGGCAGACGGTGTGTCAAGTACTTTTACATTCACAAATGATGATTTTGCTTCTCCAACTCCATTTTCAATTGTAAGAACATATTTTCCTGTATCGTTTCGGGTAACTTGAGGAATAGTAAGTAGTGTAGATGATTCAGTGTTCTGGATGATATATCTTTCATCAGTCCCAAGATTCTTGTCACCCTTTCTCCATGTGACTGTTGGAGGAGGTCTTCCTTTGAATGGAATCATTATTTGCACATCTTCACCTGCTTTAGCCACAATAGAGGTCCGGAGAGCAACATCCAGATCAATCTCTGGTGCCACTGTGGAAATAAGTAAATATTAATAATGCATACTTGGAAAATAAGAAATGTTTTTAAAAAACACAAAACACAGAAAAATGATAAATCACTGAAAAGTACAGTACCAAGAATATCTTTAGCTTGAACAGGTTCTGTCATTTCAATAGGCTCTCCTTGTCCAGCACAATTTATAGCAGACACACGGAAGTAATAATTAACACTTGGCTGAAGGCGGGATACAACATACTCAGTTGTTCTCACTTCTCCCTTATGACTGACTACAGTCCATTCTTGCTCTTCACCTTCCCTCTTCTCCACCACATAGCTGGTAATTGGACTTCCTCCATCATAAGCAGGTTTAATCCAGCCAAGGGTGACAGATGTCTTGGTTGTATCCACAACCTTTAGCTTTGTTGGTGAGCCTGGCTTATCTGTAAGTGACAGTTTATGGGGGAAAAAAAAGATAATCAGAAGCCAGATTTACAACTAATCATAAAGAAGAATAAAGTTTGCCCTCAGTTACCCTGATGATATCCCATCCTAATTGCTCATTGTTCACTGATTTCTAACCAATTAGAAATACTGCACATTGTATCTTACCAACAGGATCTGCAGCTTTGTAGAAGTCAGAGGCTTCAGAGAATGGACCTTGTCCAGCTGCATTGACAGCACAAACTCGGAAATGATATTCGCTGTTTTCAGTCAGACCAGTTACTTTCTGTCTGGTGTCCCGAATGGTTTCTTTAGTAACTTTGAACCAACTCAGACTCTTCTTGTCACGTTTCTCAAGAAAATATCCTGATATTTCACTGCCTCCATCAACAGTGGGCCTATTCCAGACAACAGTCATAGAATTCTTGGTTATCATTGTGGCTTCTGGTACACTAGGTGGTCCAGGTGTAACTGAGTTAAAAAAAAAAAAAAAAAAAAAAAAAAAAAAAATAGATCAGTACTACTTACAAATAATACACAAGGTAATTCAGTTGCATGTTATTTTATGTTTCTTACCAAATGAATTTTTGGCTATAACAGGCTCAGACTCTAGTGAATCACCAACTCCAAACTTGTTCACACCACGGACACGGAACACATATTCATTTCCTTTGATGACTTTTGTTGTAGTTATGATACATCCCTCCAGTTTTTCAGAAATTAAAGACCATACAACCCGACTTGTCTCCCGCTTTTCAACAACATAGTGTGTTACAGGTGCACCACCATCATCTTCTGGCGGGTCCCACATTATTGTAATCTTTTCAGCAGTGACTGTCTTAAACTGTATAGGTCCACTTGGGGGTCCTGGCTTGTCTGTGGAAGGCAGAAGAAAAATGATGTTAAGTATTTATTACTGAATTATTGTTTAATATTGTATAATACAGTCATAGCTCAAGACATACCAAGTATCTGTACTCTAACATGGGCTGATGCTGAACCCATCGCATTCTTCAATTTTAATTCATAGCTGCCACTGTTGAGTCGAGTTGCATCCTTGATAAGTATAGAAGCAAATTCTGTTGTGTTTTCAATAGACATTAATGCACTGGTTTGCACCTCATTGCCATTTTTGAACCATTCAATTGTGGGTATTGGCTTGCCTGAGATGCCTAGTTTTAGTTTAACTGATGTTCCTGCTTTATATTTCACCACTTCCGTATATTCTGGTGGCACATCAATTTCAGGTGCACCTTAAGAAAAAAATAAGTTAAAAACATGCTTATTTTAGACTTGTATTTAATGAAAATAATAATACTTTATTTAAGCTAATAGTTACAGGCATTTCATAAATACAGATCGAAGTAAAGATAGCATGTATAACTCAAATCATAGAACTAGAATGAGTTAGAATTAATCCTATCAAGAAAAGGCAATGACATGTATAAATATAACCACTTTGGCCATAGGGCAAGGGCAGACTTCTGTTGCTCAAAAATTGGATACTGCAAGACTTTAAAAGTGCATATACTGCCAAAGATATTCATTACAGTCATGCCCAAATAGCTCACAGTTGTTTCCGTTTTTAGAAGCCTATGATTCTACAAAACAGCATTGCCTTTAAGCTTCCTAGTACCACAAAGTGGTCCTGTTATATCATTGCAAAACACTTACCATATGTATCAACACATGTGATAGGACCCACAACATCTGAGGGATTACTAATGGAACCAACGGCATTTTTAGCAAAGACCCGGAATTCATACCGGGAATTCTGTGTCAGACCAGATACTGTGAACTGAGTCTCAATAACATTGGTAAAGCTAGCTTTTGTCCATCTGCCATCTGGAAGATCACGTTTTTCTACGATGTATCCAGTGATCTTGCTACCACCATCAAATGCTGGCTTCTGCCACGACAGAGTGATGGCAGTCTTGGAAATATCTGACACACGAACGTTTCTTGGTGGTTCTGCAATAGGAAACATAAGAGTATTGCTAATGAATAACAGTTGTTTTGGATACTGGCTTACAGTACAGGACAAAATATCACAGATAAAAAATAATAAAAGCACTACTTAAATGGTTGGGTTTCTTTATTTTCTAGGGAATACATACCACAAGCATCAATTGCAAGGACTGGATCAGAAGGATGACTTGCTTTTCCAACGCCAGCTGCATTTTCTGCATAAACTCTAAATTCATAGATAAGGCCAGCACTGATGGTGGTGACTTTGAAGTGAGTTGTGCGAATGAGGGTCTTGTTAGCCTTCTGCCATAATATGCTATTCCTGTCTTTCATTTCCAGATGGTATCCGGTGACTGCACTGCCACCATTAGTGACTGGTTCATGCCATCCAACAGTAATACTCTCTCGGGTGACATTCATGACCCATGGTGTGGAAGGAGGGCCAGGGGTAGCTGATGATGTCAAAAGAAGAGATTAATTGTTAACAAAATTGTATTTTCAACATCAGAGCACTAAAACATTGAGCTATAGCATAAGAAGCATGTTACTCACTGTAAGGAAGCTTGACAACCACACATTGTGAGTCTATGTGATCGCTGATGCCAAAGCGGTTCTCAGCTTTGATGCGGAATTGGTATTCTTCTCCTGTTGTGAGCTTCATAACTTTGATAACAGTTCTAGCAACAGTTGCAGACACTTCAGACCAAGCAGCAGTACTTGTTTCCCTTTTCAGTACAATATAGTTGGTAACTTGACTTCCACCATCATAAACTGGTGGCTGCCATCTGAGTGTTACACTCTCTTCAGTGATATCACTAAGGACAACAGGACCAACAGGAGGACCTGGTCTGTCCAGCACAACAATATTAACAAATGATTTTGTGGTGCCACTTGAGTTGGCAGCAGTAATATCATATCTGCCAGCATCAGCAGCCACGCTTTCTTTAAGGTTAATGATGAGACTTTCTGCAGTGGTTTCTGTGTGAAATCTCATAGTAGGTTTCAGTGGAACACCATCTCTAGACAACGTCACCTTTGGCACTGGTTTTCCAGAAACAGGAATTTCAACTTTCAGATTTGATCCTGCTCGAATATATACAGTGTTATGAGGGAAGCCCTTCATGTCAATCTCAGGAGATTCTGGAAAGGAAGACATTTTAAATGATTAAAAAACATTCTTGCTTTTTAAATATGAATCGAATTTAACATGTATCAACTTCCATCTCTTGTCAGAAGGCATACCTAAGTGTTCTTTGACTGTAACAGGGAGCAGTAGTTCCTTAGGATCACTTAAACCAGCCTGGTTTTCTGCAAACACCCTGAAGAAATAGTCAACATTCTCCTTAAGACCATGGACAACATGATGAGTTGTCTTTACAACTGCACACTTAACCCATTTTTGCTGTCCTTTTTCAAGAGCTTCAATGAGGTAGCTCACAATTCTGCTTCCACCATCATGTTCTGGTTTTAGCCATGAAAGAGAAACACTGTCCTTTGTGACATTTGTTACTCCAAGTTTTTCTGGTGGGCTGGGTTTTTCTAAGGAAAAAAGTACAGCAGGTTAAACTATATCACAAATATTTACTTTTTATATCAGCAGTTACACAAGAATGCTATCTGGATTGAGAAAATATGTTTTTAAATTAATTTATATATTAGAAATGTTTTAAGTAAAATGCAAGCAAAATTTAAAATTCAAGCTATTAGCTCTTTTTCATTTGTAGAACCACAGACATACCTACCACAAAATAATCTTCTTTACCGTAAACAGATTTAACACTTTTAATGTTATTTTGAAGTAAACATTTAAAAATATGTATTGTTTTAAATATTAACAAATATTTTTCTTAGTAAAACACACCTGTTATTTTTGTTCCCTCCTTGGTCTCCGAGGGCACTCCAACACCATACTCATTTTCTCCAGAAACACGGAAGTAGTAAATGGCACCTTCTTGCAAGCCAGTCACTTTGTAGGACAGGCGATGACAATTGTTTGTCACAGTGACCCATGCTTTTTTACTAGCTTCTCGTTTTTCAATAACATAGTTCTTTACAGGTGCTCCACCATCATTTTCAGGAACATCCCAAGATAACACAGCAGATTCTTTAGTTACATCTTTTGCTGTAATATTAGATGGTGGGCCAGGAGTATCAAGAACTTTTACAATTAAAGTCAGGGTAGCAGTGTTCAGAATATTTTGCAATGTTAATGTGTATTTTCCAGAATCGTTTCTTGTTGCTTTTTCAATAGTAAGAGATGTGCAATTATCTGAAGTATCAATGCTTGCTCGTGTACGAAGATCAGTGTCTGGTTTGTTCCATGTTACATTTGGGACTGGTTTGCCTCTGAAAGGAACAGTCATTGTGAATGATCCACCAGCCTTTACAATTAAAGTCTTTCGCATTTCACTGTCAATATCAAAGGCAGGTTCTTCTTCTCTCTCCTTTGCCACCTGAGGTTCTGAGACATCACTTGGTTCACTGACACCAATTTTGTTAATGGATTTCACTCTAAAGACGTACTCAGAGCCTGATATTAATCCAGTTATGGTGTATTCTGTGCCTCTTAAATTCTGAATAGCCATTGTCCAATCAGTTTCATCAGTTTTCTTGTATTCAACTGTGTATCCTGTTACTGGAGCACCTCCATCAAACAGTGGCTTTGTCCACCCAATTGTGATATTTGATCTTGTAGAATCCATAATCTTAGGTTTAGATGGGGGAGATGGCAAGAAGATTGGATCTTCTGCCCTAATTAATGGTGTGGTCTCACTTGGAAGACTAAGGCCAGCTGCATTTTCTGCATAAACCCGGAATTCATATTCACATCCTTCACGGAGACCAGATGATTTCACTCTTAAATCATAGACTGGCTTTTTGTTTACACGAATCCATCTTAGGCTAGTTTTCTCACGCCTTTCAATTACGTAGCCAGAGATCTCATTGCCTCCATCAGACTCAGGTCTTGCCCAGCACAGAGTTATTGAATCTTTGCTCACATTGGTGATCTCTAAAGATGTGGGTGGACTTGGAACTGTAAATGGGTCTAGGGCTTTGACAGCAACACTTTCTAGAGGCTCACCAACGCCATATTTGTTAACTCCCATTACTCTGAAAATATACTCATTACCCTTCAGTAGTTTTGTCACCTTACAGGATGTTGTTCTAAGCTCTCCTTCACAAAGTGTCCATGCAATTCTGCTGGTCTCACGTTTTTCTACAACATAATAATCAATATCTGCACCACCATTTTCTTGAGGGGGTCCCCATGATAAATGGCATTTTTCAGCAGTAAGGCCATTTATTTCTAATGGGCCTGCAGGTGGGCCAGGTCTATCAAGTACCTTGCAATTAATTGCCAAAGATCTTGTTCCTGCAACATTTTGTAATGTTAGTACATACTGTCCTGAATCACCTCGGATACAGTCCTTAATGGTTATTGCAGTAGTGTGATCTGTCGAGACTATTTCAACTCTAGCTTTTCCTTCAAGCTCCTTGCCATCCTTTGTCCATGAAATCACTGGTATCGGCCGTCCTGCAATATCAGCATTGACTTTAAACACTTCTCCAGCTTTCACAACTACAACATCCCTGAATTTGGCATCCATCATAATTCTTGGAGCCTCTACATCATCTTTTACAGTCACAGGTCCAGTTGATTCAGATGGCTGACTGAAGAGTCCAGCGGCATTCTTTGCAATCACACGGAATTCATATCGCTGGTCTTCTGTAAGTCCACCTACATCAAAGTATGTTTCTTGTACATTAGTAAAATTACACTTCAGCCAACGACCATCTGGTATCTCTCTGCGTTCAATAATATATCCTGTTACTTTAGCTCCACCATCATATTCTGGCTTAGTCCATTTCAGTGAGACACATGTTCTTGTAATGTTAGTAACTTCTGGTTGACCAGGAGGATCACACGGATCTCTTGCAGCAACTGGTTCACATGATTTACTGCATTTGCCTATGCCGGCAATGTTTTCAGCATACACACGATATTCATACAGCAGTCCTTCATCGAGGCCTGTAACTTTCATTTGTGTATCAGGTATAAGGCTCTTGTTGACTTTTGTCCAAAGAATGCTGCTTCTTTCTTTACGCTCCAAGTGATATCCTAGTACTCTGCTACCTCCATCATTAACTGGTATCTGCCAAGTTACAACCATGAAAGTTTTAGTTGCATGCACCACATGAGGAGTTCCAGGTGGTCCTGGAGGCTTAAATGGATACTCTGCCACAACAGAAGGAGAATTAGTGTAAGTGCTTTTCCCATAGCGGTTTTCTGCACAAATGCGGAACTGATATTCAGAGCCAGTGGTGAGTCGAGATACTTTAATTGATGTTCTTGCAACTGCTGCAGATACTACATCCCATGTTGTTGTGGTAGTTTCTCGCTTCTCCACAATGTAATTGCTAATATGGCACCCACCATCATATGCTGGAGGTTTCCAAGACAGAGTTATGCTATCAGCACTAACTTCATCAATATGCACATCAGTTGGTGGTCCTGGTCTGTCAAGGACAACTACAGTTAAAGAAGCTGTTGTTGATCCGGCAGTATTTGAAAGATGTAATTCATAATGTCCCAAATCTTCATTTGAAGCTTCCTTGATGGACAGTGAAGTTGAAGTCTTTGATGTCTGAATATTTACCCTGGTTGTCTCTTTTAAGGCATTTCCATCCTTCTTCCAGCTAATGGTGGGAAGAGGTCGCCCTCTGAATGGCACATCAATCTTAAGATCATCTCCAGCTTTCACAGTGTATGTGTTGAAAAGGAGTTCAGCAGATGGCTGGATTTCAATATCTTTTGCAATGACTGGGATACCAAGTTCTCTTGGATCACTTTTTCCTTTTTCATTAACAGCAATAACTCTGAAACTGTACTCTTCTCCCATACTTAAGCCCGTTATTGTTGCTTCTAATGTTTTCACCTGTGTACATGCACTCCATTTTATACTTCCTTTAGTTTGCATTTCTACTATATAACCAGTAATTTTACTGCCACCATCGCTCTCTGGCTTTTCCCATTTAATTGAAACAGAGTTGCGAGTCACATCAACAAGAACGACCTTTGCAGGTGGAGAAGGTGGTTCAGAAACCTTAACTGGGTCAGGTGTTTCTGCTGGTAAGCCAACCCCATATTCATTTACAGCTAGAACACGGAAGAAGTAACTACATCCTTCTTGTAGTTGAGTTATTTTGAAGGAATTCTTAGTGCAATTGTTTGTAACTGTGGCATATGCCTTTCTTGTGGATTCTCGCTTTTCAACTACATAGTTGGTAATTTTAGCTCCACCATCAATAAGTGGTGGTTCCCAGGCTAATGCTACAAAATCTTTCTTCACTTCTCTGATTGTCAGGTTTATAGGTGCACTAGGTGTATCAAGCACTCTGACATTTACAAAAGCTGATTTTTTGCCACTGTTGTTCTCTAAAGTAAGATTGTATCTACCACTGTCAAATCTATTAACATTGTCAATGACCAGCATTGTATAGGAACTGGTGACTTCAATCTGAGCTCGCTCACTAATTGTTCCTTCTGCTTTCTCCCATTTAACTTCAGGTTCTGGTCTTCCTTTGATGGTGACAAACAGGCGCAATGTACCACTAGCACGTACAGTGACTACTTTTCTGAGATCTGCATCAAGTTCAATTTCAGGAGGTTCAATCTTGTCTGCTGCTATGACTGTACCAGGTATAGTAGCAGGTTCTCCTACTCCTTCTGAGTTGATGGCACAGATGCGGAAGTTATACTCCTGGTTCTCTTTAAGTTTTGTTACAGTGAACTGTTTTGCTTGTAGGCCAGTTGGAGGGGTGCAGGTAGTCCATTCATCAGCAGCAGCTTCTTTTACTTCTACTACATATCCCTTAACTGGAGCACCACCATCATAAATGGGCTTACTCCAGGCAAGGGAAACTGATGACCTGGAAGTGTCTGTAACCTTTGGATTGCTTGGTGGACCTGGTGGATATAACACATCACAAGCACGATAGAAAATGGATGGCTCACTGGGTTGCCCTACCCCTGCAGCATTTTCAGCAGAAACTCTAAATTCATAGAAATGCCCATCGGTAAGACCTGTTACTCTGAATCGCAAGTCCGTCAGCCTTTTCTTATTGCATTTGGTCCACCGGATACCATCTTTATCACGTTTTTCAAGTATGTAACCTTCGATTTCAGCTCCCCCATCATCTTCAGGGCGACCCCATGTTACCACCATAGAATCTTTTGTGATTGCTGAAACTTCAGGTGTTGATGGAGGACCGGGGGACTTGTAAGGATTCCGAGCCACAATTGGCTCAGATTCCAAGGGTTCTCCAGTTCCATATTTGTTCACTGCCATCACACGGAAAATGTACTCATTGCCAGCAAGGAGTCTGGTTACTTTGTAGTTGAGAGCCTGCACGTCTGTTGCTACTTGCGTCCATGAAAGCCTGCTTGTCTCTCTCTTCTCAATGATATAGTGTGAGATACTAGAACCACCATCATGTAAAGGTGGAGCCCATGCCAAGTAGCATTTTTCTGCAGTGACACCTGTAACCTTCAAAGGTCCTTCTGGAGGTCCTGGCCTGTCAAGCACTTTTACGGTGATTGGTATAGATTTTGTGCCACCAACATTTCTGAGGTTGAGAGTATACTGACCTCCATCTAATCTTATACAGTCTTTGACAGTAAGAATCGTTTTCTGAATGGTAGATTTAATTTCCATTCTTGCAGTTGCTTCTTCAAGGTCTTTACCATCTTTTGACCATGTAATGTCAGGAATAGGTTTGCCGTGGATATCAGCTTCAAGAACAAAGGTTTCTCCAGCATGAACTACAATGACATCTTTGTATTTAGGATCCAGTGAAGCCCTTGGCGCTTCAATTTCATCTCTGGCAGTAATTGGCCCTGTACTTTCAGATGGTTCACTCAAGCAACCTGCTGCATTTCTTGCAATTACTCTAAATTCATATCGTTGGTCTTCAACGAGACCGCTTACTGTAAATTCTGTTTCCAACACATTTGTAAAGCTTGCTTTCATCCAGCGGCCATCAGGTAGTTCTTTCTTTTCTACAATGTATCCAGTTATTTTGCTTCCACCATCATATTCTGGTTTTTTCCACTTCAGTGTGATATTATTTCTTGTAACAACAATGGCCTCTGGGCGGCCAGGTGGGTCACAAGGATCTCGGGCAACATATAATTCTGATACTTTGCTGACTTTGCCAATGCCAACAATGTTTTCAGCAGAAACTCTGAACTCGTATTCAAGACCTTCTTCAAGGCCATCTGTTTTATATTTGGTGTCTGCAATAAGTGACTTGTTCTGTTTTGTCCAAAGAATGCTGTTCTTATCTTTACGCTCAAGATGGTAGCCAAGAACTTTGCTTCCTCCATCATTAACTGGTTCATGCCATTGTACAATCATATGGTCCTTGGAAGCTGCTGTTACAAATGGGGTTCCAGGTGGCCCAGGCACCTTGTAGGGGTATTGCACAACAACTGGTTTTGAATCCAAAGGAGAGCTCTTCCCATATCTGTTTTCAGCAGAAATCCTGAACTGATATTCAGAACCTGTTTTAAGCTTTGTTGCTTTGATAGTTGTTCTTGCAACAGTTGCTGATACAATGCTCCATATGGTAGTGCTTGTGTCACGCTTTTCTACTATATAGTTGCTTATCTGACAGCCACCAGTATAATCAGGTGGATCCCATGATAAAACAACAAAGTCTGCACTAACTTCATCAAAGCGGACAGGTCCTCGTGGTGGGCCAGGCTTTTCCAGTACAATTATGCTCAGGTGCTCTGTTGCGGTACCTGCTGTGTTTGTTGCTGTTACTGTATATTTACCGAAGTCTTCCTTGTTGCTTTCTTTAATATGTAAGATAGTCGATGTTGATGTATCCTGAATATGTAGCCTGGTTGTCTGTTTCAGTGGCTGCTCATCTTTTGCCCAAGTAATAGTAGGTTTGGGTCTACCTATAAATGGTACTTCTACCTTCAGATCTTCTCCAGCCTGTACACTGTATGTATTAAACATCAATTTGAAACTTGGCTCAATTGTCAAGTCTTTAGCTATCACAGGAATTCCAAGTGCTCTGGGATCACTTTTGCCTTTTTCATTGTAGGCAATCACACGAAATTGATATTCCTGTCCTGGACTCAAGCCAGAGACAACTGCATTGCATGTTTTGGTCTCACTAACAACACTCCATTTGTCTGTTCCTTTAGGCAGCATTTCAACAATGTATCCCAAAATTCTGCTACCTCCATCATGTTCAGGTTTTTCCCATGTAAGTGATGCACTTCTCTGAGTCACATCAGTCAGTGTTACTTTCCCAGGAGGCAGAGGTGGCTCTGAGGCTTTGACAGCATCTGTGGTTTCAGCTGGAACACCAACTCCAAATTCATTTTCAGCCATAACTCTGAAGTAATAAATTGCTCCTTCTGTAAGATTTTCAACTTTAAAACTTGTCTTGCCACACTTAGCACTTACATTTGCAAATGCCTTCCTGGTTGACTCACGCTTGTCTATTACATAGTTCTTTACCTTTGCACCACCATCAATAATGGGTGGTTCCCAAGATAATACAGCAGAATCCTTCTTTATATCCTTTACCACCAAGTTTTGTGGTGGTCCTGGTGTGTCCAAGACTTTTACCGTAACAAATGCAGATTTGGAACCACTGCTGTTCTCCAATTTAAGGATGTACTTTGCAGCATCATTTCTATCACAGTTGTCAATTGAAAGTTGTGTGTAGTTTATGCCTTTATCAATCTGAACTTTTTCTGTGAATTCACCTTCTTCTCGAGACCATGTGATGTCAGGTGTTGGTCGTCCCCTGAACGGTATGTGGATCCTAGCAGACCCCCCAGCTCTAACCACTATTCCTTTCCTTAGCTCTGAATCAATATCAAGTTCTGGAGCTTCAAGTTTGTCTTCTGGTTTAATAGTACCAGGAACTGATGCAGCCTCTCCTACACCAATCTTGTTGAGGGCACATACTCGTAGTTTATATTCTTGATGTTCGGTAAGCTTTTTGATTTCAAACCGAGTGGCACGTACACCTGTCTGTGGAGTAACAAGTGACCATTCATCTTCATCTGCTTTACAGATTTCTACAAGGTATCCCTGGATTTCACAACCACCATCATAAATAGGTTTACTCCAACCAAGTGTAATTGAACTTTTGGTGGTATCCACAACATGTGCATTTGTTGGTGGGCCAGGCTTGAACATGGGGTCACAAGCTTTAAAGTAAGGAGAAACTTGACTTGATTCACCCACTCCAGCAGCATTTTCAGCAGAAACTCTGAATTCATATTCATGATCCTCTGTTAACCCTGTAACTCTTAATCGCAAATCTGTAATCCGGCGTTTATTGCATTTTATCCATCTGATGCCTGCTCGGTCTCTCTTTTCTACAATGTAACCTATGATTTCACTACCTCCATCACTATCTGGTCGGTTCCAGCAGACAGTCATAGAATCCTTTGTGATGTTGGTAATTTCCAAGGCCTTCGGTGGTCCAGGAACCACAAATGGATTTTTCATCATTACTGGCACAGATTCTAACGGCTCACCAACACCATATTTGTTCACTGCCATAATACGGAAAATGTATTCATTTCCTTCCAAGAGTTTTGTTACTTTCAGCATTGTAGGCAAAACCTCTGAAGCAACAATAGTCCACGCTAGGCGACTAGTTTCTCTCTTCTCTACAATGTAATGAGAAATATCACTGCCACCATCATGAAGAGGAGGAGACCATGCCAATGAACATTTTTCAGCTGTAACTCCTGTCACTTGAACTGGGCCCTCTGGAGGTCCTGGTCTGTCCAGAACTTTTACATTTACTGGTACTGTCTTTGTTCCTGCAACATTAGAGGCTTCTAAAATGTACTGTCCACCATCAACCCTAACAGCATCTTTTACAATTATTAATGCACTGAAATCTGTGTTCTTTATTTCATATCTAGCAGTTTCCTCAAGCTCTTTATCTCCTTTGTACCACTTAATGGTTGGTAGTGGCTTTCCATGAACATCAGCCTCAAGTCTGAATGTTTCACCAGCACTGACAACAATTGTGTCTTTGTACTTTGGATCCATTGAAATTCGTGGAAGTTCAACTTCATCCCTTGCTGTTATTGGTCCTGTACTGTCAGAAGGTTTGCTTATTGCACCTGCAGCATTCTTTGCAATTACTCTAAACTCATATCTTTGGTCTTCAGTAAGCCCTGTTACAGTGAACTGAGTTTCAATGATATTTGTGAAGCTAGCTTTCATCCAGCGACCATCTGGTAAGTCACGTTTCTCTACAATATAGCCAGTAATCTTACTTCCACCATCATATTCTGGTTTGGTCCACTGTAGAGTAATAGAGCTCCTTTTTATTATTATAGCTTCTGGGCGACCTGGAGGATCACAAGGGTCACGAGCCACATAGCACTCTGAAACTTTACTTGTTTTCCCTACACCAACAATATTTTCTGCAGAAACTCGAAACTCATATTCAATTCCTTCTTCAAGGTTAGTTGTCTTAAAACTTGTGTCCTGGATAATACTTTTATTCACTTTAGCCCATAAAATGCTGTTTTTCTCCTTTCTCTCAAGATGGTAGCCCAACACTCTACTGCCACCATCATTTATTGGTTCATGCCACTGTACGACCATGGAGTCTTTTGTAACCGTTGTCACAAATGGTGTGCCAGGAGGTCCTGGTTCTTTGTAGGGGTACTGTGCTACAACAGGTGCAGATTCCAGTGCAAAGCTCTGCCCATACCTGTTCTCAGCAAATATTCTGAACTGGTATTCTGAACCAGTTTTCAGTTTAGTCACCTTCAGCGTAGTTCTTGCAACAGTAGCTGAAACTGTTTCCCATACAGTGGTGGTTGTATCTCTCTTGTGAACAACATAGTTGGTGATTTGGCAGCCGCCTGTGTACGCTGGGGGATTCCATGATAGGGTAATACTTTCTGCACTTATTTCATCAAATTTCACCGGTCCTACTGGTGGGTCAGGTTTGTCTAGCGTTATAATTTCAACAGAGGCAGACTTTTGCCCAACAACGTTAGCAACAGTGATTTCATAAGTGCCACCGTCCTCTTTGCTAGTTTCTTTAATATTCAATATAGTGAGATCAGTCAAATCGCTCACATTGACTCTTGTTGTCTGCCTTAATGGCTGGCCATCCTTTACCCAGGTAACGGTTGGTTTAGGTCGACCTGCAATTGGTACTTCTACTTTCAGATCTTGTCCCACTTGGATACTGTAACTGTGAAAAGCAGGTCTTACATCAGGTTCAATCACCAGGTCTTTGGCAATGATTGGAACTGCAAGTGCTCTAGGATCACTTTTACCCTTTTCATTTACAGCCATTACTCTAAAAAGATATTCTTCCCCTTGGGTTAGGTTAGTAATAACTGCTTCAAGTGTTTTAACACGAGCACATTCTGACCACTTCTCACTACCCTTTGCTTGCATTTCAACAATGTATTGTATGATTTTGCTGCCACCATCATGTTCAGGTTTTTCCCAGCTTAGTGAGACACTGTTTCTTGTGACATCATCCACTGTTATTTTCCCTGGTGGCTGTGGAACTTCAGCAACTTTAATTGGGTCACTGGTTTCCTCAGGGAGGCCGATTCCATATTCATTCTCAGCAGAGATTCTGAAGAAGTAATAGCAGCCCTCCTGAAGTTGATCTACTTTCCATGAAGTCTTGTGGCAGTTTGTTACAACAGCTGCATATGACTTTCTTGTTGCTTCACGCTTTTCAATAATGTAATTTTTAATTTTTGCTCCACCGTCCAAGAGAGGAGGCTCCCATGAAAGTGAAACAGAGTCTTTAGTGATCTCTCTGATTTTTAAATTAACAGGTGCACTTGGGGTATCCAGTACTCTTACAGTGACAAAGGCAGACTTTGTTCCACTGCTGTTTTCTAAAGTCAGAGTATACTTTCCGGTATCAAATCTGTTTACATTGTCTAGGACAAGGGAAGTAAAACTGCTAGTGGTATCAATAATAGCTGCCTCTCTGATCTCACCATCCATTTTACCCCATTTTACTTCAGGTGTTGGACGACCTCTGATGGGAACAAACAGTCTTAAGGAACCTCCTGCTCTCACATTTACAATCTTCCTTAATTCCATGTCAAGGTCAAGGTCTGGTGCTTCCATCTTTTCTTCCACGATAACAGAATCAAGAACATCTGCATGCTCTCCAACTCCTGCTTTATTAACTGCACATATGCGGAATTTGTATTCATGTTTTTCCACTAACTTTTCTACTTCCATGTGAGTATTCTTAATTCCGGTTGGAGGGGTACAAATTGACCATTCACCATCACTTACATCACATTTTTCCACAATGTATCCCTGAATTTCAGAGCCACCATCATAGATAGGTTTACTCCATGAAAGGAAAACTGAAGATCTTGTAACATCCACAACTTTAGGATTATTGGGTGGACCTGGCTTGTAAATAGGATCACATGCTTTGTAGTAAGTGGAAGGTGGGCTTGGTTCACTAAGACCAGCAGCATTTTCAGCTGAAACTCTATACTCATAATCGTGATTTTCTATAAGCCCAGTCACTCTGTATCGCAGTTCACTTATCAGGCGTTTGTTGCATCTTGTCCAACGAATGCCTTCCTTATCTCGTTTTTCAAGAACATAGCCCAAGATTTCACTACCACCATCTGAGGCTGGCCTTTCCCATACAACTATCATAGAATCCTTGGTAATGGCTGTGACTTCTGGTGCCTTTGGTGGAAGTGGCACTACAAATGGGTTCTTGGCAAGTACTGGTTCAGACTCGAGAGGTTCACCAATGCCGTATTTGTTCACTGCCATGATGCGGAAAACATATTCATTTCCTTCTAAAAGTTTTGTAACTTTGCAATTTAGGGTTTGCACATTTGAATCAACGACTGTCCACACCAAACGACTGGTCTCCCTTTTTTCTACAACATAGTGTGAAATATCACTACCACCATCTTGGAGTGGAGGTTTCCATGATAGCATGCATTTTTCAGCAGTAACGCCTGTAATCTCAACAGGTCCTTCCGGTGGTCCAGGTCTATCAAGAACTTTGACATTAACAGGAACTTTCTTTTCACCTGCAACATTTTTTGCCAGTAGTACATACTGACCACTGTCAATTCTAATGGCTTCCTTCACACTGAGACTTGTTGCAAAATCGGTAGTTTTTATTTCCATACGAGCAGTGTTTGTCAGCTCGCTATCGCCTTTTAACCACTGAATGGAAGGTATTGGTTTACCATGGACATCAGCGTCAAGCTTGAATGACTCACCAGCATTCACTACAATAGTGTCTTTGTATTTTGGATCCATACTTATGTGAGGTGGTTCTACTTCATCTCTTGCTGTAATTGCCCCTGAGCTCTCAGATGGTTCACTGAAAACACCTGCAGCATTTCGTGCTATAACACGGAACTCATACCTCTGGTTTTCAACTAGACCAGTTACTTCAAACTGAGTATCAATGACATTTGTAAAGCTTGCTTTCATCCAGCGACCATCAGGCAGCTCCTTCTTTTCAACAACGTAGCCTGTGATCTTACTTCCACCATCATATACAGGTTTCTTCCACTGAAGTGTTACTGAGCTTCTTGTGACAATTATAGGTTCTGGACGACCTGGAGGGTCACATGGGTCATGTGCAGTATAGCATTCAGATGCTCTACTTGCCTTTCCAATGCCCACTATGTTTTCTGCATAAACTCTGAACTCATATTCAAGACCTTCCTCAAGGCCAGTTGTCTTAAATTTAGTATCTGGAATAGGTGTTTTATTCAGTTTAGCCCAGAGAATGCTGTTTCTTTCTTTACGCTCCAAGTGATACCCAATGATCTTGCTACCACCATCATTGACTGGTTCATTCCATTGTACCACCATGCTGTCTTTTGAGACATTTGTTACAAAAGGTGTTCCAGGTGGACCAGGAACTTTAAACGGGTATTGAGCTATGATTGGCTCTGAAGTGAGATAGGTACTTTTCCCATACCTGTTCTCAGCTGCGATTCTGAACTGATATTCACAGCCAGTTTTTAATCGACATGCTTTTATAGTTGTTCTTGCAACAGTAGCTGACACAATATGCCAAGTGGTGGTGGAAGTGTCTCTTTTTTCTACAATGTAATTATTGATAGAGCTACCACCATCATATTTGGGTGGTTCCCAGGAAATGGTAATGCTATCTGCTGTTACTTCATCTACTTTTACTGGTCCAGTTGGAGGTCCTGGTTTGTCAAGGACAACAATATTTAGGGTCTCAGTTGCTTCACCTGCAGAGTTTGTAAGTTTAACTAAATATGACCCCACATCTTCTCTGCATGCTTCTTTTATTGTTAACACTGTGTTATTTTCTGAACTTTCTGCATTTACTCTTGTAGTCTGCTTCAGTGCCACATTATCTTTATGCCAAAACACTGCTGGTTTGGGTCGACCAACAAAAGGAACATCAACCTTTAAGTCCTCTCCGGCTAGAACACTGAAAGTGGTAAACAGTAGTTTGAAAGCTGGTGGAATCACAAGATCTTTTGCAACAACTGGTATACCCAGCTGGCGAGGATCACTGATACCTTTCTCATTCTGAGCTGAAACGCGGAAGGTGTATTCTTCACCTTGGATCAATCCTGTAATAGTGGCTTCAGTAACTTTTACTGTAGCACAGGTAGACCACTTTTCACTGCCTTTGCTTTGCATTTCGACAATGTAGCCCAGAATTCTGCTACCACCATCATGTTCAGGTTTTTCCCAAGATAAGGATACGCTATTTCTTGTCACATCCAACAAAGTTATTTTCCCTGGTGGAAGTGGTCTTTCTGATACTTTTACGGATTCTGATGTTTCAACTGGAAGGCCTATTCCATACTCATTTTCAGCTAGGACTCTGAAGTAATAGTTGCAGCCTTCTTGCAGTGAATCAACTTTCCAGCTGGTCTTGTGGCAATTGGCATTAACAGTTGAATAAGCTTTTCTCGTCGATTCACGTTTTTCAACAATGTAATTTTTTATTTTAGAGCCACCATCTATGAGAGGAGGCTCCCATGTGAGTGTAACTGATGATTTTGTAACTTCTTTTATTTTCAAATCTTGAGGCGCCCCTGGGGTATCAAGAACTCTGACATTCACAAATGCTGATTTACTACCTGAGCTGTTTTCAATTGTCAGTATGTATTTGCCACTATCAAATCTATTTACATTTTCAACAATAAGTAGAGTATATGAACTTGTTGATTCAATGCTTGCTCTATCCAAAGATTCCCCATGTTCTCTTGTCCATTTAACTTCAGGTGCTGGTCTTCCTTTAATTGGAACAAAGAGTCTTAGAGTACAGCAGGCTCTAATAGTGACAACCTTACGTAGTTCTGCATCAAGTTCAATCTCTGGAGGTAGCATTCTTTCTTCAGCTTTTGGAGTCCCAGGAACAAGAGCAGGTTCTCCAAGACCTTCAGAGTTCATAGCATATATTCGTATTTTATACTCTTGATTTTCTTTCAGGTCAGTGATGGTAAAAGAAGTGGCCTTTAGACCTATTGGTGGAGTTACAATCTTCCACTCATCTTCTTCAGGTAGTGCAATCTCAACCATGTAACCTGTAATCTCTGAACCACCATCATATATGGGTTTGTTCCATGCTATTGTAATTGAGGACTTGCTACTATCCAAAACACGAGGATTACCTGGGGGACCAGGCTTAAATACGGTATCACAAGCTTTATAGAATGGACTGGTTGGGCTTGGCTCACTGACTCCAGCAGCATTTTCAGCCATGACTCTGTATTCATACTCATGGCCTTCTGTCAGTCCAGACACTTTATAACGTAAGTCAGTAACAACCCGTTTGTTACATTTCACCCATCGTAGACCAGTCCTGTCTCGACGTTCCACAATGTAGTTAGTTATTGGGCTCCCACCATCAGAATCAGGATGGCCCCAACAGACAACCATAGAATCTTTTGTAATTGCTGTAACTTCAGGTGTTTTAGGTGGGTCGGGTGGCACGTATGGATTTACTGCAAGAATGGGCTCTGATTCCAGAGGCTCACCAACTCCATATTTGTTAACAGCCATAACACGGAACACGTACTCATTACCCTTCAACAGCTTAGTAACCTTCAGTTTAGTTAATGGAACTTCTGTGGCTACAGCTGTCCATGCCAATCTACTGGTTTCACGTTTTTCAACCACATAATGGTCAATCTTTGCTCCTCCATCATCCAGTGGAGGTAGCCATGACAGTACACATTTTTCTGCAGTGACTTCTGACACAGCCAAAGGCCCTTCTGGGGGACCAGGTCTATCAAGAACTTTAACGTTGAAGATATGCTTGGCAAAGCCACCAGGATTCGTTGCAGTAAGTGTATAGGCACCACCATCTCTTCTTGAAGAATCTTTATTGATAAGAACAGTAGAGAAATCTGCTATTTTTATTTCTAATTTTGCTGTGTCTTCAAGTTCTTTTTCTCCTTTTGTCCATGCCATAGTTGGTGGAGGGCGACCTGAAACATCAGCCTCAAGTCTGAAAACTTCACCTGCTTTCAGCACTAAAGTGTCTTTGTATTTTGCATCCACCTTTATCTTTGGTGCTTCAATGTCATCTCTACAAGTTATTGCATCTGATGGCTCAGAGGGCTGACTAACAGCCCCACCAGCATTCCTAGCAATCACACGGAATTCATAGGCAGCATCTTCTGTCAAACCACTTACAGTGAATTCAGTCTCTAGTATATTGCTGAAATTAGCCTTCAGCCAACGGCCACTAGGAAGGTCTCTTTTTTCAACGGTGTAGCCAGTTATCTTAAAACCGCCATTATATTCTGGTTTAGTCCACTTCAGTGTAACTGCATGTCTTGTAATGTTCAGAGGTATCGGCTTACCAGGTGGATCTATTGGGTCTAGGGCGAACACAGGCTCAGATGGCTTGCTTGGTTTACTTTTCCCAGCCAGATTTTCTGCGATAACACGGAATTCATATGCAATGCCATCGGTAAGTCCGGTTGATTTAAAGATATTGCCTGATACCAGCATTTTACTTACAGTCTGCCAAAGAATGCTATTTCGTTCTTTTCGTTCAATGTGATATCCCAGAATTGGGCTTCCACCATCAGTAACTGGCTCATTCCAACTAATGGTCATGGTTTCTTTGGTGACTGCAATCACCTGAGGAGTGCCAGGAGGCCCAGGTACCTTAAATGGGTAGTTGGCAACTACAGACTCTGAAGTAATGGCTGGACCAATTCCGTATCTGTTTTGAGCTTTAACGCGGAACTGATATTCAACTCCAGTAGTCAGACGAATGGCTTTAAATGTAGTACGTATCACTGTAGTTGCCAATTCAGTCCATGTGGTACTGTCAGTCTGACGCATTTCTACAACATAGTTACTTATTGGTACACCACCATCGTTCAAAGGGGGCTCCCATGAGAATGTTACAAAGTCAGATGAAATTTCATCAAATTTGATTGGTCCAGTAGGAGGCCCAGGTATGTCATGAACCTGAACTGTGATTACTTCACTAACCTCTCCAACAATATTTTTAGCTGACAGTGGATATTGACCGCTATCACTTCTTTTACATTCATTGATGGTTAGTATGGTTGCAGTTGCGGTATTCTCATAATTTACCCTTTGTGTTTGCTTAAGTATCTGGTCTTCTTTCTTCCAAGTCACAGTAGGCCTTGGACGACCAAGCACAGGGATTTCAATCTTGATATTGTCACCAGCTTTGGCAATGACTGTTTTCTGGTAGATACCACGGAGGTCAAACTCTGGTAGCATCGTTTGCTCCTTGATAATAACTGGCCTGCTTTCTCTTGGGGCACTTCTTCCAGCACTGTTAACCGCCATAACCTGGAAAGTATACTCTTCATTTTCAGTTAGATTCTTTACTACACAGTCCAGAGTTTTTACAGTAGTGATGTGTGCCCACTGGTTGGTTCCTTTTCTCTGTGCTTCAATAACATACCCAGTGATTTTGCTGCCACCATCATGTTCTGGTTTTGGCCAGGCCAGGCTAACTGAATTCCGTGTTACATCCATAATATTAAGGCTCTCAGGTGGGGATGGTGCCTCAGAAGCTCTTACTGGTTCTGCAGTTTCAGCTGGTTCACCAATACCGTACTCATTTTCGGCCAGCACTCTGAAATAGTATTCACATCCCTCAGCCAAATTAGGAATCCTGAAGGAACACTTCTGGCAGTTGGTTGTGACTGTTGAATATGCTTTTCGAGTCGATTCACGTTTCTCAACAATATAGTTTGTTATACGTGAACCACCATCTATCAGAGGCATAT
Source organism: Athene cunicularia (assembly GCF_003259725.1). Lineage (NCBI taxonomy): Eukaryota > Metazoa > Chordata > Aves > Strigiformes > Strigidae > Athene > Athene cunicularia. Next base: position 12,776,648 of record NW_020799107.1, on the reverse strand, counting down.
CCCACTGCAGGGTGATGCTGTCTTTGGTTATTTCTCTAGGCTTAAGGTTTATTGGTGGACCTGGTGTATCCAAGACTTTTACATTTACAAAGCCAGTCTTCTTACCAGCAGCATTTTCAAGAGTCATTAGGTATTTTCCTGCATCATATCTGGTGCATTCTGTGACAATCAAGAGTGTAAAAGAGTCTGTATTTTCAATACTGGCACGTCCTTTGAGTGAAACACCATCTTTTGTCCAAGTAACTTCTGGAGTTGGCCTTCCTTTAATGGGCACAAAAATCCGAATAGTTAATCCAGCTCTAACAACAAGCGTTCTTCTTAGCTCAGCATCTAATTCAAAGTCAGGAATCTCTTCCCGGTCTTTTATTTCCACACTGGGAATAATTGCTGGTTCACCAACACCTGCAGCATTCATGGCAGAGATTCTGAAATTGTATTTGGCTCCTGTCTGCAGATGAGCAACAACAAACTGAGTGATTCTTAAAGCAGTCCCTGTTGTGTCTTTTACCCATTCTTCTTCTCCTTCCTTTTGATGCTCTACTATATAGCCAATGATGTCAAGTCCACCATCATAGTGAGGCTTGCCCCAGGCTAAAGATGCACTTGTCTTTGTAGTATCAGTCACTCTTGGATTTGCAGGTGGACCTGGTGGGTCTGAAAAGTGAGGAAAAGGTAAAACATTACATTACAGAAGCAGTCACTCTTAAACTTTGCTCCCCACTCATCCTATCCATCCCCAACAAAGAAAAGGTGTGATACTAACATGCAACATCCTTGCATACAACTGAGTTTGAAGCATCACTTGGTGGTCCAACTCCTGCTCTATTTTCTGCACTGACACGAAATTCATATTCATTTCCTTCCAGGAGACCAGTTACTTTGCATCTAAGATCTGAAACTGGTTTCTTTGTTGCTCTGACCCATCTTAAGCCTTTCTTTTCTCTTCGCTCCACATAGTAACCTGTGATTTCACTTCCACCATCATCTACTGGCCTTTTCCAGGTAACTGTGACAGTATTTTTAGTCACATTCGTTACTTCTGGTTTTCCAGGAGGACCTGGGGGACCTGTTAAGGAAGAAGAAAGTATAGTTAAAACAAAAATCAAGTCTTCCAAGACACACTGGAACCTCTTAGCTTGTTCTACGTACCAAATCTATCCACCATTTTAACTGGTTCTGATTGTACTGGTTCACCCTTGCCATACTGATTTACTGCTGAGACACGGAAAATATATTCATTTCCTTGAATGAGCTTGCTAACAACATGCCTACAGCTTTCAATATTTTCAGCAATCAATGTCCAGAGCAGTCGGCTAGTTTCTCTCTTTTCAAGAACATATGATTTGACTGGTGATCCACCATCTTCTGCAGGAGGCGACCACGTAAGAGTCGCTTTTTCTGCTGAAACGTTGCTGATCTCAATAGGCCCTGGAGGTCCTGGAACATCTAAAACTTTTACATGTATGCTCTCCTGCTTAGTGCCAAAAGGATTGGTTGCAGTGATTGTGTATTCTCCAGAATCTTTTCTGGCTGCGTATTTAACGGTTAGAGTAGAAGAAGTTGGTGTCGTTTCAATGTGCACAAGCTCTGAAGGTCTAAAATCTTTTCCAGCTTTTGACCATGCTGAAGTTGGAGGTGGTTTGCCACGGATACTAATAGCAGATACTGTAATGGTGTCTCCTGCTTTAACTGTTAAACCTTCCTTCAAAGTAGGATCGATAACAATGCTTGGTGCCTCTGTCAAAACAAACACACACACACCACCAGATTATTATAACAAGAACATAGGGGGAAAAAAGGAGAAGATTTGGTATTATTTTTTTTTAAATGTACATTTTTAATGCCACCTGCATACCATACTCATCCTTGCATATTATGGTTCCTGTGGATTCAGATGGAGGACTGATAGCTCCAGCAGTGTTCTTTGCTCTAATTCTGAACTCATATTTGGAGCCTTCAGTGAGGTCAGTTACAGTAAATGCACAGTCTGGAACATTCACATGATTAGCTTTTGTCCAAGTCTTTGAGGGTAAATCACGCTTTTCAACAATATAGCCAATCAACTTATGTCCACCATCATATTTTGGTTCTGTCCAAATGAGTGTTACTGAGTTCCTAGTTACATTGATAACTTCGGGTTTCCCAGGGGGATCTAGGAGAAAAATTAATAAATAAATAGTGGTCAAACAAAAGTTATTTCAAACTTCAGAACTGTCCTTTTTATTCTCCTGATGACTTACCAATAGGATCAAGTGCCACAACCGGTTCAGATGGCAGACTTGGTTTACCTACTCCAGCCATATTGATTGCCATTACTCTGAATTCATATTCCAGACCTTCAGTTAACCCTGTCACTCTGAAATCTTTCATTCTTATTGGTGTTTTATTTGCTCTCTTCCACAGAAGACTATTTCTTTCTTTGACTTCAATGTGATAACCTAGAAGATAAACAGTGAGATGAAAATATGAGCGATTTTCTAGAAATCTTCATTTCTCATAGCATTGTGAAACATCATACTGCCTGTATGGCATGCCACATAGGCACTGTGCAAGACAAACACTGAAAAACAGATTAAGAAATGGATGTGGACATACATTACAGGTGTATGTAATTGCAATAATGAGATGTTTGTCAATGCAAATTGCTAATTTTATAGACCCAAGTAACGTAACATAGGGGAGTTTGGTTTTCTTTCTTTAGATGTTTTGGTTGCGTGAAAAATATTGTTTCTCAGTCAGTCTCTTCCCAACTTTTAAGTTAGATTTAAAAAAAAAAGTTTATCACAGAGAAAGAGTAGCATGTAAATCTCTGAAAACAATCAACCAATCAATCACTCAATTTAAAGCATGAACGCCTGATAGGTTTATATTACTTTTTGACAGAGAAAAAGAGCTACTAATAACTGAAATACTAGGGAGGATTTAGGGGATATACCTGTGATTGGTGAGCCTCCAGTTCTTTTGGGATCAGTCCAAGTTAAAGCTACAGATTCATGCCGAACATCAACAATGTTGGGAGGTGGAGGAGCATCTGGCACATCTACACAGTATAAAAAAATGCAGTAACATTAAAAATAAATATAACTCCTAATGTTTGGTTTTTTGGTTTTTTGTTTTTTTTTTTTCAGTTTTGAAAAATATAATGGATACTTACCAAATGGATGTTTTGCAATGACAGGGTCAGATTTAAGACCTTCACCTACTCCATATTTATTTTCAGCCCTGATCCTGAATGTATATTCATTTCCTTCATGAAGCCTTGTAACTCTAAACATGGTTTTCTGGACTGCAGAGGCACAAGTCACCCACTTATTGTTGACATTATCTCTCTTCTCTAGGACATAGTTAGTGATTTCTGAACCACCATCATCTTTTGGAGGGCCCCACTTTAAGGTTATAGCATCAGCTGTGACTTCTTCAAATTTCACGGGACCTGTTGGTATGCCAGGTTTGCCAACAACTTTCACAGAAATAGTGCCTTCCTTGCTGCCAGCAACATTCTTCAGAGTTATTGTGTACTTTCCAGCATCAGCTTTCTGGCAGTCATGTACTACAAGTGTGGTGTTAACTGCTGTAGAATCAAATGCAACTCTTCCACTCTCAGCAAGTGCCTGGTCTTCATCTTTCTTCCAAGTTACAGTTGGGACAGGCTTGCCTTTAATTGGGATTTTAAGACGGAAATTGCTACCCTCTTTAGCTATATAGCACAAATCAGGTAGATCTCTTAAATCAAGATCAGGTGCCACTGTAAAAATAAAAGAAACCAATTATTCAACTATGCATAAACTCTGTGGTAAAACTGAGATGCTGTATTAAAGGCATCTGATTTGTATGTATGCAGAGTAATGACAGTAAGCATTAAATAAATGTAATTTAGGTAAGTGAAGCAATGAATTAATGATCATATTTCTTACCAACATCATCTCTTGCCACAATTGTGAGCTCTGTTGGAGTTCCATATCCAGCATCATTCTGGGCTCTCACTCTGAAAGTATATTCTTGTCCTTCTTTTAGGTCTCTCATCGAAAAATGGAGGTTCTTTGCCCGCATGACTTCTTGCCAATTATCTTCACCAATCAGGACCTCGACAACATATGCAAAAATACGGCTTCCACCATCACTGATAGGTTTTTTCCACACTAAATTGCATGATGATTTTGTTACAGCTGAAGCTTTTAAATCCACAACTGGCCCAGGTGTTTCTAGAAGAAAAGCATAGTAAGTGTCCATTCAAGCTAAAAATAAAAATGATTTGAATACCAAAATAGGCAAAATGGATTAATTTTTCTTACCAGAAGCTTTAACAGCATCACGAGTTTCACAGGGGTCACCAATACCATATTCATTTTCAGCAAAAACCCTGAAGAAGTAAGATTTGCCTTCTTCTAAGTTAGTTACCCTGAAGCTTGTCTTTGGACATTCTGTTGTTACTGTGGACCATGACTTTCTTTCTGCATCACGTTTTTCAACGACATAATTTGTGATTGGACTGCCACCATCTATTAGCGGAGGTTCCCATGTAATGAAGGCGGAATCCTTAGATGCTTCCTTTACAATCAGGTTAATTGGAGGGCCTGGGGTATCTAGATAAAAACAACCACCCCACATTTGATTTAGTAAACCGAATATAAAAAATTAGTTAAAAAGTTAACAAATATATTATAATGGAGGAAATCCTGACACTTACCAAGTACTTTTACAACAATGGTGTATGCCTTTTTGCCACAGCTGTTCTCCAGACTGAGGACATATTTTCCAGCATCATATTTGTTTACATTTTCACAACGCAGGAAGGTATCAAAATCAGTTGACTTGATGTCTAATCCTTGTCTATCTCTTAGGTTGGCACCCACTTTAGACCATGTAATCTTTGGAGGTGGACGTCCTCTTACTGGCACATAAAGTCTCATTGTGACTCCAGCACGCAACACAAGGACTTTTCTTAGTTCTGCATCAAGTTCTCCTTCAGGAGGAACTGTGTGTTTAACAAAAAACATACAATTAAAACATCATCTTTAATACTATCACTAAAGTTGCTGTGACAAAAATTCCTTCTGTACTAGAATTTCGCTAGATTAACCAACTTGTTCTTATACCTGTGATGATGTTAGTGACTTACTGTCCTCCCATTCCAAGGTAATTTGCAAACTTGGCATTTTTTTTTTGCACTGATTAAACTATTTTTTTAATGCCTTTTCTATTATTTACACTATTTATCATCTAGAAGAAGTCTCCTAGTTCCTCTAGAATTCAAAGGAGTTTCAAATTCTTCTGGACTGTACTGCTTACTTTGAACAAAGACAGTTCTGTGAAGCAAAGCTTTTGTACATACAGCAAAATGCATACAGAAGCCAGCATGGCTCTTAAGGAATAATACAATTAAATAGTGTGCTGCATAGATGATTAGAATAGTATTCTTGGCTTCAAATTACACAGAAGACAAAAAGAAGACTGGAAGATTTAAGAATAGGAGAGAGATCTAAAAAGTCTCATTTTGGGATTAGAGAAAAAAAAAAAAGACCCAAAATAGGAGGCAGAAGAGTAGCATACAAAGAAAAAAAGCAGACACCAGTCAGATTCTACTCAGTTCCTAACTGCCCTATTCTCTTCCAGATAAGAACTTTAGACTACGTTTTTTTGAGAATTGACACATTCTGAATTAATCTGCTTCTGCTGTCTGTGACAAACCTTGCTTTTAGAACCCATCCCATGAATTAAAACAAAAATCAACAAGGTAATTTGTTTTCAGTGAACATACTTAAAATGTCTTTGGCAGTGTGTTTATCAGGAACATCACTTGGATCACTGTATCCAATCTTATTGACAGCATAAATGCGGAACTGGTACTCTGTATCTTCCATCAGCCCTGTTACTACAAATCGTGTAGCCTGTAAGTTCTTGGGTAGGTTGCATCTGACCCAGTTGTCTGTGTCAGCCCTTTTTGCTTCCACTAGATAACCAATAATAGGGCTTCCTCCATCATATGCTGGTTTGCTCCATGACAGGCTTATCGAATTACGAGTCGTATCAACCACTTTCGGGAAAGCAGGTGGGCCAGGAGGATCTGAGAATTGAAATAACATGAAGTTATTATACCAAATGCTGTACAAAAGTATTTGGAATTAACATTGGAAAATATTTAAGACTTTTAGCTTACATTGAGGATCACGAGCATACACTGCTTTAGATGGTGCGCTAGGCTTGCCAGGTCCAGCCTTATTCAACGCTATCACCCGGAACTCATATTCTGTTCCTTCTTGGAGTCCAGTAGCCTTAACAGTTCTTTCAATGACAGGCTTTCTGTTTACTTTTGTCCAGTTAAGAGCCTTAGTTTCACGCTTCTCAAGTATGTAACCAGTTATTGGGGATCCACCGTCACTAGCTGGTGGCTTCCAGCTAACAGTCATAAAGTCTTTCGTTACGTTGCTAATTATTGGTGGATCACAAGGTCCAGGTACATCTGTGAAAATTTATTTGAAAATTATGTTCATATTCCTAAATGTACACAAAAAACCCACCCAGTGACTAATGAAGTTATCCCACAAAGCATTTACCATATGGATTCTTAGCAACTGCTGGTTCAGTGAAGATAGGATCTCCAACTCCATATTTGTTTTCAGCACATATGCGGAACTGATACTCATGTCCTTCTATTAGTTTCTCCACTGTGCAGCTTGTAATGGGTACATTGGCACTGACTTGGGCCCAGTTTGGTCTGCTCGTTTCACGCTTGTCTACAATGTAGTTAGTAATTTCTGAGCCTCCGTCTTCCAGAGGAGGCTCCCAAGAAAGCATTGCACGATCTGCATATATATTTTTGATTTTAACGGAGGCCGGTGGACCAGGCTTATCTGGAAAAATTAACATTAAATGATTAAAGCTGTATCTTTTGTTATATCATTTAACTATAAATGTATTTATTAACAGACAGTGTTTAGCTTACCAAGTACTTTAAGCTTAATGGTTGCTGACTTTGATCCACTTGCATTTTCAGCAGTAATAGTGTAGTCTCCTGTTTGCTTCCTGTTAACACTGAACAATTCAACTGTAGCAAGATTTCTCTTAGTGGTTATCTTAACACCTTCAGAAGGCTTTAAAACTTCTCCTTCTTTCTTCCATTTGATTGTGGGCATTGGCTTGCCATATACATTTGCCTCCAAACGCACATTAGTTCCAGCTTTTACTGTAAGCTGTGATTGCATAGACAGATCCAACTCTATTCTGGGCGGAACTGAAAGGAAAGACCCTAAGAGTTAACCAATCTAGCAAGAGATAAACATCTCATTCTTCACATGAGTGCTAGTTCAATATGCACGGACCAGAATTTTCAAATGCTTTTACATTTCTTACCATTTTCTGGATGAATGGTCACTGGATCGGAAGGTTCTGAAGGTCGGCTAATGTTGACTGCTGTCTTGGCAATTGCTCTAAACTGGTACTGAGCATTTTCTTCCAAATCAGTAGCAGTGTACTCTTCTAGAGGTATTTGGTGTGGAGTTGTGTTGCACCGAACCCACTTATCACCAGGTAATTTGCAAGCTTCAACAAAGTAGCCAATAAGTTTGCTACCACCATCATGCTTTGGTCTTGTCCATACCAGTGATACGGTACTCTTAGTGACATCAATAACTTCAGGTTTCCCAGGGGGATCTAAGGCAAATAAGATCATGTTATAGTCTGGTTTGCCAAAAAGCTAACATATAAAAAATGGCTTTAATAGTGCTGGATCCTGTCTGCAACATACCCACACAGTGCACTCACAGTGCAATCACAGCAAACATGAAAATCTAAACTTAAGGGCAAACTGAAGATAATAGAGTTGCAGATATATTGAAAATTACCATAAAACCAGTAGTCTGTTGCAAAATATTGGTATGTTTGGCTTACCAACTGGTGCTCTTGCTGTGACAAACTCAGTTGGTTTACTAGGTTTACTTGCTCCAGCTCTGTTCAGTGCATAAATTCTGAAAGTATACTCAAGACCTTCGATGAGCCCCACACAAGGGTATTCTGTGGAGCGCACAGCTGTGTCATTAGCTTTCACCCACAATAAACTGTTCCTTTCTTTGCGCTCAATGAGATAACCAGTGATTGGACTGCCTCCATCACTATCTGGTCTATCCCAGGCAACAAAAATGCAGTCCTTATTGACCTTGGTAATACGTGCATTCTTTGGTTCGCTAGGAACATCTAGAAAGAAATACAAAGAAGGATATCAATTACATGCTTTCTTACTAGGAGGACTAACAAGAGAAATGCTGCTATCAAAAACTGACATACCAAATGGGAATCTTGGAATCATCTTGCCAGAAGTAAGTGGCTCAGAAATCCCAAAACGATTTTCAGCACGAACACGGAACATATACTCTTCTCCAGGAATCAGTTTTCCAATTCTGCAGCTTGTCTTTGTGACAGAAGCTAAAGCTGTGACCCAGTCTCCTCGACTTACATCACATTTCTCTACTACATAGTTTGTAATGTTACTGCCACCATCTTCAAGAGGTATATGCCATGCAAGACTGCAAGCATCAGCATCTATTTCAGAAATATCAAATGGAGGCTGTGGTGGACCTGGTTTATCTGCACAAAAAAGTATATTAAGAAAAAAGGGATGAGAGAAAATGTTAACTACTGGGATATACTGAAAGTAGTTTTGTATAAAATTGTGTTTAAAGATAATCAAATGGAACATACCCATGACTATCACTCTGATTTTCTGACTATCAGTACCAGAGCTATTTTCTGCAGTAAGAGTGTAAAAATCAGAATCTTTTCTAGTCACATCCTTAATGATAAGAACAGAAGACTTTTCTGCTTTATGCACAGCAAGACGACTGGATGTAAGTACATCTTGATCTCCTTTCAACCATTTACAGACTGGCTGAGGCTTCCCATATACATGAGCTTCAATTCTCAGTTTCTTTCCAGCTTTAATGTGAACGTGATCAGGCATCAGAATCTTAGGCGGGACTGAAAAAAAAAAAACCAAACCACACACATATATAAATTCAAATTCTGTGACATTAATTTATTTTTTCTTATTTTTTCATGTGAAAGTTCTCTGCTTCTCTCTCAAGTGGAATCACCCGTAAGAACGACTTGATAATTTTTAATTTAGGTTCCACTTATGGACAACTAGAGATTCTGCAGGAGGCAATTAATGTTCCAGTCTTATTTTTACATTCTTGTACAAGTTATAAGAGACTATTTTTGAATTTGGATTGCCTTCTCAAATATTTATGTAGAGGCCTGTGCACTGTTAATGCATGACATATAATTTCTCTTTATATCTGGAACTTGTTGATCACTTATTGCTGTCTTTCTACAAGACAAACATGAAGGAGAGTAAAGAAAGACTGATGTTCTCACTGAAATAAATCCATTTCCACAGTCAAAGTTTTTATACACTTGAACTATTCTTCAAGTAGAGCCTTTTCTCCTACTTCTTCATTTGCACAAAATCTTTCCAATTTCTTCCAAAAGGAACACGGCAGTATGATTTCTGTACTTCCTGCCATTGGCTAGTTTTCCTTCCCTTTTGCTCCTCTACTTCTCTCTTCCTCTTCCCATGTCACAAATGAAGATTCTTCTCATCTGCCCCTTACTCCTACATCTTCCTGTGCCTCAGGGACCCTAACACCTTTAATAGGCCAACCTGTCCTCCCTGACTTTTGCTTTCCATTCTCAACAAACTCTACATTATAAACAACTTGTTTTCTCTTATCTTAAAACAGCTCCCACTTTTGGCCCCATTTATCTGTCAACCTACCACTCAGACCCTTTTTCTCTTTCATTTTAAGTTCATTGAGTGTATTTATTATTTCTCCTTAGTTCCAAATATGGTTTCAATTGAAACCATAAAATAGCAGAGAACTTTAATATTTCTGAATTAATGGTCAAAATATTCAATACAGTTAACCATAATCTTCCATAAAGCATATGTCCTTCTTGCCTTCACTCAAAGAACTAGAATTCTTGCTCATTGAATTATTAAAGAAGAATGTAGCAATATAGGTAGTATTTAAATTGTTACTTACTGAGTTGTTCTTTAATTTCAAATACTCCTTCAGTTTCTCTTGGCAAACTTACTCCTACGGCATTTCTAGCTGCCACTCTAAACTTGTACTTCTTTCCCTCTTTCAGACCAGCTACTACAATGGAGAGATCTTTAACAACTGAATATTCTGTCCAGCGATCCGCTGGTTGGTCATCTTCTCTGTAGCTAACAATGTAGCCATCAACTTTAGAGCCTCCATCACGCAGTGGTGGCAGCCAGCCTAAGGTAGCACTATTCTTTGTAATTTCAGTAACTTCAAGTTTCCTCGGTGGATCAGGTTCACCTTTCAGGGGAAAAAATCAAAACACATTAAACATTGAATTTTTGAGATTTTCTGACTGCTGAATACTTGTTGAATTATTGGATGCTATCCATGCTAACTCAACAAGAAAAATACAGAAAAGAGCAAAATCTTTGCAAAGGTACTATATTCACAGATTGTATTCCTTGAAAGAGAACGACAGAAATATTTATGTTTATCATTGACTTCATAGAATTGTCCAATTGAGAAAGTTCAAGTTTCAAAAAATGAAAAATCTTATTAAAATAAGAGAAAAAACTTAAAATGTGCATAAAGGCATACTTACTTAGAGGATCTGTTGCTAGAACCGGTTTTGGTATGTCACTCGGAACACCAGACCCATATTCATTTACTGCTATTACTCTAAAGAAATATTCATTTCCAGGTACAAGGTTAGCTATCTGGAAACTAGTTTTCTTTAGTTCTGCAGTGACTGTTCCCCAAGTCTTCCTGTCAGCCTCACGTTTCTGCAGGATGTAATGAGTCACTGGGCTACCACCATCATTCTCTGGAGGTGCCCATGAAAGATGGCATGACATCTTGGTGACATCTGAAGCCTTGAAGTCCACCACAGGTCCAGGAGTATCTATAAAGAAATTTCAATTTATGCTAGTCTTTTCTTCTTTAATAAGTTAAAATTAAAAGGGGCTAACATCTTCCTAATGCAAGGGGGGTTTGTATTAGCTGATGCAGTTGTGCGCAAAAAGTGTAGCACCTGGGAGTCATAAAAATTCCTACAATGAACATGCAATACAGTTAAAAAAACTGTCTAGAGGTATTTCTCTCATTACTTACCCAGGACTCTGACGTTCACAAACACAGCCTTTTCTCCGGCTGCATTAACAAGTGTTAATGAATATTTGCCTGAGTCATCACGTGTTGAATTGGGAATGACACAGAAGGCCATAGTGTCAACTAGATCAACTTGTCCTTTCCTGATAACATTATCAATACCCATTCTCCTCCAGGTGACTTTTGGTGCTGGACGACCCCTAACAATGGCAAAAAGTCTAATAGGACAGCCTGCCCTGACTGTGACTAACTTTCGCATGCTTGCATCCAACTCAATCTCAGGAGGTTCTGAAAGACAAAATTAAAGTAATGAAATGCAAAGTTTAGCACATGGAATAATATAAAATCAGAGCAAATAGTCTGTATGTAAATACTCATAAAGAGGATGGGAAAACTCACCAAGTATTTCTTTGGGAGACACAGCTTCTTTCAGTTCAGCTGGTCGGCCAAGGCCAACCTGGTTTTGGGCAGAAACTCTGAACTCATATAACTGGTTCTCATCCAGGCTGGTGGCTGTAAATTCTGTATGAATAAGTTGGGCAGCAACATTGCATCGTTTCCATCCTGCTTCAGGATCAGCACCCTCAACTTTTGGTCTAATTTCCACAACATATCCAATAATTGGAGCACCACCATCATACACTGGTTTTCCCCAGCCGAGAGTTATGGAACTCTTTGTGCTATCAACCACTCTCAAGTTTGTGGGAGGACCAGGTGGTTCTGAAAGACAATAAAATTACAAACAAAAACATAGTTGTGCAATGTAGCAATAAGTTATATTAATGTTAAAACAAAATACAGAATACAGTGGTACGATACCTATTGGGTCTTTTGCTACTACAGGTCTTGATGGCAAGCTTGGTTCTCCAAGTCCAACTTCATTTTCAGCACTGACGCGGAACTGATATTCATGACCAGGGATGAGATTAGTAACCTTCTTGCGTCTCTCTGGGATTGGAGTCTTAGTAACAGGAACCCATCTTAGTGATCGTTTCTCTTTCTTCTCTAAAATGTATCCTGTAATTGATTTGCCACCATCGTATTCTGGCGGATTCCAAACTACAGTCATCTCTTCTTTGCTAACCCTTGTGACGTCTGGAGGGTCAGGGCGTCCAGGTCTATCGTATTTTGTTTTTGCAATAATTGGGTGTGTTTCTGTTGGTGGACCGGTGCCCATTTTATTCTCTGCACGAACTCTGAATATATATTCATTACCTTCAATGAGGCGTGTCACATTTGCATAGTTTGTTAGGACAGAGGAAGAGTATGTAGACCAAACCATACGCTTGCTTTCACATTTTTCCAGGATGTAGTTCTGTATTTCACAACCACCATCATCTTCTGGAGGCTCCCAAGTAACAGTACATCTATCACTTGAAATGTCAGTGACTTTTAAGTTTCTTACAGGGCCTGGTTTATCCAAGACAATAACAGTAGCATATGCTACAAAACTGCCAGCTGTGTTAGTTGCAGTGATCACATATTTGCCACCATCACTGCGCCTTGATTTTGTGAGAACAAACTTAGATGTGTCAGAAGTTGTTTCAATACTGACTCTTGGAGATCTGGTTAGATCTGTGGCATCTTTGTCTTTTGTCCATACAACTTCAGGCTGTGGTTTTCCTCTGACTCCAGCCTCAATTCTAATTGTGTCACCTGCCTTCACAGTCAGCACCCCACTTAACTTCAAGTCTAGCACTGGTTTCTGCAGATCTTCCTTCACAACAACTTCAGCTGTTCTTACCCAGTCACTTTCACCTGCCTCATTCTTGGTTTGAACTCGGAATTGGTAAATCTTATTTTCAACACATTTATCTACCATGTAGTGTGTTTCTTTAATGCTGCCTTTGTGAACCCTTTCCCATTCATCTGAATCTTTCAATTTTCTCTCAACATGATAACTTAAATTGGGACTTCCACCATCATAATCTGGCCTTCTCCATTTCAGATACACAAATGTCTTTCCTTTCTCTGCAATGTGAAGATTTTCTGGCTCTCCAGGCTTGTCAATAGGATTAATGGCAAGGATGGGCGTCTTGGTCTCAATGCAAGGACCTGGACCTATTTTGTTTTCTGCACAAACTCTGAAGAAGTACTCACGGTTCTCTATAAGGTTTGCCTTTACTAATCGTTTAGTGATATCAGAAGAGACAATTGACCATCCTCTCTGGTTTGGTTGACGGTACTCAACTATGTAATTTGTAATTTCAGAGCCACCATTATCCACTGGACTCTCCCAAGCGATCATACAAGAATCTTTGGTGACATAACTTATTTTCAGGTTCTGACATGGTCCAGGTCTGTCAAGTACATTAACAACAGCAAAAGCTTGAGCATGTCCACAGCTGTTCTTCGCTGCTATTATATATTTGCCATGATCAGATCTTTTGGCTTCTTTCACTTGAAGTTCAATATTAGGTAGATCATGGACTATTTCAACACGCTTTTCTTGGACTAGTACTTTGCCATCTTTAGACCATGTAATGTCAGGATCTGGCCTGCCTTTTACTTTACCAGTAATACGGATTGTTTGGCCTACTCGGACAGTAATTAAGTCTCGACAGGTCACATCTAGGCTTACTTCTGGAGGAGAAAGAATATCCTTTGCAAGTACAGTTTCTGCCAGTTCTCTTGGTTCTCCCTCTCCCACAATGTTGACAGCTTTTATACGGAATTTATATTCATTTCCTTCTATTAACCCAGGCACTCTGAAAGCACACTGTCTAATGAGTTCATCCTTATTAATCCTATTCCACTGCGTAGTTCCAGTTTTCTGACATTCCACAATATATCCCAGAATTGGGCTGCCACCATCTTTGAGGGGCTTTGTCCACACAAGATCAGCTGTTTCTTTGGTTTTGTCTTTTAATTTTGGATTTATCGGTGGTCCAGGAGGAGTGATAGGACGTGATGCTTTTATTGGATCAGAGCTTGGAGATGGTTTGCTTAAGCCCACCATGTTTTCTGCAAAAACTCTGAATTCATATGTGTTGCCTTCAAAAAGACCAGTGACTCTGTATTTCATATCAAGTATTGGTGTCTTATTGACACGCACCCATTTACCAGATGCTTCCCGACGTTCAAGTATATAACCAGTTATTGGAGTTCCACCATCAGATTTTGGCAGAGTCCAAGACACTGTTGCAGCATTTTCTGTAATATCATAAACAGTTGGTTTACCAGGTGGGGATGGTGGATCAAACATATGTTTTGCAATTGTTGGTTCTGAATCAAGGGGTGCACCAATGCCTATTTTATTTTCTGCCCGAACGCGGAAAATATATTCATAGCCTTTCTGCAGTCGTGGAATCTTAATTTTTGTGTGACTTGTTCCAGAGCTAACCACCCCCCAAGTTTCTTTCTTTGATTGACGCTTCTCAACAATATAATTTATTATTGGACTCCCACCATCATCTTTAGGAGGACGCCAAGAAATAACCATATGTTCTGGTGTTACTTCAAGAATATTAATAGGACCAGTTGGTGGGCCAGGAACATCCAAAACTGTAAGATGTAGAGCAACAGTTTTGCTGCCAGCTGCATTAGATACTGTGAGTAGATATTCTCCTGTATCTTTTCTTACACAGTCTTTGATGGTAAGTACAGTTGAAAAATTGTCAGTATCAATCTTGTGTCTGCCATCTGATTTTATTTCAATGCCATCAGTAGCCCATTTTGCAGTGGGAACTGGCACACCTCTCATAATCGCAGGAAGTCTTACTGTGGTGCCAGCTTTAACAACAAGACCTTCAATTAACTTCACATCTAGTTCCACGGATGGAGGTACTGAAATTAGAGGAAAATAAAATTACCTTTTCATAGGAAATGTTTAAAGAAAGAGAGGAAGAATCAGTGAAACATGAAAAACTGAAAAATTACCTAGTTTTTCTTGGCACTCTATGGGTATAGTTGTATCTGGAAGGCTAAGACCAACGATATTCTGAGCTTTCACACGGAATTTGTATATTTTTCCTTTTTGTAGGCCTGTAACAACACAGTCTAGCATAGGGACAGTCTGGAACTTTGTCCACTCATCTGCACCATCTTCTTGATATTCCACCAAATATCCAGTTATCTCAGCACCACCATCACGATCTGGTCGATTCCAAACAAGGGAAACTTCAGTCTTGTCAACATCTACATGATGCAGATTCTTTGGTGGCCCTGGAGGATCTTTTAAAATACAAAATCAAAATGGTTACTAGCATGACCAGTCTATGGTAGCAGTGTACCATGTTCACACTAGTACCAACAAAATAATCTCAAAAATTAACAAGAACAACATAAACAAAACAAATCATATAACTGAAAAACACTTACGCAGTGGATCTACAGCTTTAATAGGCTTGAGTGTTTCCACATATGGACCTCTACCAAACTGATTCTCAGCTGCAACTCGGAAGAGATACTGAGTGCCTTCAATCAGATATTTAGCCATGTGACTGCGTTTCTTGGAGGTTGATGAGATGGCTACCCACTGCGCAGAAGCTACATCTCTCCTTTCCACCACGTAGTTGGTAATGACAGAGCCACCATCATCTTCTGGTTCCATCCAAGTGAGATAGCAAGAATCGCTTCTAACTTCACTGACTTGCAGATTTCTGGGTGGACCGGGCTTATCTAATATTGACAAAAATTGAATCTGTTAACTATTTGATAACCAAAGCATTTTTTTACAAGACTTAGTAAATTTCAAGAGAAATGCATATATTTTGTGGAAACTTTAGTCCTTTTTCTACTGTGTATTTATTAGAACTCAGTTTAATGATATTTTCCAGACATTCCTTTATTACTTAATCTCTAATTATAAATTAAAACCATGCAGTATAAAAAGAAAATAAAAAATTTTACCTAAGACCACAACTTTTACTGAAACAGTCTTTGAACCAGCTGGATTTTCAACGGTCAGAGAGTAAATTCCACCATCTTCATGGACAGTGTTACGAATTTCAAGCTTACTGCCAACTCCTGTAACCTCAATATCAGCTTTGGGTGAAACCTCATGATCTTCTTTCTTCCAAGAGACTTTTGGGAATGGAACACCTTTAATAACAGCACTAAGTCTCAGGGTATCTCCAGCCTTTACATGCTGTTCTCGGGCCATATTAGCATCAAGTATCAGCTCAGGAGGTTCTGGAATCAAAATTATACGTTTTTAGAAAATGAGGGGAAAAAAATTCTTCTTAGGTAAACTTCTCTGATTTTATTACACTTACCAAGTCTGTCCTTTACTTCCACTGGATCAGGAACATAGGCTGGTTCAGATTCACCTGCTGCATTCACTGCCTTGACCCTGAACTTATAGGTCAAACCCTCAGTCAGGCCAGTGACTTTGTATTTTGTTTCAGGACAAGAATCTGCTGTAAGATTGGCCTTTTTCCATTCTTCATCTCCAACTTTCTGATACTCAACAAGATAGCCAATTATCTTGCCATTACCATCATGGCGTGGTGGTTGCCAAGATAAATCAACTGAATTTTTAGTTTTATCTACTGCTTCTGGATTAACAGGTGGACTTGGTTTTGCTGTTTAAAAAGCAAGAGAAGAAAGAAATGGGGGTGGGGGTGGGGAAATTATTAAAATTATTTTCTAACTGAAATGGAGTGCGTTAAAATTTAAATGAGAAATTAATTTTAATACTTTACCAATTGGGTCTCTGGCAAAAATTGGCTTTGATGGTGGACTAGGATCACCAACACCAATTTCATTTTCTGCTGAAACACGGAATTCATATTGACAGCCTTCAAGGAGGTCAGGTACTTTGAACTGAGTACTTGGGAAAATCGGGTCCTTGGTAACTTTGACCCATCTTGTAGCCATTGTTTCTTTCTTTTCTACAATATAATTTGTTATTGGCTTGCCTCCATCATATGGTTTGTTCCAAACCACTACTGCAGAGTTTTTGGTAACATCCTTAATGATTGGTTGCTCAGGTGCATCAGGAACACCTTGTGGGGGGGGGGGGGGGGG
>NW_020799107.1:12634302-12759478 GCF_003259725.1 Athene cunicularia | reverse complement strand
CTACATGATGCAGATTCTTTGGTGGCCCTGGAGGATCTTTTAAAATACAAAATCAAAATGGTTACTAGCATGACCAGTCTATGGTAGCAGTGTACCATGTTCACACTAGTACCAACAAAATAATCTCAAAAATTAACAAGAACAACATAAACAAAACAAATCATATAACTGAAAAACACTTACGCAGTGGATCTACAGCTTTAATAGGCTTGAGTGTTTCCACATATGGACCTCTACCAAACTGATTCTCAGCTGCAACTCGGAAGAGATACTGAGTGCCTTCAATCAGATATTTAGCCATGTGACTGCGTTTCTTGGAGGTTGATGAGATGGCTACCCACTGCGCAGAAGCTACATCTCTCCTTTCCACCACGTAGTTGGTAATGACAGAGCCACCATCATCTTCTGGTTCCATCCAAGTGAGATAGCAAGAATCGCTTCTAACTTCACTGACTTGCAGATTTCTGGGTGGACCGGGCTTATCTAATATTGACAAAAATTGAATCTGTTAACTATTTGATAACCAAAGCATTTTTTTACAAGACTTAGTAAATTTCAAGAGAAATGCATATATTTTGTGGAAACTTTAGTCCTTTTTCTACTGTGTATTTATTAGAACTCAGTTTAATGATATTTTCCAGACATTCCTTTATTACTTAATCTCTAATTATAAATTAAAACCATGCAGTATAAAAAGAAAATAAAAAATTTTACCTAAGACCACAACTTTTACTGAAACAGTCTTTGAACCAGCTGGATTTTCAACGGTCAGAGAGTAAATTCCACCATCTTCATGGACAGTGTTACGAATTTCAAGCTTACTGCCAACTCCTGTAACCTCAATATCAGCTTTGGGTGAAACCTCATGATCTTCTTTCTTCCAAGAGACTTTTGGGAATGGAACACCTTTAATAACAGCACTAAGTCTCAGGGTATCTCCAGCCTTTACATGCTGTTCTCGGGCCATATTAGCATCAAGTATCAGCTCAGGAGGTTCTGGAATCAAAATTATACGTTTTTAGAAAATGAGGGGAAAAAAATTCTTCTGGGGGGGGGGGGAAAGAAAAAAAGAAAAAAAGAGTTTATGAACACTAAAAACAAGAGTAAAGATTAAAGCATCAAAGTAAGATTGTAAATGAATAACATACGGAAACGGTCCATGGCTTTCATCTCATCAGAGATGAGAGGATCACTTATGCCATAAAGATTTTCAGCATAAATTCGAATTTGATATTCTCTTCCTTCAAGCAGTTTAGGTATTTTGCATGTTGTCTTAACTGTGGCAGATGTAACTGGCATCCACAGGTCTCTGTGTGCATCCTTCTTCTCAATAATATAATTTGTAATTTCACTGCCTCCATCGTCTAATGGAGGTTTCCAGGAAACTACCATATGATCTTTATGAACTTCATCAAATATAACTGGGCCTACTGGAGGTGATGGGCGATCTGTTTAAGAAGAAATAAAGCATACCCATGCTTTCATAAGAACTTCAGATAATGACATAGATTAAACAGTGTCAATGCATTAAATATATTATGAAATTAGAAACCTGGCATCACAGTTTTAATAAGGAATAAAGACTTCAGGACTATTTCTCTTTAATATGTGTTTGACTCACTGCAGTTAATTCCTTAATGCTTATAAGGTATTTGGTGACTGACATTTTCTACAGTGTTGACATTCTCTAAATGTATGTTGGGACATTAAATTATTCATGCTGAATAAACTAAGACAGAGTTAACTATGTACTCAAAATGAATAAATACTATTTTAGTATAAATGAGAATGCAGTAAATTAAATTATTTTAATAAAGAATACATTTTAATATTTACATTTTATAGAATTCAGTCAATTCTAATCACTACTATGTATCACAGACAATAAATACTCTTGTTCAGTGAAACCTACCAACAACATTAACTTGACAAAATCCTTTTCTTGATCCTGTGCTGTTCTCCACAGTAACACAATATTTGCCTGAGTCTCCACGGACAGATTTTAGTATCCCCAAGCAAAGAGTTGTAGGAGTTGTCTTGATCTTTGTACGGTCATCTTCTTTCACAACAATATCATCCTTTAGCCAAGTAACCTTTGGTGCAGGCTTGCCTGAGTAACGTCCAGTCAGGCTGAAAGCTTCACCAACCCTAACAATAAGTTTGTCTCTAAAGTCAAGGTCAAGTGATGGAGGAGCTGAAAGACGATATTAAAAAACACAATGCCCGCAAATGTCAGCAATATTAATAAGGAAAAGGAATCAGTAAATGTAATCACTGATTTAAAAATAAATACGAAAAACATACATACCAATTTCATCTTTGCATGTGATTGGTTTTGTGCAAAATGATGGCTTGCCTTGCCCCACAATATTGCAAGCGCTCACACGATACTCATAGGTGTCACCTTCTTTCAGGCCTTCTACAGTGTATCTCCTATCAAGCATCTTCTCCTTTGTAACTTTGTGGAATTTCTCTTTTCCAATTAGACGGCTCTCTAGTACGTACATGGTGATATCTGAGCCTCCATTATATTTTGGAGGGTTCCAAGTTAATGTAACAGAGTTCTTTGTAACTGCTTTTACTTCCAGGTCTTCTGGACGGTCAGGAACAGCTGTGAATAAACAAAAAAATACAGTAAATTAATTTTTCTGCATATTCCTCTCATATGATAGTAATCCAAACTTGAATATATACTTACTTATTGGGTCTCTAATAACAAGCTCTTTTGTTGTCTCTGTGAACGGACCCATGCCAATTATATTCTCAGCTGCAATTCGGAAGAAGTAGGCTTTCCCTTCAGTGAGTCCCTGAACAGTCGCATTCTGTCTTGTAACTGTGCAGCTTACTGGAGTCCAAGCTCTGTGGTCAGATTCACGCTTTTCAATTATATAGTTGGTAATAGGTGAACCACCATCATCTTCCGGAGTAAACCATGTCAATTTACAAGAGTCACTGGTTAGGTTCTCAGTAAGGAATGGCATACCAACCGGGCCTGGCACATCTGAAAGCAAAGAAGAAATGGAGTATTTAAGTGTACATGCTGAATGTTATGAAATTTTACTTGTTCACGAGGACTGAAGTTGATATTTACCTAGCACATCAACAATAATATTCTTCTTCCGCTCACCACCGGCATTTTTAGCAAGAAGAGTGTATATACCCTGATGGCTCCTCTTGCAATTCTTGATGACCAAAGAAGAACTAATAGCTGTTTCTTCAATTTTGGCTTCTTCTGGTAAAGCTCGGTCATCTCTGCTCCAAGTCACTGTGGGAGCTGGTTTTCCTGAGACATATGCTATGATCCGAATTACTCCTCCAGCATGAACCACAATTCTGTCTCTGACGCTTGCATCCAAATTAATATCAGGAGCCACTGTGGGAGGTGAACAAAAAAATTCCATGAATTTTTTTTTTCCCACTTTGACTTAGAGGTACTAAAAATGTATATGTAAATGATAAATACCAATTCTGTCCTTCATTTCAATAATGTCTGTAACTTCTCCAGGCTCTCCAATGCCAGCAGCATTCACTGCTCTAACTCTAAATTTATAAAAACATCCTTCTTTTAATCCTGCCACGACGAACTTGGTTCCTCTAATTTCTTTATCTTTTACCTGGAAAAAATATTATAACATTAAGGTATCATCAATTTGTGATGATTGAAACAAATCTTAAACCAGATGTTATTTCACATTTACAACCATGAGACAATCTTAAGCGTACATGGATCTAGCTCACACAAAATTCTTCAGAATCCGTGTAAAGAAATACAAGACAGGGAAATACAAGCTATTCTGAAGATTCACTTTTTTGATAATTCCAACAGCAAGATAAATTACAGTAATTACAACGGTCTGTGGTCTCAGAAGAATTACATGTATTATTGGACAAATAGATTAATATAAGTGAGAGTAGAAAAACAAAGGAATTCTTTGTTCTTTTTAAACCTAAATATGAAGCTTGTTTATCTGGAAACAGTGCAGAAAATTTAGGTACTACTTAAAATGCACCCAAATATTTATGGAGATAAGTCAAATAGCCAATAGTTAAACTTTCAATAGTCTATTACTGAAAAAATAATTCAGTAACGAATTATTGAAAAAAGTAGGAAAATGTAGGGACATAGATTTGCAAATGATCTGGCACATTTGAAACCAGTGAGACTTACTTTTATGCCAGTTCTAACTTGGTCTTTTCTTCTGTTTTTGTTTTGGTTTGGTTTTTTATCACAAATTACCTACATAATTTCTCAGATCTTTAAACAGAAATTTTAAAATTCTAAGTTTAGTAAACTGCAAAGTTAATGATGTTTTGGAGGTACAACTACTGACTTTTACATTTGGTCTTATATTTTAAACATATGAAGATAATGCAAAAATAAGAATCTTTAGGAACTAACTTGCATAGTGCAAATTTGTAAAAAAATGCATTTTCCGGAGCAATTTCTTTTGATAGACACACAAAGAGAAGATATGCAGATTCTGTAATATTTTTCTACCTACCCGTTCCCATTCTTCCTTTCCTTCCTCTTTATACTCAACAATGTAGCCAGTGACCCTAGAACCACCATCCTTTAGTGGTGGTGTCCACTCCAAGTCTACAGAAGACTTTGTCCAATCAGTAACTTTTGGAATAGGAGGGCCAGGTGGGGCTGAAAAATATCATCATACCAACACAGCATAACAATATATTCTATGTTCTTACTTGAATATTTTCAAAATAAAAAATAGGAATCTAAAATATTTACCAATAGGATCTCTAGCAATTGCTGGGTCAGATGGCATGCTTGGTGGACCAACACCAGCTGCATTGATAGCTGAAACACGGAACTGATATTCAGAGCCTTCAATAAGACCTGTAACTTTGTATGAAACCCCCAGTGTCATAGGTTTAATAGGATCACGGTTAACCCTGGTCCATCTCTTTCCAGTAGTCTCTTTGCGCTCCAACCAGTAACCAGTAATAGGAGAGCCACCATCATGTTCCGGTTCTTCCCAGTTTACAGTCATTGAGTCACGTGTTATACTGCTAACTGTTGGCTTGTCACACGGTCCAGGAACAGCTGGGGGAAAAATTCACACATAGCTTGTAAAAAAAAAATGCTAAAGAAAGACTGAGATAGCTAGAGTGCAAAACAGATCTATGCACTGACATGGTCACGGCTGCGTTATTTAGTTACCTATCTGTATGAGACTCCTTCCCTCATTCACCTTCCCATGCCTATTCAGGTGCATACACTTTCATGAAATATAAAATATCGTTCCTTCATAAAACAATTGTCAAAAATGAATTTTTCTTGCCTTACAGGATCAGTATCTCATTTCAGTGCTCAGCCTAACCTTGGATGTTTTAAGAATTATTTTTCTCTTGCCAGCCTAACATTCCTTCTACTTCAGAGGTACCCTGTCTAATTTCTCTTTCAAAACTGAAGGCAAGAAATAAACCCTTCCTGATCTGAGAGGTCAACAATGTCTCAAATACAATAGAACGACCTGAATCTTATCAGATAAACCCTTATTAATATATTTAAACCTTAAAACGCATCCTTGATTGCATTTTAATATATAACAAGGAGGGAGAAAAGTATTTTTTTAAGTACTACATGTGCTTTTAAGAACTAACTATTTATGCTGAGCTCTTCAAGCTATTCTAGAAAATTTACTTACGTAAAGAGAGAAAAGTAGTAGTGGTGTTTAATAGATGCTGTACACATACTAGCATATAAAAACAACTGACATAATTTGAAAGCATATTTCTACTTACTGAAAAGGTTTCGTGCTGTTTCTGGTTCACTATCCAAAGGTTCTCCAATACCAAATTTATTTTGTGCCATAATGCGGAACACATACTCATGGCCTTCCATCAGTTTGGGAACAGTGAATAAGCACTCCTTAGGCTCATTAGTAACAGGTACCCATGTCCTCCGATTTGCTTCTTTTTTCTCTATAACATAGTTTGTAATCTTAGAACCACCATCATCTAATGGAGGAAGCCATGATATTGTCATTTTATCAGCCAAAATGGATTCAAATTTAATAGGTCCCACTGGAGGTCCTGGACGACCTAAAAAATAAATTTTTATAAAGAAGAATGAATTCAAATGCCATGAAAGTAAAGTATCACATGAATACTATTGATTTATGCAATGCATAAGAGTTTTTGATATCTTACCCAGAACATTTAGTCTCATCTCCTTTGAAGCAGTTCCCAGATTATTTACAGCTGTTATAGTATATAAGCCTGTATCACTTCTGCGAGACTGCTGAATCAATAAAGTGCAAGTATCTTCACCAATGATCTTGTTGACATGTTGATCATACAGCACTGGTGTTTTGTCATCTGGTTTCTTTGGAGAAGCTTTTAGCCACGTTAATGTGGGGAAGGGTACACCCTTTATCTTGGCCACAATGTTAACATCTGTTCCTTCTTCAACCTCCATAAATTCTTTGAGTTCAATAGATGGTGGACCTACAGTGAAATGTTGAAAAAATTAACATAGAAAAATACTTCATCATTTTAAAATGGAATTTGTATTTACTGGTATCAGTTAGTACTTACATGTCTGGTCTTTGACAACAAGTGGGCCAACAGTGGCTGAAGGCCTACTAGGACCTGCTATATTTACAGCTTTGACCCTGAATTCATATTCTCCACCTTCTACAAGATCCTCAACAGTAAACTTTGTTTCCTCCACGTCACGTCTGTTGCATTGCTTCCAAGTCTCTTTCACTTCTCCAGTACGATCCCAGCGGAGACATTCAACATTATAATGTGTAACAGGAGCTCCACCATCATTCTTCGGTGGTTTCCATGTCAAGCTCACCGTGTTCTTGGTTACAAGGCCAATCTTTAGTTTAATAGGTGGATCAGGAGGATCTTCACAAACAAAACACAAATGTGAATAAATCCATTGTACAGTACCATCTGGTTTTAAAGAATTTATTTGACTTTTATTACACTTACGGATTGGATCTCTGGCTGTGGTGCGTTGGATGGTTTCTGCAGGAGGACCAACACCAAAACGGTTTTCTGCACGTACTCTGAAGAAATACTCTTGGCCAGATATGAGATCAGGTACAACAAAGGATGTACTTCCACAGTTTGCATTGACTTTAGTCCAGGCCTTCCCATCAATATTTCTTTTCTCTATAACATAGCCTCTAATTCTATCTCCACCATCATCATCTGGCATCTTCCATGAAAGTTTACAACTACCTCTTGTGATATCGCTTACTTTTAGGTCTTTTGGTGGGCCTGGGACATCTGTTAAGGTAAAAGCACAACAGAAACAATTTTACATAATTATGTAGAAAACCAAGACTAAAATCTAGTATTTGAACACTTCAACATGTATAAGCCATACCAAGCACATTGACTCTGACATGCACAGTTTTTTGTCCTGCTTTGTTCTTTGCTGTAATACTGTATCGTCCGGAATGACTTCTGTTGCACTCAGGGATGGTAATCACTGAACGTGTATCAGTTGCTTCCACCTGTGTATTACAGAAAAAAAAGAGAATTTATAGACCAAACTTAAATATTTATGTTTGAAAAATGCAACAGTACTAAAGTTATAAAAATGGTTTGCTTTACCTGAGCTTCTTCAGGTACATTATGACCTCCCTCCTATGAACAAAGGGAAACAATGTAAATATAAAAAGAGATAGGCTTAAATGTCTAGAAACACATGTAGAAAAAAGCTTTTTCTTTTACTAACCTTTGCTGTTGTCTTTGCTTTTCCTTCAAATTCCCAAAATGTTTTTGGAATTGGACGACCCTTGATAACAGCTGGAATTTTAATCGTTGTGCCAGCACGACAAGAGAGGAAATCCTGTGCTCCAATATCAAGGAATATTTCTGGTTCCTCTGCAAAAATATTTAGTATATACATGTTAAGAGATACTGAAAGCAAATTTCTGTCAGCACTGAGCTAACCCCCCCCACAAAGACGCAGATGTGTTTATGTGAGAAAGGCTGGGTGTGCAAAAAGGAAGCTGGGGAGTATATGAATAGAAAAATTTGTCATAGTAATTTCTTCATAAAATAAATATTATTTCCTTAGTATGACTGTAGGTGCTCATCATTTTTCCAACGGATCCTGCCCTGGTAACAGTCATCATGTCACTTTCAAATAATGTGTGTTAATATTTTGTTATATTTTTGCATAATTGTTTGTTCTGTTTTGACTTTGGCTTGCTTGGCATCCTGCTTGAACATTCACAGCAGTAGGTGGCATTTAGATATAAATACCTAAATTAATTCACAGAACACTTACCTAGAATATCTTGGACAGGTATGTCTGATGTTGCAGGACTTGGTTCTGACTCCCCAGCAGCATTTACAGCTTTCACCCTAAATCGGTATTTTCTGAGCTCTTTCAAGTTGGGAACAACACATTCACAAGTAGGAAAGAGTTTGTCTCCCTCATTCACCTTCTTCCAGTCAGTACTACCTTCATCTTGCATTTCAACAATATATCCCTTTATAGGACTGCCACCATCCTTTTGTGGAGGCTTCCATGCAAGAACTACAGATGATTTGGTTTTGTCTTTGACCTCTGGGCAAGATGGTGGACCAGGCACAACTTGTAAAAAAAAAAAAAAAGAGCAAGTAAAAATTACCTAACAGTTAGTGTCCGCCTATATTTTTCTGAATAGTTTCTATAAGAATGAAGGTATTTTAATTTTCTTCTGTCATACACAGTGTATAATGCTAGAACATACATAGAGATATTACATATATTATTAAGAGATACTTAAGGTACAAGGCATAAATATTGAACTCTAACAATAAAGAAAATAATATGAAAATCTGATTCTGAACTCAAGTTTATCCAGCAATGTTTGTATTGATGTTATTACAGTTTAAGGTTCATAAAAGAGGTAAAAAGATGAAATTAAAGCTAATTATTTTTAAAACAGTGAAAAACAGAGTATCAGGAAACTACTTTGTGTCAATATTTTCTTTTTGGTTTAAAGAAAACAAAACATTGGAGTAATTGCACTAAAATCAATATAAATAGTAGTAGCACATTCTGGTTCTGGTGTGATGTCCTTGAAATAGTCATGCAAATTATATACTTACATATGGGATCTGCTGCTAAGGCAGGATCTGATGGTTCACTTGGAGGACCAATTCCAGCAAGATTTTCAGCCATAACTCTGAACTGGTATTCAACACCTTCAGCCAAACGAAGCACATTGTACTGTAAACCTTTTACTGATGGTTTTGTTACTGGAGCCCTGTTAACACGTGACCAGTAGACACCTCCCACCTCTCTCTTCTCCAGCCAATAACCAGTTATTGGGCTGCCACCGTCATTCAGAGGAGGTTCCCAAGTCACCAGCATTGATGATCTGGTGCGATCTAAGATTTTTGGCTTTCCAGGAGGTCCAGGAAGGCCATAGGGATCCTTAATAACAACTTTTTCTGAGAGGCATTCATCACTTATTCCGTATTTGTTTACAGCCCGGACTCTAAATTGATATTTTTCATTTGTTGCAAGATTCCATACCTGAAAAATAAGATTTAAATAAATACTTGTCTACTTTCAGAATAAACTTATTTGGAGTTATGCAGCAGTTTTTGCTTTAAATTCTGTCTTAGAATCCCTTTGACATACCTATGTTTATGCACTACACAGCTGCATGTAATGCCTCAGGGATATTCTTACTTCATGTGCATAGGACCAAATATAAATAAAAATGTCTTTATGTTTTTTTTTGCAGTTGGCAAAGCTATCAATAATGCTGGGAAATGGAAAGGAAGATGTCTTATAAACTCAGCTGAGATTAAGCAGCAAAAGAGAAACTTTTTTTTTTTTTTTTTTTTTTTTTTTTTTGGTCACATGACGAAAACACACATACATAGATGTGCAACATTCATCCAGTAATTCTTCAGTCTAAATAGAGCACGAGCACAGGTATCTATGCAAGTAGTAGTTTTCATTAGATGTGTACTACTATTATTTTTTATGTATTCATAAAGATATTATATAAATTACCCCAAATCTTCTCTCAACAGCACTTTTGGAGACTTCTTCCCACTCTGATTTCTTCCTACTAGCATCACGTTTCTCAATAATGTAATGGGTAATTTCACTACCACCATTATCAAGAGGTGCATCCCATGTTAAATAGCATGATTCTGCTTTAATATCAGAAACAGCAAGATTTCTTGGTGGAGAAGGACGATCTGTATGGAAGTAATGGAGCATATAATTAAATTAAGAAAAAAGGCAAAGCATGTTAATAGCTGTCATTTTATTTAAGTGTTGCATCCTTACCATATACTTCAACATGCACATTGCGGAATGCAGTGCCAAGACGATTGGAAGCTCTCACAGTGTAAGTGCCTTTATCATCCCTCACTGCTGCAGGCAGAATAAGTTCAGTTTTTGCCTCACTTCTAGATACTTCTTCCTTGGTTATCTTAAGTGCACTGGATGTTTGGTCAATTAAAACTTCATTCTTGTCCCATTCAATCTTTGGCATTGGCAGACCCGTCACATCAGCAGGAATGTTAACTGGTTCTCCTGCCTTCACTTTGATGGTATCTCCTCTCACAGCCAAGCGTAATGTAACAGTTGGAGGTACTGAAAACAAGAAAAAAAATGACAGAGTAAGGATGGAGATGAAACAAAGAAATTGCCTTGCAGTGTTCTGGAGATATTTGTATGGATTTCTTTCAAGAAGATATACCTTCATCATCTTGTATAACTACATTTAGGGGCAATGATGGTTCACTTTCTCCTATAGCATTCACAGCTTTGACACGGAATTCATACATATGAAGTTCATCAAGTTTTTCAACAAGAAGAGATGTTGTTGGACAGAGCCTTGCATTAACTCTTTCATAGTCTTTTGAATCATGTCTTCTCTTCTCAACAATGTATCCTAAGACAGGACTGCCACCATCACTACGCGGAGGCTTCCAATCAAGGGTAATGCTTGACTTTGTCCTCTCTGTGTACATGAACCTCTCAGGTGCTGTTGGAGGACCTGTTAACACAGATAAATCATAATGAAAAAAGCATTAAAAAAATAGAGAATTTAAACCATATAGTACAGTAGCTCTGGCTTTTTAAAGCTAGAGCTTTAGTATGCAAAGTACCTGAGTATGATTATGGATAGTATAAACTTTCTCATGTATATGGATAAAAAGGTAACTAGTAGTGTCTCAGTAGACATAATTACATAAAGAACCATAGTGGTTTTACAGAACTGATTCAGAATTCTGACTGAAGTAATTAATTTAAGGCAGATGCCTTATCCAGGTAGTAGAAAAGTAAATACACTTTCTGTATAGAAAGTAATCCTCACAACAATACTAGTTTATCAACCTATAATTAAAAATTGTTTTAAAAACCCCATAACATTAGTCATCTCACCTAGTGGATCAACTGCAAGAATGGGTCCTATTTCAACAGGTGGACCAGTACCAAACTTGTTCTTGGCGCTAACACGGAATTTATACTCCTGCCCTTCAACTAGACCTGTAATATCACATTTAGATCTCTCTGTGTCTATAGCTAGTCTCCATGTGTGCATTTTGGCATCTTTCCGTTCAACAATGAAGCCTATGATATCACTGCCACCATCATCTTCAGGATCAGACCAGTTAAGCAAACACATCTTTCTGTTTGTGACCACTGGCTTTAGGTCAAGGACTGGCCCAGGAACATCTGGAAAACAAAATCAAACAAGTAGGGTAAAGCCCAAAGATTATCTCACTATAAGAAATGCTCATTTTATTAAAAAAAATATTTGTCTTACCAAATACTTCTACTCTGGTTCCTGCAGATTTGGAACCACTGCTGTTGGTAGCAGTAATTACATATCTTCCATGGTCTTTCCTCAATGCATTCTTAATGGTTAACTCAGATTTTGTGCCAACATTTTCAATAACAACTCGATCTTTGTCTAATTCACCATCCTCCACAGTCCATGCAATGGTGGGAGTAGGACGTCCAGTCACAGTAGCAGGAATCTTAATAGTTTGCCCAGCCATGATCTGAATGCCTGCTTTGACAGAAACATCCAGCTCAACAGTGGGAGGCTCTGCAGAAGAGATACAAACAGTTCATTAGTTCAAGGGAGAGATTCAAACAACAACTTCTAAGCAGCTGGACATTTCTTGAAAATAATACAATTGCAATACCTTTAGGTTCTGCAACTGTTGTGGGTTCAGTTTCACCAGGTGGTCCTTCACCAGCTGCATTAAGTGCAGTAACACGGAGTTTATAGTCTGCACCTTCTCTGACTTCTTTCACAGTATACTGTCGAACCTTAATGGGTTTCTCTGTGCAACGTGACCACTCATTTACTCCTACCAGTTGTTTGTATACATGGTAGCCAGTGATATCTCCACCACCATTGTACACAGGAGGTTCCCATTCTAACTCAATAGAAGTTGAGCTTGTATCAGCAACCCTTGGAATCGGTGGACCAGGTGGCACTATAAATAAATAAGTGTAAATCAAAGTTAAAGGCTATGAATCCTATTCTGTCACCTGCCTGCTATTAGCTTCTGCTAAGTTACTTACTTATTGGGTCCTGTGCAGTTTTTGGATCTGATGGTGGACTAAATTTACCAGGGCCAGCTGCATTTTCAGCACACACTCTAAAGATGTAGGTTAATCCTTCCAGAAGTCCTTCAACTTTTATTTCCAGAGCATTCACAAGGTTCCTGTTGACCCGAGCCCAGTGAGTACTATTAATTTCACGTTTTTCAATCCAGTATCCTATGATAGGGCTGCCATTGTCTTTCGGTTCATTCCATTTAACCAACATACTGTTGCTGGTAACATCTTGCACATCGGGTTTATTAGGTGGATCTGGTGGAGCTGAAAAAAAGAATTGCAATTTTGTCATCACTGCTGTCTTCTTCAGAGCTTACTCAAAGCTAAGAGAGAACTAAAATATGAGAAATGCTGATTTTAAGTCATTTATGGTTCTTCTGCTCTTTCTTAGAAAATTTGCTTCCTAACTGCAATCAGTGATCAAACTTGCAGTGGTTCTCTGCTTTGGTAAAAATAATAGTCTACTGAACACAGAGAATGTCAGTATCCAGATGAGTGTTTTAAGTATGAAGTTTCATGACACTGATTGTAAGTCTTATTTTTTATTATTGAAATTAGAATGTTTTCAATATTTCCCCTTATTTCAGTTGTTTAAAATGTGCAATAAATAATAATTGCATTCCTCAAGTTTCCTCTGGGAAACATTCACATAGATGAAGCTGAGTGTTCTAAGAGCATGTGTAGTTTTACATTGGTTTTCTGAAAACATTTCAAAATTAAAACTTACAGAAAGGATCTTTCGCTATCATTGGTTTTGAAACACATGGTGGCCCTGGTCCAACTCTATTTTCAGCAAATACATGGAACAGATATTCTTTTCCTTCAATCAGTTTTGTTACATGGAATTTGCAATGTCTGAGTGTTGCACTGACAGTGACCCAGCCCATTTCAGCTTTTGTATTGTCTTTCTTTTCCAGTACATAGTTTAGGATTTCACTTCCACCGTCATCAAGGGGAGGCTCCCACTTGCAAATGACAGAATTTTTCCTCACATCTTCAAATACAAAGTTGACTGGAGGCCCAGGTATATCTGTTAGTAAAGCAAGAAAAATGATGAGTACTCATCTTGTGCACTTCTTACCCAACGTTCTGAACAACTAGGTGTTTTGGAGGACATTCATTACATACCTAACACGTTGACTTCACAAGAGGCTTTTGCAACACCATGATCATTTTCTACTTTAATTGTAAATGTGCCATGGTCAGCTCTGATGGAGTCACGAACTGATAGTACAGATTCTCCTTCTTTATGGTTGTCAATACTCATACGTTCTGGCAGTGAAAGCTGGAAAGGCTTCTCTTCTTCAACTTCACCCTTCTTCTTCCTTGTATATGTTGTTACTCTCTTTTTGATTTCCTCTGGTCTGACAACTTCATCATTCCTCAGCCAAGTGATAGATGGATATGGTGACCCTGAAATATGTGCCTCAAGTATGATCTCATCACCTCTCTTCACCTCAAGGCCAGACTGTAGGTTTGCAGCCAGGAAGACTTTTGGAGCCTCTGTAATAACACAGAATGATAAACAGAGAGTAGAATCTTCCAATATATTTGAGGATGTATGGCAATTACTACAATCAAACGAGCAATTCATACCAATAGGAT
The DNA here is from genome assembly GCF_003259725.1 of Athene cunicularia. Taxonomy (NCBI): domain Eukaryota; kingdom Metazoa; phylum Chordata; class Aves; order Strigiformes; family Strigidae; genus Athene; species Athene cunicularia. The sequence goes on along the minus strand of NW_020799107.1, from coordinate 12,745,293 downwards.
CCACAGCTTTCACAAAAGGAGTAATCCGAGAAGGCTCACTGATGCCAGCAGCATTCTCCGCACGAACACGAAACTGATATTCCTTTCCTTCCTCAAGACCTTTAACTGGATAAGTTAATAGGGGTACAAGGTATTCATTGCATCTCTCCCACCTCTCCTTGCCCTTAGCGAGCTTTTCTATTATATAGCCCATAATCTTGCTTCCACCATCAAACAGGGGTGGTTTCCATGTAAGTGTTACTGATTTTGATGTTGGATTATGGACCTCAAGGTCAACAGGAGGATCTGGAGGCTCTGTGAAAGAGTAGCAAATGAGGGATCATATGAGAAAAGAAAGTATGAAGATTTTGGTTAAAATTCAATTTACTTGATTAATTAGTAGTAAAAAATGCTTACGTTTTGGGTCTTCTGCAATGATTGGGTTTCTTAGTTCAAGGTATTCACCTCCTCCAATCTTATTGACAGCTTTAACACGGAAGTAATATTCACTGTTTGGGATAAGATCTTTGACTTGCCATGAAAGCTTATTTTCACCAGACATGACTGGGATATATGTTCTACGACCAGCTTCTCTGCGTTCCAGAACGTAATGCAGAATAGGAGTACCACCATCAAAGTCTGGAGGTTCCCAGGATACTTTACAAGAATTCTTTGTTACTTCGCTTGCTTTAATGTCTTTACACTGTCCAGGTGGACCTGTTGTAAATAAGAATAACAAAATCAGTTAACTAAATAGATGGAAAACTGTATTCCTACAAATATGAAATTATATTGCATTTCTTTGCAGAAAGCAGACCAAACCCACAAATGTTGGCTACACAGCATATATATATAGGAATATATGTTCCTAAAGATAAAAAATATTCAGAATTTTTATAATTTTTTTTATATTTATGGTTGTTGGGATTCTAGAGGACTTTCTGCGAGGGAATGGACATGTGAGCAATCCTGCGTGAGAACAAGACTGATAAGAGCCTCAGCCAAGCAAGAATGCGATAAGGATGTGACCCTGAATGAGGGGGGAGAAACTCGACGAGACAAACAACCCCTGGAAGGAGTTGGGATGGAAGAGGAAGTTACACAAGGCAGGAAGCCTGGCAAGGCTGATGTGGCACTTTTTATCCAGTCATAAGAAGGTTTAAAGCGCGGACTAAGTTAACTGTCTGATCTTGAGGACTTGCACTGCATGTTACTCACGTGTGTGGGAGAACATTATAAAAGGGCTTTCTTAGTTGTAATAAATGGGCATTGCTTGATCACATTGGTCGTGTGCGTGCTCAGCTCTCCTACATATGGTGACTATTCGTAATAATCAGGCTTTAAGAGGCCATTGACTAGTTAGACCAATGGGGTTAAAGTGGGTTTTTTTTTGTGGGATTTTGTAACATTAATGGCTTTATGGCAATTTATATGTGTCTGAGTTGAAGTGATTGCTCCATATGGCAGAAAAGAGATTTTTCTAGTCCTTTCTTCTGTCAGCTGCAGGGCTCAAGTGAGGATAAGTGTATTTCACAGCATGGAAGAAGCTTAGTTACCTATGACTTTGACATTGACTGAGCCAGTTGTTGATGCCAGTTTGTTCTCCAGTGTGATAGTATAAACACCAGCATCAGCATGAACACTGTCTATGACTTCAAGCAATGCAGAGGTGTAGTCACTCTTCATTGTTGTTCTGTCACCAGCTTTCAATTCTTTGCCATCTTTGTGCCATGTTATAGTTGGGGATGGAACAGCTCTGAAGGGTATAGGGATACGTAATTTCTGTCCTTTAACAACAACAATGTCACGAGTTTTTAGATCAATGGTTGGATTACCTGTAAAAGTAAGTATAATATTACTAGAAAGTTGCCAAACACCATTCTTTTTTCAGTTATACAGATCTGAAAAAGAAGGAATTTATTCTTACAGTCTGGGTCCTTGGCAACAACTTTTTCTGAGATGTCTGATGGCTCACTAGCTCCAACAGCATTGACAGCTCTGACTCGAAGCACATATTCCTTGTCTGGAACAACACCTTCCTCCACTTTACATTTTAGATCTTTTATTGGACGAGAATTGATTCGCATCCACTTTTCTGTTCCTGCTTCACACATCTCAACATTATACCCAATAATAGGGCTTCCACCATTCTTCTCAGGTGGTTTCCATGCAATACAAATGTGGTTTCGACCTGCATCTGTGACATGCAGATCCTGAGGTGGCGAAGGAGGGCCTGCAGAAATGGTAATGAATTCTGTCATTTTTATCCCAGAATATCAGTCCTACAGAGTAGAACTGCTTCCATAATCCATGCACTGTATATTATACTATTACTTACTTGTGGGATCTTCAATATGAATAAGGTCGGTTGGTTCACTGGGATGACCACAGCCAGCTTCATTTTCTGCACGAACCTGGAACTGTACATCTGTACCTTCAATGACATCAGTCACTCTGAAATTGCAGTCTGGACCAGCTGTCTTGCCAGCTTTTACCCAGCGAGTGGCTAGTTTTTCTTTCTTTTCAATAACGTATCTGAATAAATTAGGGAAAATACTATTAGGCACTTGAAATATGAACACTTCAGACTCCTTGCTCAATAAAACAGATAAAGAGAGATTAGCATAGTTTGGCCAATGGAAAAGTAGAGAAAGTAATGGGTGACAGATTTAATGATATTTACTTCACACAACAGCCACTTAATCCTGGTAGTCCTGGTAGGTCTTGGACATAACAGGGCTGACATTAGTGACAGACCCAATTCTGAAAGCCAATTCCTGAACTTCTGCTGTGTTCTCAGGTTTTAGAGAGCTGTAGAGGTAAAAGAACTTCCATGCTATACTTGTACCCTTGCTAGTTTGGATGTCAGTGGTTAGTCCACTGAGAATGTTCGTAGATGTTATCTGCAAGTTACTGAGCTGTCAAAATTATGCCTGTGGTAGGCTATGGGAAAGTAATGCAAATAAAGTGACTTATGTTTCTTCACACAGACCTCTGGAGTTGTAATTTTGTTCAAGATCTGCTTACTGTGATTGGGAAGGAGAGGAAGAGTGAAAATATAAAGAGGAAAAATATAACTGGCATTCAAGGTGAATTTCAGAGGACAGATACTATAGAAACCGAAGAAAAGGAGAAGTTAGAAGCAACCCAAAGGAGTAAAACAGTCTGTTTGAAACGTGTAATAAAGAAGTGAATGAACAGAAAAGAGATAAGGCTTCATCTTAGCCTAGTGTATACAGTTTGAATGTGAAACTAAGTCAGAAGGAAAATGTAAGAATATTACTTGATAGATGGGTCTAAGTGGCTACAGATCTGGAGGCACTGGACTATGGTTGCATTAATTTTTTAATATTTTATATGCACTTCAATTTAATCTGATTTGATTAGATGCTTTTTTGAGGATGTTGACACACATTCATTTTTCAGGCACTAAGTTATTTATATTTGCATAATGTCCACATTTTAAAACGAAACAATTATTTTGACCATGTGGCTTTTTTTTTTTTTAAACATCCATCCACCTCTTTTTCATATGAACGGTGTCAATTCAAAATATAAACATTTCAAGAGAAATGTCTTCATTCATTAAAAGATCTTAATCTATAGGAAACCCCATACAAAATTAAAATGACCTTACCTTTGAATTGGTCTGCCACCATCATTCTTAGGTGGTTCCCATTTCAAATCAACATGGCCTTTTGTCACTTCAACTATTGTAAGAGCATATGGAGGCCCAGGGGTTGCTAAATGAAAAAATACACACATTAGAAGAATAGGAATCCATTACATTACACGTGAGCTTTTTCTACTGGTCACTCAGTAAACAAATCTGAAACTTACTGAAAGTATCTTTAGCAAGCACTGAATCTTCAATTTCACAATAATCACTCTGTCCAATGGCATTTTCAGCAGCCACACGGAACACATACAATGAGCCTTCTGTCAGTGGGCTCACTGTGTACTTGGTATCTTTCACTGTTGTATCAACTGTCTGCCAGCCTTTTCGCCTTACATCTCTCTTTTCAACAATGTAGTTGGTAATTGGGGAACCCCCATCTTTTTCTGGTACAGTCCATTTAAGATCTGCTGTGTTTTTAGTAATATTAATAACCTCAAGCCACCGAGGCGGTGAAGGAGGATCTGCAAAATAGAAAAGGTAAAACAAGTTGTTAATTCCATCAAAGATCTTAGAAGACAGGGAGTACACCAAAACTATTAAAACTTTCTATTTTCTTAGCTGAAGCAGGGCAAATATAATTATTATTTCATAAGCCTTCCAAGAGTTCACTTGGTAACAGAGATAGCCTGACATGGGGCTTTTTTTAAAGACAGAGACAGTGTCTTTGCAGTAGCAGCACATTCTGAAACAATACTCACAGAGCCGCTCCTTGCACAGCACAGGGTCACTGGGTTCACTGGGCTCACTTTCGCCAGCCTTGTTCACAGCTCTTACACGGAATGAATATTCTTGTTTCTCCATAAGCCCTTTGAGGAAGTGTTCAGTTGTGGGAACGCCTTCAGCTACTCTCACCCACTCATCTGTTCCAGTCTTTAGTAGTTCAATGACATAAGATTCAATCTTTGCCCCTCCATCATGTTCTGGCTTTGTCCAGTTCAGGAATAATGACGTCTTGCCAACATCTTTCACAGTTGGTTTTCCAGGAGGCCATGGTGGATCTAGACAGGAGTGCAATATTAATTACGTGATTGAAAACAAATAATTGTTTTTGTTGTTAATTAAACCACTGAACCATTAAAAATGTGTTTATTGTACCAATTGGGTCTTTCACTAGGATTGGTTCTGTTTCCTTGCTTGGTTTTCCAGGTCCTGCAAGATTCTCTGCCAAGACACGGAACTTATATTTCTTCTTATTTGTAAGACCTTTAACTCTGGAAATAAAGATTAAATTTTATTAAATCAGTTTTACTCATTAACTCATGTCTAAAACATTATTCTCTCTACTCTTCACACTACAGTTTTCTTGGACAATCTGAAAATGCCCAAATTACTGCTAATGATGTTTTATGAAATGGTGAACATTCAAAATAGGTATATAGTCCACAGTAAAATGGTGCACCATGATATGTTATATAATATACCTGATGTATAACGTATAACATGATATATAACACATCACATATATGATATGTTATATAATATACTTGTTAATACAAGTATCAGAAGACAAAAAACCCAAAGTTTTTGCAAATTAATACTTGAGATGGCTGTCTGCTATTTTATAATGTCTTATGAATAATTACGTAGCAGACATTAGTAAGCATAACATTATTTAAAAAAAAAAAAAGTGATGATGCTCTCTTCTGTAAAGACATTCTTCTTTAAAACTAATTATCAAAAAAGTATACCACCCAATGTTAGTTGGATCTAAAGTTATGGAAGCAGGGAAAAAAGAGTAAGAACAATGTAAAACTAATTTAAAAGGCTACTGTTACATTTTTATGTGTCTGTGATCTATTTCAGACTAAATTGACTAAAGTCTTACTTAAATGTCGTATCTTTCACTGGCATTTTATTGCATTTTATCCATTTATCCTGCTCGGGATCATATCTTTCAACCCAGTAGCCAGTTATGGGGCTGCCACCATCTTCATCTGGTTCATTCCATGTTAAGGTCACTGAGTCTTTAGTGACCTCTGTAGGCTTGAGACCTGTTGGAGGGCCTGGTGGATCTGTATAAATGAATACATTTTGAAAAAAAGAAAAGAAAAACCAGAACCGTCACATACATGTTTTCTTTTTCCTTGTTAAGATATTGTAAAAATTTAATATTAATTTAATTAACTAACCAAATGAATATTTTGCAATGATGGGGCTACACTCTACTGGTTCCCCAATACCATACATGTTCTCAGCACTGACTCGGAACACATATTCTTTATGAGGAGTTAAATTGGTAGCTCTGAATTTTGTATCCTTAATAGTTGATGACAACTTGTGCCATATTTCACTATCTGTAGCTCTTTTCTCAAGGACATAGTTGGTAATTTTAGAACCCCCATCATCTCGTGGAGGATTCCATGTCAGAAGGCAGGATTCATTTGTGATTTCTGATACATCAAATGCAGCTGGTGGGCCAGGTTTATCTGTAGAGGACAAGATGTGAATGTTAATTTTCTGCTTGTATACCTCATTATGTTACTAATTATTTTTATAAACATAAAACACATGCTTACCAAGAACATTAACTTCAACAACAGCAGTAGCACGTCCACTGGAATTTACAGCTTCTATAATATAGGTTCCACTGTCACTCCTCTTACTGTCTGTAATAGTGACTGTAGAATGATTAGGTTTGGTTTCAATGGTGATTCTGTCATCAGGTCTCAAAATTTTGTCAGCCTTGGTCCAAGTAACCTGGGGCTCGGGCTTTCCAGTTACTTTAGCTGGCAGCTCAATTTTAGTTCCAGCTTTCACAGTAAGTCCAGCAAGAAGTTTCACATCTAAGAAAATTTCTGGAGCCTCTGATTTAGGAGAGAATAAAAATGTTGTTATAGAAACACTATTTCAGAGACTGATAAAGTGTCTATTGTAACTCAGCGATTGAAGTAATTACCTTTTGCATCAATGGCTTGAATATCATCTGTTGGCTTACTTGGCTTGCTAGCTCCTATTCTATTCAAAGCTTTAACCCGATATGCATACCACTCTCCTTCCTTGAGTTTTGTAACTTCCATTCTATTTATTAAAAAAAAAAAAAATTCCAGATATTTAAAGTGCTGAGAATGGCACAGTTAGTTTAAAGTTTATACATTCTGATGTTAATTTTCTTACTTTGTTTCAACAACAGGCTCCCCACATATCTCCCACTTGTCTGTGCCACGTTGGGATTTTTCTACCAGATAACCCTTAATGCGGGCACCACCATCATATTTGGGAGGCTCCCAGGTTAGGAAGATTCCTTTTGATGTTGGATTTCTCCATTTAACATTCTCTGGTGGATCAGGCACCGCTATTAAAAATTAAAAACATACAGGGTCTTAGAAACCAGTCTAAGAAAGATTTTTTTTTACATCTTATTTTGAAGAAAATCAGCATGATTTCAGAAATACAATATCAGCCACAATGTGAAACAGTTGACTCACTTGCTGGTGCTGACATATTTACAGGTTCATCAATATATGCAGGTTCTCCTGGGCCACATTTATTGCATGCAGAAACTCTAAATAAATATTCTTTTCCTTGGATGAGGTCAGGTACAGTGAACTCTTGGTCAACTACATGATCCATAACCTAAAGAGAAGGAAGGCTCCAATGTATTTCTAAAATTTATTTCCAAAGAGCAATTACCAAAAATAAGACACAAAACTCAGTAGCATATGTGGAAATAGTATAGCAAAAAGAAATTGAAATAAGAATTAACTTACTTTGCTCCATGTTTTCCGGCTTACTTCACGTTTTTCAATTATATAGCCAGTAACTGGACTTCCACCATCATCTTCTGGAGGTTCCCATGATAGCTGCACTGTGTTCTTGATTATGTCTAAAACTTTAAGTTCTCTTGGTGCACTTGGACGAGCTAGAAATAACAGAAATTCTCCTCATTATGTAGTAATCAGAATTTGACAGATGATCTCTTATGTAATCAATCTGTCAGAAGACTTACTTTTCTTAGTCATTCTTCCTTAAACAGCAAAGTTGGATATTGAAAACCAGAAAAGAGTTATTCTGGAGGACATATTTCTAGTTTTTAGTTATATTGTAATATTCGTGGTTTAGCAAAAGTTGTGTGATTTCACATTATTAACCTAATTAGATTTTAGCAAGGCAAATATGGAATATTACTGCTAGAACATATACATTTCTACTTACCAATGACATTAACATTAATTTCTCCTGAAACAGATGACACAGGGTTTTCTAATGTTAAGGAATAAATTCCCTTGTCTGGACGTTCACTTGGAGTAATTACTAGTTCTGCAAAGGAGGCAGTTGTCTTCATTGTTACACGATCGCCCTCTTCTAAGACTTGGTCACCAAAAGACCATGTGGCAGTTGGCACAGGGTAGCCAGTGATAGGAACACGGATCTTGATTGGCTCTGGAACAATAACTTCCAGCCCATCTTTAAAAGCACTTAGGTCCATTGTAGGTCCAACTGGAAAAAATGAAACATGAATTTGATGAAGTAATTTCAGCTGCTCTGAATATAGCTAATAATAACTGTGTTGAGAGGCTGATTCTGACTGTATGTCAGCCTGCAGGTTGGAGCTATCTGCCTAGCTGTGGGTTATCACTCCCTACCTCTCCTGGCTAGAAGTTTTTTAGAAATAAGTGAGATGATAACACACTTTAGCATTATCAAGTAGATATAATTTACCCTTTAATACAAAGATTTTGTATTGTTTTGATTTTTGTCCTTTTTGTCTTCTCTGCTTTTCTCTCCTCCTGTTACCTCCCACCTTTCACAAAACTAGGTCAGGAGACAAAAGGTCATGCCTTGTTCTTCAGGAATCTTAATAGGTATCTCCCTAATAGTAGAGCTAATTATCTTCAGAATTCATAATGGAGGAGAAATAGCTCAGAATCTCAACAGGCTAAGGCTCTTTATACTAGTTGACATCACAGTTATCTAGTAAAAAATATACATATTACTCACAAGATACACTTTAATTGCATGTCTTAATCTGATTATTTAGCATATGGCTTACCAAAAGTATCATCTGCAGTTAATGGTCCAATAGCCTCCGCTGGGTCAGACACACCAGCTGCATTTTCTGCTGAGACTCTGTAGTAATACCTGGATCCTGGTTTCAAACCAGTTACCTAAAAAGAACAAATAATTTAGTAACTTATATTAAAGGTGATCTACACATTTTGAGTACTTTGTGAATGAATGGAACATCTTACCTTATAAGTAAGAGCAGGTACTAGTTTTGGGTTACAGCGAATCCACTTGTCTGTTCCTTCTTCTTGCCTTTCAACAATATAGCCTAAGACTGGACTTCCTCCATCTTCGAGAGGAGGCTCCCATGTGAGCTGCACTGATGACTTAGTTTGATCTGAATGATCAAGGTTAATGGGAGGACTGGGTCTCTCTGAAAATAATTTGAGAAATATATTTTTGCAGCAGATAAATGATTATGGTTCTGCGTATCAGCTGTCTATACATTAAAGTAGTCTTTAAAGCCTTTGCATAGCTTTTTTATAAACCATTTTTAAAACAGGTTTGATCCTAATTTCAGAGCAAAACTGTTTGGAGTTCTTACTGAACCAAATGGTAGCAAGGTACTCCTGATATGTTTGAAGGACAAAAGTAAGAAAAATATAATTGTACATGGTATTTGCAGCACACATTCCTCAGCTGAACTGCCCTGCACACATAATATATAAACAGTGAAAATGTCCCCATCTCATAATGCAATCACAATCAATGCTTGCATACTTACTGATTGGGTCCATAATTTTTACTGCACGTGTAGCAGGACTTGGTTTGCCAACTCCAACCATGTTTTGAGCTCTTACTCTGAAGAAATATTCTTCATTTTCTACAACATCAGTTAGGACAGCTGACAGTTCATCAGCTCCAGTGGTCATAGTTGGCTCCCATCTGATGGAACCTCTGTTACGCAGTTCAATAATGTAGCCAGTAATTGGGGATCCTCCATCATACTCAGGTGGTTCCCAGGTAAGTGTAGCTCCAAACCTGTTCACGTCGGTAACGTCTACATTTTGAGGAGGACCAGGAACATCTGCATTTTATTTTAGGGAAAAAAAGGAAAAACAATGTATGTGGTTTTATTTATTGCGAGAGTTTGTACTGCTTGTCTTATACTGAAATCAAACTCCGAGTTTTTCTTAACTTCTGCTTACCAAATTTGCTCTTAGCTTCCACAGGTCTCTCTGTTTCCACTGGCTCACCAGTGCCCACTCTGTTCCGTGCACTAACACGGAAGAGGTATTCAACTCCTCCTTTTTGAAGTCCAGTAACAATGTATTCACAATTTTCAGCACGATCAGTGACTGTAATCCAGGTCTTACGCTTGATATCACGTCTTTCAACAACGTAGCCTATTATTTTACTTCCACCATCACTTTCTGGTTCTTGCCAGGCGAGGCCAACTTCACCATCATAAGTTTCGGTGACTTCCAAGTTTCTAACTGGGCCCGGAACATCTAACAAAGATATGACAATATTTTAGGGCATTGCATCTTTTTGTTTTTTTCCAAAAGGTTTCAATAATGTGAGTACTTACCAATGACCTCTACATTGATGAATGCTTCTGCCTGGCCATGTTTGTTTCGGAGTATAACCTTGTACCTTCCCTTATCTGATTTCTTTGCTTCATAAATTTTGAAGGTAGTGCAGTCAGTTGTTGTATCAACCGTTGTTGTGGGCAGACTTTCTTCCCCTTTCAACCATTCAGCTTCTGCTCTTGGGTAGGCATCATATGGAACAGTCATAGTCAGAGGCTTCCCAACATCAACCACAAGGTTTTGATCACCAGTCTTGATTCTAGGTGCAGCTAAGAAGATCAATGTGACAAGTAAGTACCTACATATTTAAAAATATTGATATATTTGTGTAGTCAGCAAAGAAGCTAACATAAAAAAGTAAAAGGAGCTGTTGCATGAATTCCAAGTAAATCTTTCATATACTCATTGGATTGATCCACAGAAAGAAACTCAGGCTGGTTGGTATGTACTGGGTCCTCCTATAAAATCAGGGAAGGAGGAGTCGTTTTTTGAGCATTAATTTGATGTGTTTTATTAGAATGGTTCTGTAAAATAGGAACATTAGGAATTATATGTCTTACATGACTGAAATTAGTAGGCCAAATGATTTTCATAATTTAGATCTGAAGTTACTTAATGAAAAGATTCTCTTTCCTTTAAGCTCAATTCATGCTCTTTTGTATAGAAACTGAAAAGTGACCTATATTTTCCTCAACAGTTGGATCAGCATGGTATAATAAATGTTTGTTGACTGAATTATAATTCATACAGTTTAACAAACTTGCACTTGCTTCAGCCTGATTGTGTACGCATTTTAATTCAACTTTTTGAAAGAACAAAGATCAGTTTAGTTAAATAGTTAATTCACTAATCTAAGATTTTATAAAATAAACACAAAGCAAGCAACTTACCAGCTAATTCAAGTTTAGCTCTAGCTTCCTTATCTTTGGCAATAAATCTGTATTCTCCTTGGTCACGGGGCTTTATCTCACACACCTGTAGCCTGTGGACCTTTCCTTCACTCATCATCTGATGTTTGTCACCTTGGACGATAATCATATTGTTTCTCAACCACTTGACCTCCACACCATCTTTATTCAATTCAGCCATGAAGATGACATCTGCACCAGGAGCTTCATAAATATCTTGTGGTGGTCGAATGATCTCAACGGGGATTTCTGAAATAAATGTGAATTCATTTTGCATTATTTGTGTATTGTTTCTATTATTACTAAATAAGGAAGAAACAAATCCTATTCAATCTACACATACCTTCAACAAAAAGTCTTGCCCTAGATTTCCTGTCATCCACTCCACAAGAATATTCACACTCATCATCGAGTCTACAGTCTTTTATGATTAATCTGTGCAAATTTCCATCCTTTTCAAATTGGTATCTTTATGGTGGAGAAAAGTAAGCAGTGTTTTAGTTTCCAGACAAAGCAACAAAGCAAGAATGTTTAGCATATTAACAAGCACGATAAAATCTACATACTTCTTGCCTTCTTTGATTTCTCTTCCATTTCTGTACCATCTTACACTGGCTTTCTCTTTGGAAAGCTGGCATGTAAAGACAGCATCATCAAATTCAGTGACAGTCTGGTCCCGGAGGTGTTCAATGAAGTCTGCCGGTGCCTCTGTGATTAGAAGTTCTGCAACAGATTTGTCTTGTCCAGCAGTAACAGTGTATTCACCTTCATCGACAAACCCACAGTCTTTAATGATGAGTGAGTGTTTGTATTTATCAATTTTGTACAAAATGCGCTTGTTGAATGTGATCTCTTCACCGTTCTTTGTCCATTTGAGGGTTGCATTAAGGCGATTCACTTTGCACCAGAATGTGACAGTTTTCTTTTCCATGGTCTCAATGTCTTCAAGGGGTTCAATAATCCTGAGATCCTCCTCTGTTAAGATAAAAACCCCAAACTGATTAATCTACATCCTCGTGATCCTGTTGTGAAATTGATTGCAAGATGATGACATAATTTTAATACAGTGTAAGTTACTTACCTAGTACTGTCAAGGCAGCAGAACTTTTGGCATGTTCACCTCTCTTGTTTGACAGTGAGATGGTATAGGTAGCTTGATCTTTCAACTGTGCGTCTCTAATTCGGAGAGTGTAAACTAAATCCTTCTGGACAATAATGTATTTTGCACTATCAAATATTGCCTCATCATTTTTGTACCACTTCTCTTTGGCACCTTCTTTATTGACTTCACAGTTGAAGATAATTTCTTGACCCTCATTAACTTCTTGGTCCTTAAGGGGAGTTATAATCCTGAGTTTTTCTGAAATTGAGAAAATAGTAGAAATACAACATCATGTCCTATATAATATAAGGAACGCAACAAAATATGCACTTGCACATTGATAAAATAAAGCTTACCAATCACTGTTAAGCGTGCTGTAGCTTTAGCTTCACCAACCATGACAGTATATTTTCCTGCATCTCCTAGAATAGAGTCTTTAACCACAAGTGTTCTCTTTTTGCCATCTGAAATGATGTCGTACTTATCATCAGGTTCCAGGACTGTGTCACCTCTCAGCCACTGTACTGTAATTGCCTCTTTGGATACTGAACAGAAAAATTCAGCTTTGTCTCCTTCAAGTACCTCAAGATTTTGTGGTTTGGTAAGAAATTCTGCTGCAAGTTCTGAAAGAAAACATTTTTGTAGATATATATGACTTTATTTTATATTTTATTTATGAAGAGAATAAACCAAGTTGTCTACTATTACAGATTTTTTTTTTTTTTCCATAATATAAGGCCAACAAAGTAAGTCTCTTACCATGTACAGTAAGTTTTCCTGTTGTACTAGAGCTTGGGAGCTTGCAAGTATATTTGCCAGCATCTTCAGGATGAGCATTACGTATGATAAGAATTCTCTTTCGGCCATCAGTAATATGTTCAAACCTACCACCATCAGGCACCTCCTCATCTCCTTTAAACCAAGTAACTTCAGCATTAGGCTTTGAAACTTCACAGATCAGTTTTACAGTGTCATTTTCATTTACTTCAAGATCAGGAAGATTTTTTGTGAAAACAGCCTCTTCCTCTGTAACAAGAATTTTGAAAGATGATTTAAAGCCTTTCATCAAAACAACATTTTGGGTTTGATCATGGATGAGATTTGCAAACACTGTTTACCTATCACTGTAAGTAGGCCAGAAGTTCGAGCTGTTTTTGCTTCACAGGCATACTCAGCTTCATCATCGAAGGCACATTTACTCACAACAAGAATGCGTTTTGCACCTTGGGAAATTATGTCATACTTTTTGCCTTTTCTAATTTCAATGCCATCCTTAAACCACTTCACCTGTTTTAAAACAAATAAATATGGTTATTAATATTAACATGCTCATCATAGATTTCAGTTATGTGTTCTTTTGTAGCAGCATAATAAAGCTGTCAATTAAAAATAAACAAATAAATAAAAAGCTATAGTGGAAGGAGTTAATCAGATTAAAAAGCGTTATTGACCTTGACACCTGGACGAGAAATTTCACATTCAAACCGGGCAGATTCTTTTTCTTTAACTTCAAGGTCAGTTAGGGGTTTCAGGAACTCAACACGAATAGCTGTAAGAGAAAAGAAAATTTTTAATAGAGGAGTCTCCAGTAGAGAAGAATAAATTGCTGACATTGATATTATTGCCAGTCATGTACACTAATATACAGCATTTATAGCACTTAATTTTGTAGAAAATTGTAAATTACTCACGTTCTACATTGAGAAAACATGATGTCTTAAAATCCTTGGCATCACAGGTATATGTTTTTGCGTCATCCAGTGTGCAGCCATAGATAATGAGTTTTCTGACCCTGCCATCAGAAATGATATCATACTTCTTTGTTTTGTGAATTTCTTCTCCATTTTTGAACCATTTAACTTTTGCATTTTCCCTGGAAACTTCACATTCCAGTATTGCAGTGGCCTCCTCTTCAACAGTCTGGTCCTCAAGTGGTTTAGTAAATTCAACTGGGGGTTCTAAAAGAAATACAGATTTTTGATAGAAAAGATCTAAATTATAGCCAGTCCTCTGCTAGTATCAAACTCCCCCACCCTGTTTACTAATTTTCCTTGATTGAATAATCAAAAAGGCTCTGCAGAAGGTTTTTGGTTTTCTTTTTTTTTTTTTTAATGCCCAGACATGTTCAGTTAATTCAGCTAATCTCATTTTCAGCCTACTGTAAGATTAGACTGAATGATATCCTTGTCCATGGGGTTTTTACTCACAAATCATCAGAAAGCCTTGCAACTCAGTTGCTTTAGCTGAACCATATGCATGTAATCTCAGTGACTCCATTAATGATTTTTTAAAAATTTTCCTTGAATTAACTATAAGCGTGTACAGTTTTTCTAATTCTTAGCCGTAAACAGCTTGCAAGCAGTGCAAATGAGCATACAGTCAATGTTACATCACTTTACTCGTGGTGTAGTTGTGCTCTCACAGGTTTTTGAATACTACAAAGAACAGAAAAAAGCCATTGGGAGTCACAGAAGCTGGTATTTGTGGGTCATCTTGAGGCCAATTGAATGTTCAAGTCTGCAATGAAGCCCTGAAAATCTTAATGCACTGATTCATCTCCCATGTCCAACATGTTTCCAGTATTTCCCTCTTTCTCAGCTCTTCTGTGAAGCATGAAGATTTTAAGTGGCTTTTTTTAATTAGAAAAGTTATCTACCTGTCCAATATTGTATGTATGTTCCTAGTAAATTGTTAATATTAACATCCTGTTCCAGGGTGAATCATGAATGAACCATTAACGCTGACTATGGTATAATTAAAATGACTGACTTACCTTTCACAAAAAGATTTGCTTGAGTTCTGAAATCTTTTGCTGTCAGTGATACCTCTCCTGCATCTGTTAACTTGACATCTCTAAGAATAAGAGTGTGAACTCTGCCTTCAGCACGTGTCACAACCTTATAAAGTAAATAAAAAAAACCCCTTTGTAAGTATCTAAACCAAATATTTAAGAAGCATTTAATGAAATAGCATTGCTATTTATTGTTATCTGTAGAGTTCAGTTGTTTACTTTTATATGAAATTTCGATAATTTCCTTTTGTATATACTAGATATAGCTCAAGATACAAATACTTTGAGGATTTTGAGAATCACTTCAGTTTTGTCCTTTCACCTGCAAGAAACCCCCATGTTTTAAGGTATTTGTGTCCTTGGATTAGAAAACCTGAGTGAGACTACTATCAAAGTTCAAAATAAGTCTGACTTGAGACCATGTTTATTTTGAACAGGTACTAATAAATATCAAAATAAGTAAATTTATGGGAAAAATTTGATATTACTCCTGACTACATCTAAAGTAAATGCTTTTAGAGAGATATAAAGAGGTTTGACACCCTCTTCATACAGTCTTCTGTAAATGTAAATTTGTCTTTCTATTATTAAATTTTGATCAAAAATCCTGCCTAAAAATACAATTTCTGCATGGATCTATTGTTGAAACTACTTTGCAATCATAAGCTTGAATTGGGTTACTCCTGCACAAACGTCCCTTTCTCTAGGAGTGGACCTGAGGGATTCAAGGAATCATCCTGCAATTCAACCATTAAGAGGACTGCTACTCATTCATGCCATAAATTTTAATTCAGGTCTTGAATTTTATTTATTTATTTTCAGAGAAGTATGTGATCAAGTAGTAGATGCTGGTTTAGAAACGTGAGGGGAAAAGCAAGCTTCTACTACAGAAAAAGCATAAAAGATTACGTTACTTTTAAGAAGGCAGTCCCCTCTGTTTCTGAGGGAAGGAAGGAACTAAGAGGCTGTCCTTCCAAATGGTTGTTGTGTGCCTGAAAATGAAGTCTAGTGAATGCTCATCTGAAAAAAAGATTGAGATGAAGCCAAATATACATTTGACTAAGGTAAGCATCAAAGATAGACAAAGAAGCCATGTCAATAAATGTTATATGTGTACAGCTGAATGCCAGCCAGAGGTAAAATAATGGTTTGAATTAAAAACTGCTGAAATTAAACACTTGTACAATTAGATTGATTCTTGAAGACAGTAGTAAAAGTGTTTCAAGTGGCTAATTTAAATGGGCAGGAAGTGATGCATCAGTGGTTTACTCTGAAATTCTACTTGATAAAATTTCATTTGAAGTCAAATGACAGTTTTGACTGTATGAAACTGAATGAAAATCTGGATTTTTTTCATGTAATTATCATGAGAGCTCAGACAAATAAATAACGTTCCATCATATAGAATACTTAACATATAATATTTTTCTTCCCAGGCAGTAATAACTATCAAACCACTGCACTGATCAATAGCTTTCCACAGTTCTAATTCATAGACTAAGAAGCAATTACCTTTATTTATTATATGTCTCCCCTGCTGAGTTTCAATTTTGTTTATCTGTCCTTAAATACTGTAATAGGGTTGCCTATTGCCATGATTGTTCTTTTCTTTTCCTATTTCTATATTCTACTTTTTTTACAAAATTGTTTTTATTTAGGCAGATTTCATGAAACTCAGAAAGATCTAGTAAAACCTGAAAATAATATGATAAAAAATTTATTTAAAATAAAATATCTGTACCAAAGTATTATTAGCAGCATTATAACAGGTTCTGAAACTTTTCTAGGTCATGTAATGCCTTGAAAGTTTGTTTTGTCTGAGGTTTCCAATTTGTATTTTCATTTGCATTATTTCTCTTAGGCCTAGTATGTGAAAAAGTCTTAAAACCAGTGATATCTATTTATATTTTAAGTTTCTTAATATATTTCTTTCTGTTTCTTTATGTATTAACTTTAAATATTAAACTAACTGCATTCCAGGCTGCTCGGATCTCAAAGTTAAGAGCCAGCACTTGATGAAGGGTTAAAAATAGCTAGTGAGAAGTGCTTGACAAGCAAATCTGCCCCGAAAGTTATCTGGAGAGCCAGAACAAATGCCTGAAATGGAATTTGAATCTTCTTAATCCCCTTATATGCAGAGTTGGACTGCAACTCAGCATTCAGGAGAAAAAAAAGCATTTCCTGATAGCACCTTTCAAAACCCTTTCACTGTAAGTACAATTAACCTGAGCAAAAATCATGCAGTACCCCTGTGGCTAAGTTTCTAACAGAATCAGGCACAAAGTCGCTATTGTAATGATTGATATTTTGTAACTTTACTTTCCCTTTGTGTGATAAATACTTGTAGTATTCCAGAATACTGGAATTTCTGGGGAGAAAAAAGAGCCGTATCTCATTTAGTGAGGATTTACCATTTGGCACAGCAGCACTACTGTATTGCTGTGCCTTAGTACTTCTACTGACAGAGACTAAATGACAAATAAAGAAGGGGAAAACACTTGAAGGAGAGGAAGCAGGAGGAAACATGAGGAAAGAGAAAGCTTAGTTTCTTTACCTTATCACTTGGCTCCAGTTTCTTTCCTTGCAGGAACCACTCTACAGGGATTCCCTCATAAGAGAGTTCACAATCAAAAGTTGCTGATTCCCCAGCTGTCACTGTTACATCCTTGAGGGGTCTCAGCAAGCCAATTACTCGAGCTTGGTAAGGAGAAGACATCATTTTCAGATTAGTCACTTCTACCCAAGAGAGAGCTGCTGCCCTTATGTACTAATCTCCACGGTGGCTTCCCTCAAGAGAGACAGACATCGCAATGCTGCTCTTTAAATTCCCTAAATAGAAGAGGCCACTCTGGGTTTTTAGGGGGAGGGCTGGTCACCTAAAATTTCCTATTTGTAGAGAGTGTTTCTTTAAATTGAACAAGGTCAGCAGGAAAGTTGCTGTGCATCTGTCTCCCTGCCAAGCCTTGCATACCTCTTGGTAGATAAGGCATATGTTTTCCAAAATAGTGAGGGCTAGGATTGGAGTGGGAAACAAGTGGTCTTCAGCCGTGTGGTCTGTCCCTGTCCATCAAGCTCTTAACCCTATCCCCAGATATCACTGTGATCCTATCCTCTCAGGTTAACATGATACTTTAATGCAGTAAAGTCTTTGCTTGTAATACTTTGATTTCACAACAACATATGATGACAGATCATGAAGCAGCCTTTAAGGCCATCTCCTTATTTTTATTTCTCCTATATGAATAAAATAATATACAAGGTTAAAAAACATGTAGGGCATTCCTTAACTAAAACATTAAAATGGCTTGAGTAATTAATCCTCGAGTTGTTCTCAAAAGAATTACTGTGGGTTCAATACAGTATAGAGATTTGTCCACCTGTTCCGAAGAGGCAATGAGTACCTTGTTTTCACTTAATTAATTAATTTCAGTTTAAAAGGCACTTACGTTTCACTCGAAGGTGAGCACCGGATTTGGCATTTGCTGCTTGGAAATCTACTCCACCAGCTTGATCTAAGCGTACATTGTACAGTGTAAGGAAGTGCTTTTTGCCTTCCTCTTTGATTTCACATTCCTGCACAAATACAAGTAAAACATTTTTTACAGTAAATTTGTGTGTTCCTCACTCTACTTCTCTTCATACCATGCATGTGCTATCTCCTCCTCCGTTCACAACACTTAGGCCCACTGCCACCTGCAATAAATATACCTTATAAACTTTCACTCATATGCCTTTCCTTCCAAAGTCAATAGTACGGTCTGTTTCTTCTTAGAAAGAAAGAGCAAGAGGCAATATATTCATGTTGGTGAATGGTATGAACTGATTGACTAGCCAATATATCCATATGTAGACCAGAGGCATGATTGTAAAGTTTCTTATTTTTCTAGATCCTTCCAGCAAGGAATTAAGAAGATTTGATTAAGCCTTATACCATTTTAAAGCAATTTTAGGTGTCATAGTAATGGAAAAAAGTCTGAAAATGTTATCTACCTCTATTTAAACAAATAGCTCAAAAAAAAAAAAAAATGCGGACAGTCCAAAGTCTGTATTTTTAAATGCCATTATGTTTAAGTGAGTTCCACAAGGTCTTTGCACTTTGGATACATGACTGTTAGGGACTAGCAAGACAGAATGTACTTATTTATGTAAAATAATATTTTATTTAGCTATTTTATATAATGTTTTCTATTAAGTTTATAAGACATTTTAAAAGTTATTAATAAAAAAAATTCTTATTATAGTGATCCTTACTGAAAGCAGAAAGATTTCTGCTTATTTTATGCAGCCATATTCTACTCCCTCACACCCTACCTCCCCACAAATTATTGAGACACATATAAGAAAGATCTGAAATATTTGCTTACAGCTGATTCAGTCAGGGGTTCTCCTTTTAGCTTCCAATTGCCATGGACACCTTCCTCGGAGATTTCAATATCAAAACGGGCAGTCTCTGTCTCAACAACCTCCACACTGTATAGTGGACGTATAATCTCAATATCCCGGTCTGGAGGAAAACAAACCAAAAGGAAAGTGATTCCATCAGCCTCTAACAGATGCTAAAAGATCTCTACTACAGAGCATCCCATTAAAATAACCATACCTTCAATATTGAGTTTAGCAGAGGTTTGATCAGTACCACAGTCACAAGTGTACTGTCCAATGTCTTTCTTCAAAGCTTTCTTGAGGATAAGGATTCTCTTTTTGCCATCAGCCTTAATAACAACATTCTTTGATGGAGTAATTGGTTTGCCATCCTTCATCCATTTCACTGGGGCATCTGCTTTGCTGATTTCACATTGTAAGATTACTTCATCTTTCTCTACAGCAGTGTAATCTTGCAGCTTCCCAGTGAAATAAGGATCTCCCTCTGTAAGCAAAGTCAAGATATGTTTATATCTGAAGTGCTGGTCTTTCAGAAACTACACTTAGTTCTTACCATAAAATACATTTCTTGTTTATTCCCTGCAAGAAGGATTAAATATAGTCCTTAAAAATACTACACAGTTTTGTTGCAAAAATAGAAAACAACAGATATCTAAGAAACAATTCAGTGTATAACTAATATTACTGACAACATTGGTTTGGTGCTCTAGGAGTTTCAGACCACTGTTCCATTATCTATTAGTTAATCTTGCAACAGTTGCATGAAATTTTGAAGTAATTTTAATTATCCTTTGTGAATGGGGAAATGGAGACCAAAGAAGACAAACAAATTGTAAAGTTGTCAAAAATCACAAGTAGATTTAGGCCAAACTGAAAAAAAAAAAAAAAAAAAAAACCAAAACCAACCCCAAGACTTTCTGAGCACATTTTTCATTAATAAGACTCTTCTGGTAATATACATAATGTAAATTCTTTTGGGTATTCTTACCAAGAACAGTGAGTTTAGCTTCTGAGGATTTGCCCATAGCTTCCACTTTAATCTGAGAGGTATCATCAATAGTAAGGTCTTTGATTGTGAGTGTATGGAATTTGCCATCATCTGCCATTGAAACCACTTTGCTGGTATGTAATCGCTGGTCATTCTTGAACCAGATAACAGGGATATTTTCATGGGACAGTTCCACAGTAAAAACTGCAGTTTCTCGCTCCTTTTTTGTTACATCCTTGAGAGGAGTAATGAATTTCAGGCGGATACCTATAACAACATAACATGTCATTAACAATAATGCTATCTATAAAAACTACTCAAGGACTATAGTGCAAATCTTTCCTAGAAAGGCAAAGTCACACAAACCTTCAATAATCAGCTTGGCACTTGTTATCTTATCCTCAGCTTCAAACATGTATTTAGCTTCATCCTCAAATGCAACAGATTTAATAATCAGAGCATGCTTTGTCCCGTCTGAAATAATTTCAAATCTTTCATCAGGAGTGATCTCTTGTGTTCCTTTCAACCAGCGGAAAGTCTTGGGTTCTCTGGACACCTCACATTCAAACCTGGCTTCATCCTTCTCAAAGACCTTCACATCGCTTAGTGGAGTGATAAAGATGAGAGGCAATTCTGAAATCAAAGAAGAGCATTTCTATTTCAGTGATACGTTCACACGGACCTTTCTGCTGCAAGATTTGTTCTAATGACCTGAGATACATGTGGAAATGTTGGCAAAATGCAGACTGTACCTTTCACTTTCAGATTGGCAGCACTTTTAGCATTAGCAGCTTGGAAAGACACTTCTCCAGTCATATCAAGTTTGCAGTTATGAAGAACAAGGGCATGCTTCTTCCCATCTTCAATGATTTCACATTCCTGGTAATAAAGAAACACACACACACACACAGCCCAAATATGAATATTCTAAGAAGCCACTCAGAAGACATTATCATTAAAAACACTGTTTCTAGTGTAAATTATGGTCTAAAAATAAAGAAGCCTTACAGGTGAAGGTGTTAGGGTTTCTCCCTTTAGCTTCCATATAGGATGGACATCAGGCTCAGAAATTTCAATTTCAAAACGTGCTGTTTCACCAACAAATACTTCCACTCCATACAGTGGTCGCTCCACTTTAATTAAGCGAGCTAAAATTAAAAAAATCCAAAAGTTGACATCTGTTTACTCACTCATTCTATACCACAGAAATGTAATACTGGAAAGGATCTCAGTTCTCTCCCTACTCCTTCTTTAAGGCATTCAAATGTTATCACTGATAAATGTTTAGGTAACCTCTTTTTTAAAAGCTGCAAGTTTGGGCAGTCTACAACCTCCTTCTATAATATGTCTGAAAGTTTAGTTGTTTTTAGTAAGAATATTTTTCCTCATAATTAACCGAGATACATTACAGCAAATTAAACTGCTTTTTTTCCTGAGTGGAAATGGACATAAAGAATAATAGATCATCACTGTCTTTACAACAGCCATTTATATATCTTACAATAAATACTCTTAATAATTGTAAATCTAGATATTTCAGCTATTCATCATAACTGCATGTATTTTAAAGGTACAATTTTTGGTATTGTACTCTAGGGAGTGTCTGTCTGTCTGCATTGTTTTACAAAGGTTTCATTACTTTCCCTCAGTCAAGGCATGATAACTTACGCTCAACGCTGACATTAGCACTTGTCTTGTCGGTTCCACAGTCACATTCATAAACACCCTTATCACTCTCTGCAGCCTTCTTGATCTTCAGGATACGGCGCAATCCATCCGTTTTTATGGAAATTCTGTTGGAAGCTACTAGTTCTTCACCATCTTTGTACCATTTTACTGGCACATCTTTGCTAAGTTCACACTCCAGAATAATATCATCTTTCTCCACAGCACTGTAGTCTTGTAATTTCACAGTGAAATATGGATCGGCCTCTACAAAAGACATAGTGGATATGAAATGGTAAATTAGTAATATAAATTTACAAAACCATCAATATTTTGTCACTTTCTACATATAGAAATTGTTTCTACATATCATATAGCATATTTTATATTATCTAATTACCTAAGACTTTCAGGTTTGCTTGTGTGTTCAAGTCCTTGACTACGGCCTTTATTTCGGAGATATCATCAAGTGTTACTTCTCTCATTTCTAGTTTATGAACTTTGCCTTCTGAAGTCATAAAAACTGTTCTGCTTGTGTGAAGTCTTTTCTCATTTTTATACCATTTCACTGGCATGTCTTCATGAGAAAGCTCAAACTGAAAGTGAGCTGTTTCCCCTTCTTTCACTGTTTGATCCTGTAGAGGTGATATGAACTTCAGCCTCACACCTGTAATGTGGACACATAAATACCATCAGAAAAAGGCTAATGTGGTTCTAAAAGATACATTCTTTAACCATTTTTTATTGTTTTGTTCATAAGAAGATTCTTGCCTTCCACAAACAGTCTTGCTGTGCTCTTCTTGCCATCAACTTCAGCAGTGTATTCTCCCTCATCATCAAACTGAGAATCATTGATTACAAGAATATGCTTCTTTCCATCGGCAATGATGTCAAATTTTTCTCCAATCTTGAGTATATCAGTGCCCTTAGACCATATAACATTGGCTTCTCTGGTAAGGACACATTCAAACCTTGCTTGGCGCCTCTCAGGGACAGTAACATCTTTTAGGGGCACAGCAAAGTCCAGTTCAATTTCTGGAAGCACAAAAGAGAACATTTCATTTGTAATGTGCTCCATGTGAACTCTGTTTTAGTTGGTATCATACTCCATGATGCATCATACCTTTCACTGTCAGGATAGCTGTAGTAAACGCATTAAGTGCCTGGTAAAGGACTTCACCAGCTTGCTCTAACTTGACTTTGTGCAAGGTTAGGAAGCGTTTTCCTCCTTCAGCTTTGATTTCACATGTCTGGAGAGACAGACTTTAGTAAATACAGTGCCAATGACTTACTGCTAGGTATTTTTAATAAAAGGATTCTATAAACATTTTATACACAGGGGTCAGCTAGAAAGATTGGAACTGCTTTTCAAGGAAAGTTAACACTTTTACTCAATAATAAAAAAAAAAATTAAAAAAAAGGTAATATATTTCTTCAGTGTTTCACAGTTCTTTTAAGTGCCAGTATCATTCCTAGTAACATATGTAGGGTATTTTTATTATTCTCTGAATAATGTGCTGTAATCCTTTGATATAATGAATTGCTTCATAATTTAGCTTTTATATCATATAATCCTTACTTGGACAGGCAGTGTTTTTTAATCACCATAATGATTAGCCTTTCTATGTTCTGGCCTGAGTAGCAATGACAAACCTGAGAACTTACCATAAAGACTCAATTAAACACTGTTCACAGTCTTTAAATAAATTGTGTGTAAAATTCAAGGATGCTTACAGGTGAGGGTCTCAGAATTTCTCCTTTCAGCTTCCATTCACCAGGAATATCCTCCTCTGATATTTCTGTATCAAAGTTTGCTGTTTCTTTCTCGTAAACTGTAACATCCTCTAATGGCTTCAGAAGTTCAACTTCACGTTCTAGAATGCACAAATAAATGCATATAATTACAACAAGTTTTGGCAGAGCTTTATGATAATTCAGGTTACGTTTTTTGTTTGTTTAGAGGTTTTTGAACATTAGCCTCTGAGCTGATTAAATATAATACAAATAAAACTTCCTTACCACCAAGGGTCAGTTTAGCTGGGTATCTGCGACCTTCAACTTCCACTGAATATTCCCCAATATCAGCAGGGCCAGCATTCTTGATTTTCAGGAAAATTTTATTTCCTTCTTTCAAGATTTCTGTCTTGTCAGTTGGTTCAGCAGGGATTTCCTCATCTC
Source organism: Athene cunicularia (assembly GCF_003259725.1). Classification (NCBI taxonomy): domain Eukaryota; kingdom Metazoa; phylum Chordata; class Aves; order Strigiformes; family Strigidae; genus Athene; species Athene cunicularia. The sequence goes on along the minus strand of NW_020799107.1, from coordinate 12,721,084 downwards.
CTTTAAACCATTTAATGTTTGGTGTATCCTTGACAATGTCACAGGTGAAAGTAGCTGTTCCTTTTGGTTTCACATGTTGGTCTCTTATAGGTTTTACTAACCAATCTCTTATCACTTCTGCATGACAAAAAGTCACATAATAATACAACTTAGCAAACTTTTATTACAAATAGTTGGGTCATAAATAGAAGAAATAGAAGTATTAGTTTTTGTATTACAATAAGCTTCAGTAGCAGTAAAAATCTTATCTGTCCATTTATATTGTAATGCTATGAGAAAAAGCTTTCCTAATTTTAAACCAGCCCAAATATCCCACAGAGAAAGAAGAACATGATTTTGATTGCTTACCTACTACCTTAACACAAGATGAACATGACAGCTCAGTGTCTTCCACAGTAACACTGTAAGTGCCAGCATCAGCATCATCTGAATCAATGATCGTGAGGGAATGTGACAAACCAATAATGCCCAGAGCAAATTTCCCAGGCTTGTCTTTGATGATCTTCCCATCCTTCCTCCAGACCACATTTCTTTCTTTGTTAAGCTCACATGTCAAGTACAGTGGCTGGGTTTTAACCACAGTGACTTCTTCTTCAAGAGTTTTCACAAACCGTACTGGGAGTTCTGTGGGAAACACAACATTTTGATTTATCTCATTTATATACAGAAGATGTGATGCAGAAATGCCTTACATATCAAATCAGCATGTGTAGTGATTGATGGAAACCAAAGGATGCATCTGCTAACCACTGTAAATTCACAAAGTAACAGTATTTCTAGCTTGAGGAATAGCTAGCCTTTAAATTCTTGATAGAGTTGAAACAGGGAATACCTTCAACAATGAGTTTGGCTGTAGATGTCTTCTCTTTGTTCCCCAGTCGTAATACACAAGTATATTCACCAGCATCTGACAGCTGGACATCAATAATATGCAACTTTCTATCTTTGCCATCAGCAATAAACTTGTGTTTTGGACTCTCTCGGATGTTACTTCCATCTTTCATCCAGCTGGTAATTGCAGTGGATGGTGAAATAAGGACTTCAAAGATTGCAGAAGACCCAACAGATTCAGCTTCTGTTAGCACTATATCTTTCATCTCCTTGACAAACTTCAGTGGTACAGCCTTGAGTTGGTAAGTGAATGGCGGCTCTTCAGGAGGTTTTTCACCACCGCTTCCTGGTCTGAGTTTCCTTCTTTCTGCATCTGCTGGTGAAGGTGTCTTCTTGGCTGTAATTCAGATTCAGAAATGAATAAACTAATCCTGATTTATTGCTTTTGCTTTTAAGTATTGACTCGTATTTGCTTTTAGGTATTTGCTTTTAGGTATTGACTCATATCCTACCTTTGACTGGACTGATACCCTTTGGTGATTCCTCTTTTGGTGGCTTGGGCTCTGAAATAGAACAGCAATATTATTAGGAATGTAGTTAAATATACATACTAGAATTAAGACAAGTATTTATTTTATAAATCAGACTTTATCTCCTTTAGTTATATACACAAAAAGAGGAGGAAGATATAAACATATGTATATATTTATACAACTTATACTTTCTATATCTCAATGTCAAGTTAAATAACTTTAAGCATGGAAAAGACACATATTCAGCAGCAGGGACTGGAAGGCAGCTTAGCTGATCCTAATTCCTCAATTTATTGTTCTGTCCACTATTTTATAAAATTCTGCCATTCTCTGACACTTTACTCACAATTAGGCCCTTGATCAACACCCACCTGCCAACCAAAATAGCTTAAGTACCTATTACAAATTACATGGGCTTTTTAGAAAAAGCACACACCTTTACTAATGAAGACAACAAAAATATAAGTTGTATAAATTAAATACATGTTTCAGGACAATGTGATACTCTCACAAATGAGTGATGTTCTGTTAGTTGCCCAACTTGCGATGAATCATCTCTGACTTCTGCAAATATTGCCCACGGTATGCAAGCATCATTTTGTGAAAGGAAATATAAAAGATACTTTTAATGGGTGAATGGAACGAATGAAATGCAGGAGAGATTTTATTGCAGTGGGTGGAAAAATGAATACTAGATGAAACACATGAGTTTTGCTGAGACCATAATGGCACACAACATGATTTATGCAGTCTTATAAAATTTTAAGACTAAGACAATGAACACTGATCACACAGATGTACATACAGACAGGTAAGACAAACATGATAAGAGTGGCTGAATGCCAATACAGCCAGCTGACAGACTAGATGGAAATGTGAATGATGTTAAAGAATGAAAACAGACATCGTAACAGCAAATGATATTCTCCTGAAGCAAAAGTACAAGCAGTTCGTGGAAGAATTTGGCAGCAGTCTTCCTCACCTCGCTTTGCATGAGACTTTGCAGGAACATCCCGAACTTCACATGATTCTCCAGGTGCATCCAAATTTCTGTTCTCACTCAAAAGTCTACTGGCCTGCTCAATCATGCAAGCAGCTTCTGATTTCCGAAATTCTCTCTCTCCTTCTGGTTTCTTGGGAGATATTATCTTACCTATGCTTGAGGAGTAAGTAACTTCTCCATTTGGAGCAGTTCCTTTGCTTGATGGTATTTTGGCTGAAAGCTTTCCCTTTTCTCTTTCCATGGTAAAAGATGCGCTTTTCCCAATGCCATCCTTAGCCGATGTTTTTTCATCTGATGTACTTTCTGTCACTGGAAGTTCTTTTCCTGAAAGCTTCACTTCTTCTACAGTCAATGATTTCTTTTCTTCAGTTTTCTCTTTGCTGCTTTGGAGAGCTGGAGTGTCTTGACATTCATCCTGAATAGCATGAACTTCTTGAAATTGTTTTTTATCTTGACTACCTGGAGGCTGAATAGGAACTTTCTTTATTGTCTCAGATCTGTCAACTATTTTATCTTTGACTCCCTTTTCATGTTCTTCCGTGGAAACTTCATCTTCCATTCTTCCTTCTGTAATCACTGTATCAAATTCTTCTTTTTCCACAGACAGCATTTCATGGGCATTTGACTGTCTAATTTTGTCTTTTTTTAAGTGGGTGCTGAAGGTAGTTTTCTCTTCCTTCTCTGGTGTAATCTTTCTGCCTGTTTTTTTATCACTTAGGAGTGCTTTGTTAGTCGACCATTTTCCTGAACCCTCCTCACAATGAACTTCTTCCTCTGCAGAATGATTTTCTCCTGCTTTCCTTTCTACTACTTCTGGCCTAAGAGCAGACGGTTTAAAGATTATGTAAGTTTTTTCTCTGGGAACCTCCTCATCTTCAGTGAGGTATTCTAGGTCAATATCTTTTCTCAGTGCTGGTTCAATTTCCTCAAACAGGTCTAAGGAATGTAGTTCTGCTGATGTGAAATCCAGATTGTCATCTTTCTTATCATCTTGAATAATTTCCATTTTCTTTGCTTCCTTATCAAGAATCTTATCTATAGGAGTTTCAGCTACTGTGGTACCAGATTTCTTCATCCATTGAGTTTTACTTTGTATGCCATGCTCCTTCATGGATTCTCCAAGAGGAACTTCAGATTTCTCTAGAACAAAACCTCCTCTCTCTTCTTCACTTGTAAGCAGAGGAGTTTCAGCTATTCCTGCCGCTGCAATATTCTTTACAAATGAGGTTTTATCCTTAATAATAAATTCTTCAGGTTGCAAACTGATTTTTGATTTTCTCATTTTTCCTAGAAGTCTTTTCTGGTCCCTGGGCTCATATGGCTCTCTGGGCATATGTTTAGGCACATAAGTTGACTCAATTTCCTCTTCTTTATCATGTACAGGAATCTTTCCTTCATGAACACTTAACTTGTCAGAGACTTTCTCTATAGCAGCTTCCTTGTGAACAACCAGTTTAATTTCATCCCCCTTTTCCTCTTCAGAATCTCCTTCTGCATGTTCAGATGCTATAGAAATCAGTTTCAATTCCTCATCAGGTAGTGGTGGTTCATTCTTTGCATAAGTAATGTGATCTATTGCAACTTCTATTTTCTCACCTGTAAGGGTAGTCTTTCTTGAAACTATAGGTGTAATATCTAGCTCCTCTTCTTCAGGTGCCATGGTAAAATATTTAAAAGCCACTTTCTCCTGCTTATCTCGCTCTGGCTTCAGTATTCCATCAGCTGTTTCCAGTAAGATTTTAAACTCAAGCGGCTCTACTGTCTGACTGTCCAGAACTGTCTCCTTAGGACTTACTCTCTCTTTTACATGCAAACATTTCTCAACCAAAATCTTCTTCAACACAACTGACTCAGGCTTTTCTTCTTCCATTGGGGGCCTTTTATCTCTATGCTTTAGTATAGATGGTGCATCAGGCTTTTCTGCAGCTACAAAGGTTTCACAGGTAATTTAGAGTTAAAATCCATCAGAATAAGCATCAGGAGCAATATATTTTAAGACAAAATTTCCAGCTATACCTGAAATAAAATGAACATAGAACACTTTTTCTCCACACAACAGAAGACTTACAACACAATTACAAAACAAAAGAAAGATAAAAAAGGCACGCACAAACAGTACAGAAGACCTGAGTAAACCACTGTAATGGTGCAGAGCACTGTCCGACTTGTTTGCTACTTTAAATCTAACCCACATTACAAGTAGCAGAAAATGAGAGCTTTTTAAGGCCTATCTGGCCACCTATATAAAATGGATTAGTTATACTTCTGCAGGCCTGGCTACATCACCAAATCAATGGCCAAGAGACATTCATCACTAGGCTTCTCAAGTGCCCAAGAGGTGAGCTCCACTGTAACATGAGGCCCTTTGAACGATGGGTGTGCAGCATATATATCAGCTCTACTGATGGAGCTCAGGCTCAGAGTGCTTCAAAGGAATTGGACTCTTCACAGTTCTTTTTTCAGAGCAGGGTATGATCTGGGGTCCTTAAGAGCATCAATTGAAAGTAGCAATACTCTAGTTCTTCAACACCAATGCCATGTCTCCTCAGGATTTCAATAACAAATTAAAAGCAAATAGTCAAACAACAAAAGAAATGTTTAGAGACAGGTATCCTTTCTTTCGCTATACAGAAAATACAAGATGCATTTCACAGGACATACATCAAAACATAGACAACAGTCAGGAATCAACAGAATACACACATCTCATTGTAGGACAACAAATAAATGTGCACGTCACCATCCAGAAAGAAGAACATAGTTTTATCTCTGTGATATATCAAACGCACCTATCTTTTAGATCAGGTGACAGTACCTAGAATAACCAGATCCTTGAATAGGACCTCAAATCTTCCTGTAATGAATGAATTATATGATTGTACAGCTCTTAATTCTTTTTAATCTGAAGGTATTTAGGTATCTCAGAGAGAAAAACCCTACAAATAGCATAGAATAAACATAAATACCTGCTTTCTTTCCAACTACTGGGACTGTCACTGGAGTAGTAACAGCTGGTGCTGGTTCTGCTGCTGGTTTTGGAGATTTTAGAGCTGCAGGAAAAAAAAAAAAAAAAGAGTTCCCATATATTTGTTTTAATAAATAATTTTAAGTATGATGTCCTTCAAAACGTTCTGTAGATTGTATGAATGTTTCAGTCCAGTAATACTAAAGACATATTTTAATGTCCTTTTAGCCATAAATCTCTGAATGGAAAATATTAGATACATAAGAAAGGCTGCACTGTTATTCATGACTAAAGAATTCTTACCTACTGCAGGTTTAGGTTCAGGCCCAGGAAGTGGGATAGCTGCTTGCTTAGGCTCTGGCATTTCAAACACAACAATTACAAATAGGTTAATTTACATTTTTGTAATCCCATTGAATATTAAATTTAGAAGCAACAATACAGAGAATGTTAATCAAAGACAAAGTTTATTGTTTTATATTTTATTTATCCAGAAAGCAAGAATTTAACTTGAGATGAACTCTTGTAAAGCAAGATACTGTGGAAAAATTAATTTTTCAAGCACTGAAGAATTAAAGACAGCAAGAAATCTAGAAGAATCCAAAGTGGTTAATCATGACACAATACTCATGGACAGACTGGATGAGAGTAATGCATTAGGTTAATATAGCATGATATTTAGCAATGAACATCATTTAGTTGCTGCAACAAGGAAAAAGAATACCACGCATCTGTACCTTTTGGTGGCTCTGGCACATATTTCTCCTCTTTTTTTATGACAGGTATCTCAGTTTTCTTCTTAGGAACCTCTGGGACTTTAAAATATTTTTATTTTGTAAGATATATTGAAAGGTCTTGAATCACCAAATACAATTATCTCCAAATTATTTAAAACTTTTCATTCTTTTTAGACATAAACAGTTCCAGATGTTCACAATGTTTAGGAACATGTATTCTTAAGAGTGATATTTCAATAAATTAGAAACACTAAATGGACAAAAGGAAAAATATTTGCAAAACATTAACTAAAAGAATTCTTGGATTAACTATTTTACAATAGTTATATTTTTATTGGTATTACAAAACATTTGTAAAGTTCTCTTCTATACACAGTGAATATGAAGAAGCAATCTCAAAATGCATAATTCATACCCAAAAGTGGATGTCAAATTTGGTTTTGCTTTCAGCAAAGCTTTCATTTATACATTTAAGCTAATGGAAGCCATTTAAAAAAATCTCTTTCATTCCTGAATTTCAGAGAATACTACTTAAATGAGGATTTTTATTTTCTATTTTTAACTATACTTTATCAGATAGATTTGAATGTAATCTAGTACCTTCAGGTTTCTTAATTTTTTCTGCTGGGGTAGGTACTGGTTTAACTTCTGGTTTAGGTTCTTTTTCTGGTTTAGGTTCTTCCTCTTCTGTTTTCTTTTTAAGAACTTTAAGAACGAAGGAATTTCAGATTTTAAAGCACAGGTAAACAAAAGAATACGATGGTGAACAAGACAAAGGATGAAAAATATATCAACAATCATGAAGAAACAGGAATGTAAAATAAATAGTTCAACATAAATGGAAGATTTTGTGTAACTATTCAAGACACTATACTGAAAACCTTTTAAAATTCAAAGTCATCTAGAGCAAAAAGATGCTTTTATTAAGAGCAGTCCATCTGAGAGGAAAGACGTAAATGCCAGCTGTCTATAAAAGAATACAATTTTTTATCTTTTATATTTCTTACTATATTTAAATGAAGATTTACCATACATAATTATGCATTAATAACTGCAGTTACCAATGATTTTCAGGGACAAAACGTGGGATTACAGATTAAACTCCTATTGACTTCAGTGATAGAACAAGACCGAATCTTTAAGTGGTATATTTGGAGATCTCAACATTATATAATGTCTGTTCTTATTTTATTTATTTCACTTATTTTTGTCCTGTCAGATATCCATCTTGGATATCTAACGAGACTGTCATCTGAAAAACTGAGTATATTTTATTACGTTGTCTGAAATTTGAAGGTCAGCTGCACGGTATGCAGGCATGAGTCATCACACTGTGGTATTTCAAAAATAATTGGAATTAGTGCCTTCTTTTTCTAAGCAATAATTGAGCATGAAGTGATTCAGATTGCTCCAGACTTTGCAGGAAAGACGACTGGTGTACAATAGTACCATGGGGTTCTGCAATCTGTGCAATGCTTCTTAGAAAACCATAACAGAGAATATAGATGCTACCTATATGACTTACATTTACACTGCCACTGGAAAATATTTAGGGGTCCCGAAGCTGAAGACAGTGGAAAACTATCAAATCTAGTATAGACTTTACAGAGATAAGGAAAACAGAAGAGAGTTACAGGGAACCAGATTTTCAGTGTTCTGTTTTCATTACTAATTCTCTGGATCTGACACATTTTCAGGATATCCCCACTTCATCCCTGCAAATATAAATGCTTTCCCCAAGCAAGAGACATCAGGTAGTACTTGGTTCATGTAATTTTCCATATCAGAAACATAAAACAATGTTTCTTAGAGGAATATTCTGAACAATGTTAATAAGCTGGGGTTTTTAAAACAGAGACAAGTTACTATACCTCTTTTCAAAACAACTTCTTCTTTTGGTGGAGGAGCAACTTCAGGAATCACTCTGCGAGGTTTCTTTACAAGTCCAGGCACTTAAAAGAATATTATTCCATATTTTATTATGGGTTCATAACCAACAACTATTCCAAACACACAAATCAAATTCTGGCCCATTACTGATAATTAAAAGCAAAGGTAAAACTGCTAAGATTGATGCTGACAGTTTTAATATTTTTTTCTATATTTTTTACATACAGTTGTCTTCTAGGCTTATGCATAGGAGTAAATTTTCACACAAATCAACAAAAAAGGAATATGGTTTGACAAAAATATAAATGTTATGTATTCAAAGAGAGTTATCATAGTTTCATTTTAATCTCCTTTTCCTCTTTCTTTACAGGCTTATGTTACATATTTATTCATCTGAACTGTCTATAGGTGATGTACATAAGGATCCATTTAGCTTAATTTCTAATTCTGGAACAGCATTAAGAAGAGATGTTCACTGCTCAGCTGTTTAGCTTGTCTTAAGCTCTAGTACATATGAAAAATTGGAGTACTTGTAAAGTGGCCTGCTCCATTCATTATTCATCTCTATCTCTGGAAAATGTCGTCTCACAAAAATAAGTTATATTTCAGAAAAATAATAAACTAAGTATGTTTGAACAATGCTATATATATTTAAAAAGTATATTATTTTTATTTCTCCTTAAGCAGAGAACCCAAGTGAGCATCTACACATGACAAAACTCAAAACCTCTCTCACTCTTCTGTCATTCTGTCTCTTGCATCTCAGGAATTGCATGATGAGAGATTAAATTGGACATAAATATAACATGAACATATACATCTAAGACTGGAGTCTGCTGTTGAGCATAATCTAACATAGACAGCTTTTGGATATTTCTGAGAAAAATAAAGAAGAAGAAGGTATCAAGAACTACAACTCTGGGATCACAAGAGGCTTAATTTAGGTCAGATTCTTATATTAGCTAGGTACCTTTAGCAGGTGGGGGTTCCAATTCTGGAGGCTCACCAGGTTTTGCAGTCACAACTTTCTTCCTTGATCCAGGAGCTTTAAAGAAAATTATTTGATTTTTTCAACACACATCATTAGATTCAAAAAAAGAAAAGAACTTTCTAAAAAATCCCAACAACTGATTAATACAATTGATATAATAGAAAGACAAGAGCTACAAAGCTAAGATTTTGGCTGTTAACTGTTGAGAAGAAGTCAGATGTCTGTAGGAAGCACAGTTGATCTGAAACCCACGTTCAGACAGTAACACCAGCAAATTATTGCTGGGGATTCTTTTCATTTGTAAGAACAACGTTATAGAAAGAAGAATTATCTTAAGGATAGAAGAATCTGTTAACTTGGTTAAGATTTTTATTAATAAATCGATTTTTTTTTTTCTGTAACTATTAAAAACCCCCAGGTAAACTGACTTGGCATAACACTGGTAACAAGTCATAAGGAATTGAGCATTAGTAAGGTGCACCATTAAAGCTATAGTAAAATAGAAAAAAAAAAACAATCAAAAAAACCCCCCAAAAATACCCCACAAGAAAAAGATCCAAAGTGATATCTTTAAAAGCATGCTTGTCAAGATTCATCAGTATAATTTAAAGGATTATTTGTTTGAGTTCCCACTGTTAATTGTGGCTTCAGATGATTATACCTTTAAGTAGTTCTTTTGCCAATTTAATATCTTCTGTTGGTGCAGTAAGTGGTGGTGGTTTTCGCTTTTCAGGGATCTTCTTTTCAGGTTCTGGTGCTTTAAATAACATTAAGTGGATTTAGTATAAATTTACTACTGCAGTAGTTATGTGAAGAGTAAGGTACAAATGTAAAGTCAGTAATTTTCCATTTCCAATGAAGCCAGTGAAAAAATCTCATTCAGTTAAAAGGGAGTATGAAAGAGCCTTAGGCTACTGTTTTGTAACATGCACACAATACAAATATCCAAGTTGACTTAAAAAAAGTTAATAACATGAGAACAGCCGGGAAACCAAATGACAGGAAGACTCAACAAGAAACAAAGTGAAAGCACTTAACATAAACTGTATGTTGTACTTAGAATTAAGAGATCAGAACACATTTCCAAAACACAGTAGCAGAGAAAGAATTATGCAGAGACCTACAACATGCAGGTACATGTGCGAAGAATGACAGAGCAAGAAAAAAACTGCACGGTAATGAAAGAAAGGTGTCCAGCAGACTCCAGGCAGGTACTTTGTATACCTTCAGCTGGTAAAGCTTCTTCTATTTTTGCAGCTGGAATTTCTTCTGCTTCTTCAGGCTCAATCTCCTTTACAATTTCATATTCTTTAAAGAATATTGACAACTGGTGTAAGTTTCCAATTACAAGATTGTTTCACATGAACAGTTATGTAGTTATCACTAAAAAGAAAGCTACTCCAATAGACACAGACAATTACACGTTAGGATAAGTAATCACTCAGTATCTGTAACCTTTGCAGTTAACACATGCTTTTAAAAAAATTACTCTCTCTATGTAAGAATGAGACAGGGTTTTGTGAAGGACAGTATTTTTTATGCATACAATATAAACCAAACATTAAATTTGTGGATGAGTCATTGTAACTTGAAAGAATAAAAACTTCAATGATCTCAATTGATTTAAGATTATAACAGCAATATAAATACTAGGTTTTAAGAGACTCAAATTTAGTGGGAATTGACTATTATCTTAAAAAGAAACACACTTTGTTAGGAATGCTCTGTGCAGGAGCATATGTCACTTGAAAATATTTAATTTTGAAAATTATATTTTACTACCAAATATGAGAATAGATAAAAGAAACATAGACTGGTATAATGTAAAATATGAACAACTTACAAACATTACAATGGGAAAAAAAGGACATCTATTTTAAAGCTTATGTTTGGAACAACAGGATTGTCCTTGCAGTAATAGCTATGATGGCATATACCTTCACTTGGTAGTGGTTCAGGTATTTTAGGAACAGCAACAGGTACTTTCTCCTCTGGGACAGGTTTCTTGGGCACCTCAGGCACTTTAAAAAATATTAATTCCTCTTATTTGTGTGTATATAAATGTATGTATGAAACAAAAAAGACAAAACACTTAGCACACAGAAGATCAGTGAGTAACAGTGGCCACAACCAGGAACGGCTGGGCTCTGGTCTTTCTCAAGGTAGTCTACATACAACTGACACATTTTATAGACTCAGTTATGAACAAAGCAAAGAGAGAACAGAAAACATTTCTTCTCAGGAGATGACTCCTGGCAATATATACCTTTGGTTGAAGGAGGCTCTGGTTTTTTAAATTCTGTCTTTTTAGGTGTTTTAAGGGGCACTTTCTCTTCTGGGACAGTTCCCTCTGGCACTTCAGGTGCTTTAAAGATATTAGTAAATTTTAAATTTGGTGAATGTTAAGATACATATATATATATATGTACAATAGTGAAAAGTGCAATGACTAAAAAGAGTAATACATTCAAAACACGAAGAATGAAATTTCAAGGGACAGATTACACAATCAGATAGCTAATCACTGCATACATGAGTGAAACAAGGGAAAAGGTATTCAGAGAACAAAGAGAGGCTTGGTCACTGATGTATGTACCTTTAACTGAAGGAACTTTATGTTTTTTAAGAACAGGCACAGGCTCTGGTATTTTTGGTACAGTCACAGGCTCTGGTTTCTTGGGCACAACTGCTGGTTTCTTTGGCACAGCCACAGCCTTCTTGGGTACAGCCACAGGCTTTGGGGGAATGACCGCTGGCACCTCCTCTTCCAGCTCTTCCTCCTCAGCCACCTCAGGCACTTTAAAGATATTAGTTCCTTTTACCTGACTGAGCACACAGGTCAGGCACACACAGACACAACACAACCAAACGCTGCTCTCGCCCCTCCCCACAGAATGGAAAGGGGCAAAGAGAACTCAGCACTGCAGAAACTCAGAGGGCATGGCAGGCTCCTTCAGAACACCACCACACCACTGTATACCTTCAGCTGGAGGAGCTTCTGGTTCTACAGGCTCAGCAACTGGTGTCATCTCCGGCGGTGCTTCCTCCTCCTCTTCCTCTTCTGGGACCTCTGCCTCAGGCATCTCAGGCACTTCAAGGATAGTAGGGCATTTCGTTTTACATTGGTGGAAACATGTGCCAAGTAGGAACAAAAACCCAGGGCAACACAGACACAAAACATCAAAACAGCTGGCTCAGAACCTCTCACACACGTGCAGCACCATTTACCCAGCATGCACAACCTTGAGAGTCTCAGTCTGGAAACAAGACAGGCCAAGAGACGATAGGACAACACTTAAGAGAAGAAGATTAAGTATCTTCCTTGTTAAGCCATCCATGAAGACAGGTACCTCTGGGTGCTGGAAGCTCTGGTGCTTTGGCAATGGCCACAGGTACTTTTTCCTCACGAGTAGCCTTCCTGGGCACCTCGGGTGCTTCAAAGATATTAGTAACAGTCAGTTTTATACATTAAGCAGGAAGATGAACAATGAAACATAAACTCGACTTACACCAGTGACCAGACAGTAACCAAACTGGTCTCACGGGATTGACCCATGTCTCTCTCACTCACCAACTCACACACACACAAAACCAGGCACAGGCACAGGCACAGGGGCCAGCACAGAGTGGTGATGCTAAACAGGTTCTGTGGGAATACTGTTGGCTCTGTCTCGATACTGCTCGAGGGTGAGTTGTGAACTAGAATACCCCACTCTGTACTCAGCAGCCTTCCCTGCCTGGGAAGAGGCACCATCATTCCCAGCCCTGCTGTGATCTGACTTTTCCCTGGGAGCAACCTCAGCCCATATCTTATCTGTTGCTGTTTCTCGTGAAGCTGTTGGTACTTTCCAGTCAGAATTGTGGGCAATGACAGGGTGAGGAAACCATAATTTCTTCTTTGTCACTATTTCTGTCCTCTATTTCCATTATTCCATATTCCATCGATGCTTTCTTTTTATTGGCTTAATTTATTATCCTAAGTAGCTTTCTTGCCTCGATTTTAATTTCACTTTGGCAACTTCCACAGTTTGTGTGGTACACTAGATTTATAGCCATTCCTTCTTCATTATAAACTCTAAATTTATGAGCATTTTCTTTAAACTCTTTATATGCTGTAATTTCTTATTGCCCTTGTGCATTTCTGAGCAAAAATTGGTTTTTCATTTTGAAAGATTTGTGTCTATCATATACATTAACTGAGAGTGTCAAGACTCATTGAGATATTTACTGTGTCTATTTAAGATAACAAAATTGGATAGTAAACTGAAAAATTCATGATCAGTTTTTAAAATATAACATTTCTAGTATCTGCTGATTCAGAATCTGAAAATAAAACAATAAATTCAATACACATTAGGGTTGTTTATACAAAATACTAGATAATGGAATTCCTAACTGATACACCACACAGAACATAGTAATTTGAGGTAATCACAAATGGACAGGATTACAGACATCAGAAGTAACACGTAAAACAGTAAGAAACAGTCCCATTCAGGCTGACAGGTGACAGGTACCTCGAACTGGTGCAGGTTCTGGCTTTTTTGGCACAGTTACAGGTATGGGCTCTTCCAGAACACTTTTCCTGGGCTCCTTGGGCACTTCAAAGATATTAGTATATTTTAGTTTTGTGGCCACTACAGATGCATATGAAACAATAAGACAATCAATAATACATGCATGCAGTTGTCTGAGAAAGTGCTGTGGTTACATTCAGTCATCTGTTATGCTTTACTTCAAACAATGACCAAGGTGTCAAATATATCACACAGGAAATGGGAATTCTGTGTTTAGTTTCTGTTTCTGAGCCAAGGTGGAAAAGCAGAAAACATATGCTTTCTTTGTATCAGCTGATCAGGGATGTATTTATAGAATCCTACTTATTTGAGTATCAGTTATGTATCATTTGTGTCTACTTTGTCACTGTAACATTTTTTTCTTTAGGAAAGTAATATATAATATATCATTACCACTTTTTTTTCTATCAATTATTTCCATTCCTTGCACTTCCTCTTCCTTTTCAGTTTTTCAAAGTTCCTTTCTTTCAGATTCTATTGTTTACAGAAATACGTACTTCCTCTCCTGTCTTTTGGATTGCATTAATGATCCTTTCATGTGCCAACAAGATGAGCAGTAGATATATCCAGTCTTCTGATAGCAAATCTACCTCACACATATTGGCATTAACTTACTTTAAACAGGCAGAGAACTGATACTGCTTCTCTCATTCATCAAGTCTATTAGAAAATTCAGGGATGCAACATTATGTTCTTTAAACTGAAGACTTATTTGCAGACTTTTCTTCAGGACAGCTTGTTAATATGTTTAAACTAAGCACTGAATAAATGGTAATTCTTGAAGTTTTGAAAAACTTCAGAAAGCTATAGATATTTTTCAAGTAATTGAGTCTCATTTTTCTGCCATGTTTTTGACATCCCACATTGCACTTCATATTTCTTATGCACCTATCTTTGATAGGTCATTACCAGAAAAATTAGTTCAATTTAACTCCAGAAGAACATGGTTCTTACTAATGATTATACTAATAGTGATGACATGTACCTTTGGCTAGTGGTAGTTCTGGCTTTTTGGGTGCAGCAACGGGCGTTTTTTCTTGCAGGACAGCTTTCTTGGGCACCTTGAGCACTTTAAAGATATTATTCACTCTTAATTTAGCAGTTAGGAAAACCACAAAATATCAAAACACTTAGAAGAAAATCAAAGAGTTTAGATTTTTAACAATTTAACATTCCTCTAGTGACTGGTTTGTTAGTCAGATGCAAAGATCAGTGTAGGGGTAGAGGACACATAACAATTCTTATACAAAAGAAGGGATAACAAATTAAAATATTAATGAATACACTGGAACAAAATGCAGATCCTCACAGAAGATATACCTTTAGCTGGTGGAGCTTCTGGTTTCTTTGGCACAGCCACAGCCTTCTTGGGTACAGCCACAGGCTTTGGGGGAATGATCGCTGGCACCTCCTCTTCCAGCTCTTCCTCCTCAGCCACCTCAGGCACTTTAAAGATATTAGTTCCTTTTACCTGACTGAGCACACAGGTCAGGCACACACAGACACAACACAACCAAACGCTGCTCTCGCCCCTCCCCACAGAACGGAAAGGGACAAAGAGAACTCAGCACTGCAGAAACTCAGAGGGCATGGCAGGCTCCTTCAGAACACCACCACACCACTGTATACCTTCAGCTGGAGGAGCTTCTGGTTCTACAGGCTCAGCAACTGGTGTCATCTCCGGCGGTGCTTCCTCCTCCTCTTCCTCTTCTGGGACCTCTGCCTCAGGCATCTCAGGCACTTCAAGGATAGTAGGGCATTTCGTTTTACATTGGTGGAAACATGTGCCAAGTAGGAACAAAAACCCAGGGCAACACAGACACAAAACATCAAAACAGCTGGCTCAGAACCTCTCACACACGTGCAGTACCATTTACCCAGCATGCACAACCTTGAGAGTCTCAGTCTGGAAACAAGACAGGCCAAGAGATGATAGGACAACACTTAAGAGAAGAAGATTAAGTATCTTCCTTGTTAAGCCATCCATGAAGACAGGTACCTCTGGGTGCTGGAAGCTCTGGTGCTTTGGCAATGGCCACAGGTACTTTTTCCTCACGAGTAGCCTTCCTGGGCACCTCGGGTGCTTCAAAGATATTAGTAACAGTCAGTTTTATACATTAAGCAGGAAGATGAACAATGAAACATAAACTCGACTTACACCAGTGACCAGACAGTAACCAAACTGGTCTCACGGGATTGACCCATGTCTCTCTCACTCACCAACTCACACACACACAAAACCAGGCACAGGCACAGGCACAGGGGCCAGCACAGGGTGGTGATGCCAAACAGGTTCTGTGGGAATACTGTTGGCTCTGTCTCGATACTGCTCGAGGGTGAGTTGTGAACTAGAATACCCCACCCTGTACTCAGCAGCCTTCCCTGCCTGGGAAGAGGCACCATCATTCCCAGCCCTGCTGCGATCTGACTTTTCCCTGGGAGCAACCTCAGCCCATATCTTATCTGTTGCTGTTTCTCATGAAGCTGTTGGTGCTTTCCAGTCAGAATTGCGGGCAATGACAGGGTGAGGAACAGGAATCTTATCATCATCATTACTATTTCTCTCCTCTATTTGATTTCTGTTTTTTTCAGCTCTGTGGCAGTAGACATATGTGGGGCAGTTCATTTAGTGAGTTTTCAGGGCTTCCCTAATCCTGTATTTAGAAATTGCATTAATAAGTGTAAAAGTGATATCTGTATAATGAGCACTTTTCCTTGCTCTCCTCCTTCATGTGATGTAGAATTTTTCTGCACAAATACAGAAGATCTGTTGCTCTTATACCTAATAACTATGTGCAGATTTGCAGAACCGACTTTCTTGGGTCCCTGTGATCTTATGGGCCAAATAAACATGTTTCATCAATGTATTACTAGTCATATGTTTTTCTTATATGCAATTTGGCCATGGAATGAAGACCATCCTGATATGCCATGCATTTGAATAAGCACTGTATTTACTAAAGGGTTTGGAGTATCTGTTACTTAGCATCTAGGCTCAGATCACATAAGCCCAAATCCTAAAATACTACTGTCCTATCTAGGTATGTCCCTCTTTTTACTTTGGGAGTTCTTTCCCCATAGCAACTTCTGCTCCTTCACAGTCCATTGAACCTGGCTTTCCTCATTATTCTTTCTGAAGTGATCAGTTTTTGTGGTTTTTTTGTTTGTTTGTTTGTTTGTCTGGTTTTTATATTGCTGTGTCATGACTGTGTCTCGCTTTTACTAGGACACAATAGCACAAGATTGCCAGTTGGGAGTGGCTAAAGAAAAATACTCTGTGTAAAAAAAAAAAACAAACAACTTTACTAGACATTGTTGGAAAAATGCTAAAGACAGAAGTTTACATTAAAATATCCAAATTAGTAAGCTTTTTCCCACATATATTAGCAGTTCTGATATATAGGAGTTTAGATTCTGAACATGTATGAAGGAGTTTAGAAGAGTCCCTCATTTTCCCTATGTATTTGCCATTCTAACAATAGAATTGTTACACAGAACAGAACATAGTAATTTGAGGTAATCACAAATGGACAGGATTACAGACATCAGAAGTAACATGTAAACCAGTAAGAAACAGTCCCATTCAGGCTGACAGGTGACAGGTACCTCGAACTGGTGCAGGTTCTGGCTTTTTTGGCACAGTTACAGGTATGGGCTCTTCCAGAACACTTTTCTTGGGCACCTTGGGCACTTCAAAGATATTAGTATATTTTAGTTTTGTGGGCACTACAGATGCATATGAAACAATAAGACAATCAATAATACATGCATGCAGTTGTCTGAGAAAGTGCTGTGGTTACATTCAGTCATCTGTTATGCTTTGCTTCAAACAATAACACCTTCAAACAAGGTGTCAAATATATCACACAGGAAATGGGAATTCTGTGTTCTTGTAACAGCTCTGGCTTCCATTCTAATCATTACATGCTACTTATAACTGTTGTCCGTTATATTAATTTACATTATTTAAATGCTTTTGATATCAGTATGAGGTGGTACTTCACTTGAGAAACGTCATTGTATTTCAGATGAAGAAAATCTGGTGGCCTAGGGAATGTTTACTTCTCTGGCTAGCACTTGGGAATTTCTAAAGGAAATTAAATGATGTAGCACTGCATCAATCTATGGTATGTACAGTTTTAGAGTACCTTAAGTAATCTTTTAGTGTTTTAATCATGAAGTCTCTCATCCTGATTAATCTGAGAAAATAAATGCCTCATATAAAGCTCAGTGAATTAGCTATTCATGGGAATTTTACAGGTCTTTGGTGCTACATTATGCAATGTAATAACTTTACAAATCACATTGGAGAATGTTGACATAGGAGCAAAATACATGCAAATTACAATTAACAGTTTAAAGAAAAGATTCTGCTCTGTGATGCTATCCATGGCAACACAAGTACACAGAGAAAATCACAACTATTTTGCTCTATGTACAGAAACTGCTACTTTCTGATGAAACTTTCAGTTTCTACTTATTTTGTCCTTTCTCATAGAGTCATAGAATCATTTAGGTTGGAAAAGACCTTTAAAATCATTGAGTTCAACCATGAACCTAACAACTTTGTCAACTCCCACTAAACCATCCCTACTAATGATGTGAACAACAATTTGTGCATTCATTCTTTTGTTAGGATTCATAAAGTTTTGGCATTTATTGGTAGACAGTTCATCATACCTTCTTGATCTATTACTATAGCCTAAAAAATAAAATCTTACCTCCCGAAATTTTTGAACATACCAAAAAAAGGTACCAAAAAAATTTGGATGTTTTAGTTGAGGAAACATTTGACACCCTTGCACAGCAATTCATAGTAGTAAGCGACAGGACAAGAGATAATGGCCTCAAGTTGCGCCAGGGCAAGTTTAGACTAGATGTCAGGAAGTATTTCTTTCCAGAAGGGGTTGTTGGGTGTTGGAACGGGCTGCCCGGGGAGGTGGTGGAGTCCCCACCCCTGGAGGTGTTCAAGAGTAGGTCGACTTAGCGCTTAGGGATCAGGTGTAGTTGGGAACTGTCAGTGCTAGGTTAATGGTTGGACTAGATGATCTTCAAGGTCCTTTCCAACTTAGTTGATTCCGTGATTCTGTGATATTTGGTACATCTGTCACACGTTTTAGATATCAGAGATTAATTTAAAATGAAATCTCATTAAAATGAGATTCATTTATAAAAAAACCACCCTTCCTTATGATGATAATCATGGTAGCACGTATCTTTAGCAAGCGGAGCTCCTGCTTTTTTAGGTACAGCAATGGGCACTTCCTCCTCTGGGACAGCCCAATCAGGTGTCTCAGACACTTCAAAGATATTAGTGCATTTCATTTTACAGTTACAATACAACTGAATATAAGTACAGAGACTGAAACACAGAGGACAATGGAAATGTTCTGAAGTATCAATTTGGTGCACAGTCATAATCAGTTCAATTGTTTAGCAAGCATTATTTAAACCCTCAGATTCTAAATGACAGGAAAAAAAAAAAAAAAAGAGGTTACGATAATACTTAAGAAGATTAGGTGTGTTCAACATGTGTGCATCATAACATGTACCTCTGACTGATGGAGGTTCTGGTTTTTCAGGAAGAGCTACATGAATTTTCTCTTCTGGGACAGCTTTTTCCGGCATTGAAGGCTCTTTAAAGATATTAGTATCTTTTAGTTATGTGTATCAAGCTTTAAAATGAGCAGTGAAACATAGTATACTCAAGAGAAGAAAAAGACATTCTATTAATAAATGGTACCTTTAGATCGTGGAGCTGCTCGTTTTTTAGGTATAGCAACACTCTCTTGCTTTTTGGCCAGCTCGGCTGGTGGTGGTTCCTCAGGTGGCAAAACAGGCTCTGGTTCTTCAGATGCCACTTCAGGCTTTGGTTTTTGAAGCACCCTAGAAGGCTGTAGTTTTTGGGGTGCTAAAATTGGTTCTGGTTCTTCAGGCACCGTAAACGGTTCTGGCTTGCAGGATGCCACAGCAGGCTTCGATTTTCTGGATACTGCAATACGCACTGATTTTTGGAAATCTGCAACAAACTCTGTTTCTTCATGTGCTACAACAAACTCTGTTTTTTGGGGTGGCACAAAAGGTTTTGTTTTGGGGGGCACCACAACATACTCTGATTTTTGTGTTAAAGCAACTTCCTCTGACTCCTCAGGTGCCACAGTGAGCTCAGGTTCCTCAGAGGCCATGAATGGCTCTGTTTTTTGGGGTTCCACAACAGGCTTTTGTTTTGAGGGCATCACACCATACTTTAGCTTTTGGGGTGGCACATCGAGTTTGGGTTCCTCGGGTACCACAACAAACTCTGGTTTCTCAGGCACTACAACACGCATTGGTTTTTGGGGTTCCACAACAGGCTTTTGTTTTGAGGGCATCACACCATACTTTAGCTTTTGGGGTGGAACATCGAGTTTGGGTTCCTCAGGTACCACAACAAACTCTGGTTTCTCAGGTACTACAACATGCATTGGTTTT
This sequence comes from Athene cunicularia, assembly GCF_003259725.1. Classification (NCBI taxonomy): domain Eukaryota; kingdom Metazoa; phylum Chordata; class Aves; order Strigiformes; family Strigidae; genus Athene; species Athene cunicularia. The sequence goes on along the minus strand of NW_020799107.1, from coordinate 12,701,086 downwards.
TGGGGTTCCACAACAGGCTTTTGTTTTGGGGACACCACACTGTGTTTTATTTTTTGGGATGCCACATCAGGCTTGGGTTCCTCAGGTACCACAATGGACTCTGGTTTCTCAGGCACCACAACACGCTCTGGTTTTTGCGATGCCAAAACAGTCTCAGGCTCCTCGGATGCCACAACATGCTCTAGTTTTTGGGGTGCTGTAACAGGCTTTTGTTTTCGGGCCACTCTAGTAGGTTCCAGTTCTTGAGGTTCTACTTCTTGAGGCTTTGGTTTTGAGGGTTCTGCAGTGTGCTTTCGTTTTTGAGAAACTGGAACAGCTACTTTCTTTTCTGGCAAAGTTGTCTTGGCCACTTTATGTACATAAAAGATATTAGTTCTAAATTTAACAACTGCACTGACAATCATACCAAATTTAAGTGAATTATAAAACATAAAACCACAACTGCAATGAAAACATTAAAAACATATCAGGCATCAATAATTTCTGTTGACCTTCTTGAAGACAAATATGCCACATTTTGGCTTTTTGCCCTTTTTTCTCAAATGTCACCGCACTCACCCCATCTCCACCCCCGCCACCCAAGCCTCATGCCCTGATATGCAAGTTCACACATGCACTGATAGTATAACTTAAGCTATAAGTAAAATCCATGATAATTATAAACAGAATGGACAGGACAAAAGATATTAATAACATTGCAGGTAATAAGCTGAAGACTCTTTCAAGAGTTATCAGTGATGGCATGTAGTTTTTCTTGGTGGAGATTCTGGTATTTCAATTACACTGATATCTTCTGCTCTTAGCTACTAGAATGGGTACTTCCTTTTCTTCTACTATTAACACTTTGAAGATATTAGTTGTGATTGTTTTGATGAACCCAAGAGGGTAGAATAGTAAGAATAATCCAAAGTAGTAAGACAAATTAAAGTATAAAATACAGTCAATTCAGACATCCAAGACTTATCACTATTCTTCGAAAAGACCCATGTATGTCTCTTTCATGGACACACGCAGATACATAGAACAAGTATAAATTAGAATCCCAGAAAAGAGAAGGCCTGGAAAATCAAAGTGTTAAAGAGGGAAAATATTACTTTTGTTATTTTATTAGTGTTGAGATTTACCTTTCTCTGGTAGAGGTTCTGGTTCTTCAGGTGCAGCCTCTGGTTCTGGGACAACCACAGGTTCTTGTTCTTTAGGCACAACCTCAGGTTCTGGTATTTTAGGCACAGGTATTTTCTTTTCTGGAACAACTTTCTTCGGCATCTCAGGTTCTTTAAAGATATGCATTTGTTTTACTTTCAGGAATTTGAAGAATAGGAATTAAAAAGGTGACAATAACTCCAAGGTGAAAATTATCAAGCAACATCAGAAAAAAATCCCTTATAAATCGTCTGTATTTTTGTAATATTGCTTGCTGCACAGTATTAATAGCCATTGTTGCTTGGTGTAAGCTATTCAGAAGTGAAGAAGACAACACAATCTGTAACATTATAAATATTAGAATATAAAGAAAGAGGATAACATAAACTTGAAAATTATAATATTTAAGAGAAACAGATTAACATTTCTGTGCAATTTAATCAGTATTGAACATGTACCTTTAGGTGGCGGAGGTTCTGCTTTTTTAGGAACTGCAACGTGTATTTTTTCTTCTGAAACCACTTTCTTGGGCTCTTCAGGCACTTTAAAGAAAGTAATTAATTTTATTTGTATGAAATTCAAACATATGTTTGTAGTGTTAAACACACTAAGAAAAAAAGTTAGGGACATCAAAAACTTCAGTGGGTATCAACTTTTTTCTTTGCCTGCAGAAAATTGTCTCTGATGTCTCACTGAGGTACAGATGCATAAATTTAAAAAAAAAAAAAAAAAAAAAAAAAAAAAAAAAAAAAAAAAAAAAAAAAAAAAAAAAATTTATAGAACATTTATAGTAATTTACTAATATGTTAAAATGGTACCCTAGACAACAAGGTGGGATTTTTTTCATTAATTGTGTACAGTAGTTACCTTTAGTTGGTGGAGGTTCTGGTTTCTTTGGTACTTTAACTGAAACCTCTTCCGGGACCACTTTCTTTGGTACCTCAGGCACTTGAAAAAGATTAATAACTTTTACCATAAGAATTTCATAAACAGCATTGAAGCATAACAGAACAGTATTAGTGAGAACCCTAATTACAAAGACCTATTTTTTTCACAAAACAGAATTATTCACTTGAAAAAACTTTGACAACAGAAGAAAATTCTAGGAGAGGTCTTGGGTACTGTCTTCTACAGTGTTAAAACAATAAAAGAGCCATGTTTTTGATTCTGTTAATTTTGTTGTAATGACAAGTACCTTTAGGTGGTGGAACTGCCGGTTTTTTAGGCTCCGCAACTAGTATTTTCTCATCTGGGACTTTCTTGGGCACTTCTGGCACTTTAAAATGAATAATTATGTTAATAATTAAAGAAATTTAAATAGCATTAAAGGAGAAAAAGAAACAAATGAAATGACACCAGGTAACATCAATTACACATAACACCCTTTACCAAATAGAATTTCTTCTCTCAATCTTGATCAAGAGTAATTTGAGAGGAGTAAAGAGGCTGCTCCCAAAAATGAAATACAAAAATCACAGTTTATAAGATAGAAAGGTGAGGAAATAGTATCAAAAAAGTCTTATCAGTGAAAGTAAGACAAATTATTGTCCTGGTTTTATTAATGACAAGTACCTTTAGCTGGTGGTACTTCCGGCTTTTTAGGCACAGCAACTTTGATTTTCTCTTCTACAACTACTTCCTTGGGTGCTTCAGGAACTTTAAGGAAACAGATTATTTACAGTTATTATATGGACTTTTACAGCCATGTTCAAAACTTTTCAGTAGAAATTACAAAGTAAGGAGGTTCTTAATGGAACAATTGATTTGACATGTTTATTGACATAGGTTCTTTAATGTCCCTGTAAAGTCTGAGGAAACAGCTGAGTCTTTTGGAATATCTTCTTCTACATAACATTATTTTTCCATTTTATTCAACCACTTTCCAAATCTCCGTTTGACTAAGGCTGCTATTGTCCATTCTGTATTCCTTGTCACATTCTTCTATATTTGATGACTCCTTGGTATCACTTTTTCACCTATACATGGAGGGCTTTCTGCTATGTTAGACATCTGTATCACTTATTCTATACTTTGAAATTATTAAACTCTCTGTTGGGGTTAATTTTTAGCTGTTGGGATTATTTCAGATAATAAAAGCCATGTTTTCTCTTTAAGGTTTCTCCTGTGGTTCTCAAGTATCAGTCTCATCTCTGCCCAGCCACATCAGTATTTCTAACACATTGGTACATTGATTACAATTATGATTCAAAAAGGATTTTCAAAACAGTAAGACACGTAGAACTGTGGGCACAGAACATTAAACTAATAGGACAACACAAACAAACAATCAAAAAACTAATCTGCACAATCAAGGCAGAGTTTTTTTCTCTTACAAATTTTAGTTACCTGTAGTACAACATACCTTTGGCTGCTGGTGGTGCTGGTTTTCTAGGCACAGCAATTGGTACTTTCTCTTCTGGAATCTTCTTGGGCACCTCTGGCACTTTAAAGAAAACAGCATTCATTTTTGTTATATTTAAGGCATTTAAAAATGTGTAAATTATTAAGAAAAGTCTCACAAGAAGCATATCAGAAAGAAACATATCCGATATAAGAAGAGATATGTCATGCAAAAAAATGCTGTGTACTATTACACACTAGTAGGATTTCTTACAAATGAGAAATAAAGGGTAATTTTGTCTTTTACTGTCAACGCTGTTGCCCAAGAGAAAGAGAAATCTCCTCCTTGGAGAGTCACAATTATTGACATAGAAGCTTTAGGTGGTGTTACTCTTGGCTTTTCAGGCACAGAAACTTTTACCTTCTCTTCTGAGACAGATTTCTCAGTTAACTTGGACACTTTAAAGATATTAGTGAACTTTTAAGAACTACAAAAATAAAACATGCAATACAGAGAAATAAGACAGAACAAGTAGGTGTATAAGGATACTCTGGCAACAGTTACATGTTCTGAAAAGTCTCCATTCTCTCCCTTTGGCAAATAAGTTTGAAGTGACTTTGCTGGGGATCTTTTGTCATGCAGTGACGACAAGCCACAAAAATTGCTAGTTCAGACAGACTTCTAAAATATCTTAATGAACTGTAACAACTGGGTTTTGTACCTAATCCTATTTCCATTCAAAATTAAATCAACTGACACCTAAGTTTAACGTGAGCAATGTGAAAGAGGAAGTGCATACTTCTCACTTGAGTATTAACAGAATTTCTGAGGCTATTCATAGTACCTATAAACACTCATGAAGTTAAAATGTTTGTTCCATAAATCTCACTGTGTGTTGACTCAGCTAGAGTTTTCCTTATTTTTCATCCTTTTGACTACTTTCTGGTAAAATTTCTGTGCCATCACAATGTATTACTCTCAAGTAGAAGAAATAGACAAACTCAACTAATTTTCAATGATTTGACAACAAAACAAGAGACAGAAGAAATCTGAAGAATAAGGAGAAGGAAAAGATAAGGTTGACCTATACCTTTGGCAGGTGGAGCTTCTGGCTTTTTAGGCAGAGGGACAGGTTTCTCTTCAGGGATAGTTTTCTTGGGCAATTCAGGCACTTGAAAGACATTTACTAATTTTAATTTTATGACGGAAAGACGAGTTGAGAAACAGGAAAAGGGACATATACAACATAAATGACACAAATCTGACACAAGTTGACCATGAACTATTAAATTAGAAACTGTAAGAAACAAATTAAGACCTCAGTTTTTTATTAGGCTATCAAAGTACCTTTAGATGGTGGAGATTCTGGCCTTTTAGGCACAGGAGTAGGTTCTGTTTTTTTAGGCACAGTAGTAGGCACCTTTTCTTCTGGAACAGCTTTCTTAATGACTGTGGGTACTTTAAAGATATTAGTTCATTTTAAGATTTTATCTAGATTAGCAAGAGAAGGCATAAAAAATCCTGACTTTGTAATGTAAATAAGGTACTAAAAGAATGAACACAAATATTAATTACATTGAACAAGAACTAAAACATGAACATGAACAAATTAATTTTTCTGAAGTTCATGACTTTGCAGATTGCAGGAAGAGATGATGAAGATATATACCTCTAGGTGCTGGAGCCTCCTCTTTTCTATGAACAGTAGAAATTTCTTCTATGTGCACTTCCTCATAGACTTCATGTACTTGAAAGATATTAGTTTACATATGTCAATTAACTTAGAATATCTTCAGAAAACAAGACAATGTGACAGTAAAGAACAAATGCAATCAAATATTCAAGCTCATCTTAAGACAGACAAGTCTATTTTATATCTAACCTCAAAATTGGGATTTTTTCAAATGAGTGAAGAAAAATATCTCTTATTCTACCCTGATCTGACCTCTGCAGCTTACCAGAAGAAAGATGTATATGTTCTAAACTGAGCTACTTCCCTGAGTGCAATGAGATAGGCCCTGTCTATCTAAGCTCTGTCACTATTTTCTTTTTTTTACCCCCTTGGACTGATAGCAAATAGTCGGGACTCTTGCAATTGTCTCTTTTGTCCATAAAGCTAATTTTCCTTTTAACAACTGCATGTGGTATAATTTTAAAATTTTGTTAAATTAATTTTATACTGTTGCATCTAACCACTGCTGCTAACTAAAGTCTAGATTATGGAAGACAGAATGCTCTCAGAATAATTAAAGATTTATATATGAAAGCATATTTTTTATCCTTCAAATCCTACTCAAAATTTTTTGTACCTTTAAGATGCGAAGCTTCTTCTTTAGGTAGAGCAGGAGGTATTTTTTCTTTGCGGACAGCTTTCTTTGGTACTTCAGAAACTTAAAAATATTGTCTTATTTTAGAAATTTGCACTAGGAAATGAGTAGTACAGTTTTGTAAAACAATAAAAAATTATACTAGAACAATATGAAAATACATGGTATTAAATTGTGAATACAACTCAACAATTTCACTTTCTGGAGTTCACTGGTTTTCTAACTCCTAGCATTTACAGATCTGAGTTTGCTCTTCTCTGAAAAAACAGTAATTGTTTTTTTCTTATTAAAAAATCTTTAGGAATTTTTGCAATTTAAAGGGGTTTATTTTTAAAAATTTTTAAATTACTTATAAGGCAAAATTCCAGTGCAATTAAATAAATATTATGCTTCAAACCTATATAGAATTCTTCAGCACTGGAATTTTATTACAAAATTTTTTATATGAAAAAAAAAATTGTGGCTTTATAGTTTGTCCTGATTTAAAGTCTTATTTTAATCTTACTAAGGCCCCTGGCATGACTGCAAAAAATGCTTCTGCAAACAAACTTTTAGATTTTTTAAAAAAATATACTATCAGAGAAATATTATGGAAAATAGAACATGAGACAAGAAGTCAAAAAAAATATAAAGCTAATCCCTGGTCCTGCTATGAATTTCCTGAGTACTAAATTTCTTTGTATTTCTCTAAATTTTTCCATTTAAATTTTGAATTCTTGATGCAGAATGTATCAAACTGTTTGAGCAGCTGCTAACACAAGACCAAAAAAAAAAAAAAAAAAAAAAATTACTTGTTTTCCTGAATGATTAATTATTTTGTCTTAATAATTGTTGGTTAGTTTAACATATGAAGAAAGATGGAATTCTTTGTAAATGGTTGCAAAATGGTTATGGTTTTAATCTCTGATCTCCCTGTATGTATGCTTTCTTTCTAAATTAAAAACAAACAAAATTAACTCTTAGAACAGGAGATCAAATGGAAGTAAACAGTGTATATAGCACCTAGTAATGTTGTTCAAGAAAAACAAGCATGTTAGGTTTCTCACTGGGTACATCACTTTTGAAAGAGGCTAGAGAAAATCCATTTGGAGGTCCTGTACCTTTAGCTGGAGGAGCTTCTTCTGTAGGTACAGCAGCAGGTATTTTCTTCGGAGGGACAGTTTTCTTTGGCACTGCAGGTACTTCAAAGATATTGTATTTTTTAAAGAACATTACAATGTACAAAATGTAAGCAACAAAGAGCAATGACAGACACATAACATCTAATGAAACATTAGAATGAACACATTAAATAACAGATTAGCACATGGATGGAATGATGAAGATGAATAACTATTTGTAGGGAACATGTTGCTTTATAGATGAATAGTTGGTGTACCTTTAGCTGCTGGAGCTTCTGGTTCACCAGGAGTAATAACAGGGATTTTTTCTTCTGTTGGAACTTCTCCATAAACCTCAGGCTCTTTAAAGATATTAGTTTATTTTATATATTTTAATAATACTTACAAGACAAGATTAGAACGACAATTTACAATGCAAAAATGCAGACATGTATGTGGACAAAGATCTGTTTGAACATAAATTATACAAATATCTCATTTCAGCCTGATCATTTACCTACTATTGCTAGACATGTCCATTCCCAATTAGCAAAGTACAAGTTTACAGAAATCTTTAATATTAATATTATTTTCTAGTCACTTCATTCTGTGTATTAGAGATTGCAACTGAATTTCACATGTCCTCATTTGGCATTAACTACCTACATTGTTACTCAGGATAGCTCTTAAACCAGTGTCTACTTAAGTTCATTTATTTGGTCCAATGTGGCTGACATGTTTTCCTGAATGAGAAACTTAGTCTCTCTCTTATTTATGTTTCTTTCTCCCATTATTAGAGGAGAAGAAAACATTCTAAAAATGCTCAACTATAACTAAATTTGGGGGAAGACAGGGTGTCAAAGACATGGATGGAAATTACTTCTAAATAATCTAAAAAAAAAAAGAACTGAAAATGTATCATTTTGAAAAGCAATTTAGAGCATGAATCGATATATTATTTGCAATTTACTGCCTGGAAGATGTGTCATTGATGTACCTTCATACAAACGAGGCTCCTCTTCTCTAGAAATAATGGTGAATACTTCCTCTTCAAGGACAGCTCTCTTATGGAACTCAGGAACTTCAAAGATAATAGCTTTCTTTTAGTAACCTCCAAATAATTTTCAGCTTTCAAAATTGCAGACAGAAACATACCTAGAAAACTAAGTTCTTTTGAGGTCCCAAATACTGTTCCTTTTCAAGAATGAAATACTGTGTAGTTCTAGAACTGTCTTGCTAAAACATTTATGTGACGGAATTTATAGTTTCTGCTCTCAGAGAGCATAAGCCATTTGCTTTTCTCACTATATTGTCATGCTTTTCCTTCTGATATGTGTAACAGCTTTAATGGTTTTAAATGACTAGCTCTTGTTCTATTACTTCTCCACAATATCATGACCAATGTACTGGCTTCAAAACCCCAGTTTAAACTAAGTTCACAACTATATTACAAATATAAAAGCACTAAGGGTTTACATGCTGGTAGTGTAAGTAGCGATACCTCCTCAATATGTTTTCATTCATAAATCAATGTATTTACTACTTAGCACATGTATAGCACGTCTGAAACGTTTGCCTCAGAGTCTTCAATTTAGCACTGAGAGCTGAATCTGAATTTAGAGACTAGATACTATTGTCATGGTGTGAAGAACATGAGGATCATTTTAAAAGATGTTAGTTTGGAAAAACAACAGAAATATTTCCTTTCCATAAAATCTCTTATCAAACCTTCCTTTACCTTTCATTGGTGGAACTTCTATTTCGGGTGCATATGTAGGTTTCTTTTCTTCAGGGACAGTTCTTATGGGAACAGCTGGCCCTTTAAGATATAATTAACTTTTAGGGCACTCAAAGTTATTTGGAATAATTTCCAAAGAAGAAGAACAAATCTAACAAGGAAGATCATGAAACAAAGGATTAAATGGTTCCTGAAAGAATATGTATGCTAATTTTGAAGATTAGGTAGAATAACATACTAAAAAAATATTCTTGAAAGATGGCCATACATTTGGATAGTGGAATCTCCTTCCTTTTCAGAAGAAAAAAACACATTATTTCTTTCTGAACTGCTTTCATGTATAGCTTAATGACAGAACACACATTTTTTAAAGCAACTCTCACATATTTTCAACAAATGACTTGAAACCAACAGGCAAAAAGACTCAATCACAAACACCTGAAAAAAAAACCACTGTGGAGACATAAAACATATGCACATCTTTCTCAACAAATAATGAAGACAAAAAGCTGAAATCAGAGTTCATGATTAATGAGGACAATGCAGAGTAGGTATACCTTTAGCTGGTGGAGGCATTTCCTTTTTAGGAACAGCAGATGGTGCTTTTTCTTTTGGAACAGGTTTCTTCGGCACTGCTGGCACTTTAAAGACATTGGTGTAATTTTAAGAACTTTTGCAGTTTGAATATTATGTAAGAATATAAGTTAAACAAAAAGCAAACAATGCAAAGAGTCAGAAAATTTAGAAAAATACAAAATACAGTATCCTCAATTGCTATTCTATTGAGTGGTGACCTTGCAGGCCATCCATCTGGGCTATTTCAGTTGGATTCACATAGCCAGAGTCTTCTGTATTCACTGAAAGAAAACCACTGCTCTTGTTGGGTGAATTTTTGACTAGGATAAACCTTAACAATTAGATTTCATGAATTATCAGCTCTAAATAATGCCAGCTGGGAATATGGTAAGATTTTGATTTTCTGGCAACTAACTACACACCCTTATGAAAAAAAACGTCAACACTTTCCCAGATTTCATTCTGATAATTCATATGAGAAACAACAATAAAAGTTAGCACAAAATGAATTTCTGGCAAAGTAAGTGCTCTGAACAGAAAATTACAAAGCTTCAGACTAGTACAGAAACTCTGCTAGGATCCACTGTGTCATTACTGTTCATGACACATCTTCTGTAGAGCCTGATACAGAGAACACCTATGAAGATTGTATGCACTTCAGCAAATCATTAGGTTGAAGAAGGTCTTAGTTTTTAGGATTCTGTAGGAAACTAGGGTTTCACTAATATAGTGCTATAGCTCAAGACTTTTATTAATGTATTCATCTGCTCATTTTCAATGATTAGCTATAAAACCTCACTTATATTGTGATGGCAAAATTTAAATCTTGAAGATCCTCCTGCACTTCCTTTGTCCTCAGAAAGTAACTTGTCTCAGTTTTGATTTGTTAAAGAAATACTGTTTTTTTAGTAACTTAATCTCTGTCTTTGACTGTACTGCAAAATAAAGTTAAAGGTCTAGTAGTCAAATCAGAATAGGTAAATCCCTGGATTTGGGGATTCAAAGACTCAGGCAGAAGGCTGTGTTTTTAAATTTATCTAAAAGCTGATGTACCTTTAGCTGGTGGAGCTTCTTTTTTAAGAACAGGAACAGGTACTTTTTCTTCTGGCACAGGTCTTTTAGGCACCTTAGGCACTTTAAAAAAATATTTCATTATGGATTTAAAGTTATTTCTGAGGATTTGTAACAGATACAAAGACAGCAAGCAGAGAAATCACTCATTTGTACACGAACTATCTTATCATTTATGCAGAGATAAGCAAACAGCCACTTATCTCAGAGTTCTTGAGAATGAAAGCTAAGGAATATTAGCATACATCTTTCTAGTACACTTTAGAAACACTTTCTGTTTGGCATGATGGTTCCTATGGTCATAAATATAAAAGATGAGAAGGAAGGTCCTGCATGAGTTGTGACATTTCTAACTCACAGAAGCTAATCTGAGCAAATGAAACATATATTGACACATAAAAATATTTAATTCAGGCTGAAACTGCAGTGCATCAGAAAATTATAATTTACTTTGCTTGAGTCATATCTATACTAGCTCACTCTTGGGCAGTAAGATGGGGAATCCTCCCATTTCACTCGGAAGGGAAGAATTCCTTAGGAAGGAGTAGAGAAACAATCTTTGAATGGATTTATCATTACCAGCAACAGATACACATAGGACTACAAAAGGGGAAAAATAAAAATAAACACAAAAAGGTGGCTTAAGCAGTAGCTGTAAACTCAAAAACTGTAAGAATAAAGAAATTATGACTTGATGTACCTATAGCTGGTTGGATTTCGTAAGTCTCCTCATACACCTCCTCATATTTCTCACAGATCTCTTCCTTCTCCTTAAACTCATACTTTTCATAGAAATCTTCTTTCTCCTCAGCCTCCTCTTCATATTCCTGTTCCTGAATCTCCTTATATCTCTCAGGTTCTTCGGGTTCCTCATATGCCTCAATTTCTTCAGTTTCCTGAACTTTCTCAAACTCTCCAATACTTTCATATGTCTCGTACTTCTCATACTCTTCATATGCATACTCATACTTCTCCACCACAGGAGCAGGAGCAGGGACTTTTTCTTTCCGGACAAGTTTCTTGGATACTTCGGACACTTTAGAAACAGTATTATTGTTACTACCTTACAATTTATTTTTTTTTTCCAGTTACTCAAGATGACCCACATAGAACAGAAAATGTACTTGATAACCAAGTAACAAGTATAAGTTTTATTCAAATATAAGAACATGATCCTGAAACAGTATATAGATTATAAAAGATTTTAGGAATGAGGAGGAAAACCAAATCTTTGGGAGGAATAAGAAGAAATATATCTGTACCTTTAGTTGGTGTAGGTTCTTTGGGTTTGGGCACAACAGCTGGCACCTTCACTTCTGCAACAGCTCTTTTACGCACCTCAGGGACTTTAAAGACATGGATTTCTTTTAGCAATTTTAAAAAATCACCTTTAAGCAGTACAAGTAAAAAGCACAAGGAACAGAGCTTTATGGCACTACAACGTGAACATTGATAATGAAGAGTTTTGACATAAAATCAAGCAGAAACCTCATACAAGACAAAAGTTAGAAAGAAGAAGGTTGAGTATTTTTAGCACAAATATTAATTATAATCAGGAGTACATATACCTTTTGCAGCTGGAACCTCCACTTTTTCGGCAACGGGCACCTTCTCTTCAGGAACAACCTTCTTAGGCATCTTGGGTACTTTAAAGATAGGACCTAGCTTCAGTGTTTTTTTGCACAATTTTTAAACAGGCACAAACCCAGAAGCTTATGGACACCAGAACAAAAACTTACAAATAGTATAGCAACAAATATAACACAAGACAGATACACTAAAATGTCCATTGCTAAACTCAGCGTGTATGAAGAATGTTATCAACGATACAACATTTACAAACTGCAATACCTTTGGCTGGTGGAGCTGGCACCTTTTTAGGAACAGGTTCTTTCTCTTCAGGAACAAGTTTCTTAGGCATCTCAGGCACTTTAAAGACATTATTTATTTTAAGAATATCATCTGCTAGTAGTATGAGAAAGACAACAGAAAATACATACAAACAGACATAATGAAATAAGAAGTGACCCAAAGAATATATTCTAAATGTTTTAAGGATGAAACAGAAATGAAAACAGAAGACACTTTATATCCATGATAAGACTTCTTGAACACGTTAAAAAATTTCAGAGCTTACTTTTCACTAAGAATTTGACAGGCACTCAGACATCAATACAGAAAGACAGCAGGGACACAAAACTAACATAAATAATGAACAAAATAAAATAGAGACAATGAGTGAGAATAACAACACACTATTTTCTTAGGTATTAATTTATGTACCTTTTGCTGGAGGAAGCTCCATTTTCTCAGGAGTGGGTACAGGTATTTTTTCTTTAGAGATAGGTTTCTTAGGAATCTCTGGCACTTTAAAGATATTATTTTGCAAACTCATTTTAAAATTGGTTTCAGAGCAATAAAAGCATGAAAAAACATGAAAAAAGATCAAAAGCTCCCCCAAAAGATCATTAAGATTTACATGCAGCTTATAACAAGAAATAAAGATGAATTTTAATGAACCCAAAAGATCTCATGAGTAACTTTCAAGAAAAGATCATGTACCTTTTGCTGGTATAATTTCCTCTGGAATAGTTGCCTCTTCTTCTTCCTCAGGAGCAAAAATGGGAACCTTTTCTTCAGGCACAACTTTCTTTGTCACCTCAGGTACTTTAAAGATATTATTTTAAGAACTTTACTTTCACAACACAAAGAAAACGTCATAACAAGACAAAAAGACAGAAACTTCAAACTAACAGCAGTTATAAAAATAGGGAAACTCTACTAGCTATTTTTCACTCCCTGAAAACAGCAAGTGCAACAGGGGTATAAAGATTATATGAGGAATAGCTCTTTTGCCCAGATCTTAATTACACAATATCGATGCCAACAGAAAAGATTAGCAAGATATGCTACAAATGAGAGGTTGTAGAAGATTATCAGTATCTATTTTTTTACATTAAAAATTTCAAGTTTCTGCTTTTCATTTTTTTTTCTAAAAAACTCAGGTGCTGAGGCAGAACTTGCTCAGCACCAAATGGTGGCCTCTGCAACAGTCTGCCTCCATTCTGAATATCTCATTTATGGCATATTTTCCAGTTATTTGTATGGCCAGATGTGATTTTATTTTATTTTATATAAATTTAGCTAAAAGGCTTGATATTTTAGAATACTCCCAAAGTACATGCCAGAATGATCTCCGTAAAGAATATCCAGGTAAAGACCCATAAAATATTATTCCTGGTATTTTGTTTAAACCAAATTTACATTGATTTAAACATCAGTTCTGATAATGGCATCACAATGAATTCTTTCACCCACAGCAATCACTTAAAATGGAAAACAAGCAGATCATTCGAGGCCTGATTCTCATCCCACTGAATTCAATAACAAAATAAGACAATGAAGCCCTGCCTGAGACCTAGCAATACTCACTACAGTGGTACCAGAACCAAGGATCTGACTTCACATGAGTATAAATTGATGTTTAAAATGAGGTTCCACTGAAATATGAAAATGTAAGGGGGAGGATTTATCTGCATACATCACGATATGATATACCTTTAGCTGGTGGAATTTTCTTTACTTTAGGAACTGCAACAGGTACTTTTTCTTGTGGGACAGCTCTCTTGGGCACCTCTGGGACTTTAAAGATAGTGTTTTGGTAAGAAATTTTCCATTAGTTTTAGAGCATCAAAACTACTAAAATCACAGAACAAAGTCACGAAGACCAATAATAATAAGAAAACCCTCAGAATGATAATTAAAGTTTACATCCAGTTTTTAAAACAATCAATAGAGATGAAGGTCTATTAATGAACTGAACAAAGCCCTCTGATTAATTTTCAAGAAGGAACTGTGTACCTTTTGCTGGTATCTCTGGAACAGCTTCCTCTTCCTCTTCTTCTTCTTCAGAAACAAAAATAGGTACCTCTTCAGGCGGAGGTCTTGGTATTTCTGGCACTTCAAAGATAGTATTTAATTGTAATAAACAGACACAACATCACAAACTGAGAGACAATTTACACAGAAGCTAAAGAGTATGAACTAGCAAGTACATTTATCACAAACTGCTATGATACTTCACTTAAATTCTAATAACAAACATACAGAAACATTAAGAAACATCATCCACATATTCAGTTATAATAAGAGATACCTTTGGCTGGTGGAGGTTCTGGCTTTTTATATACAGGGACTGGTACTTTCTTTTCTGGAACTTTCTTGGGAACTTCAGGCACTTTAAAGATATTTTGAAGAAATTAATTTTCAATGTAACAAACAATAGTAAAATGATAACTGCATAACTGATTGTAAGATTACAAAAATATGGTAAAATTTGAAACACTGATTTTATCCACAGATTTACACACAGATGTAAACTTACAAACATATAGACTACAGCATTACAAATTGTCATAATAAGGCTAATTGAGAAGTCTGGCTGTTAAGGCATGTTGTTTATCTTTTGGAGCATCTGTTTTTGAAACAGCAAGTAATTTTAAATAATTTAGAGATATAAGATCCAAAAGACAGAGACAATACAAGACACAAACATAGACATTTTCAAAGTGTAGAATAAGCACAGCACTCATGACTAACAGGAATGGCCACATGACAGTGTCCTGAGTGAGTGGTTCAGTATCAAACACACTAAGATGAGGGATGGGATTGTTACTTGCAGTCTTCTAAAGATGAAGGAACAAAATGAGAATTATGCAGTTGAACCAGAAACTGGTGTACCTTTGGCTGGTGGAGGTTCTTCCACTTTTTTAGGCACTGGGACAAGTACCTTCTCTTCTGGCACAAGTTTCTTTGGTACTTCAGGCACTTTAAAAATATTATGGTAGTTTAAGAATTTCATTTTTGAACCATAAGGTAAAGAACAACAGTATGAATCAATAAAGTGGAATGACAAAGAACTGTCAAGAATAGAAAACTCTCTTCACTCTACATTACATTAAAGAGTAAAGGTGAACAAAGACTGATTTTTAAAATATTTTTTTAACACATTTAGTCAAGAGCTGATATACCTTTGGCTGGTGGAACTTCCTTCTTTTTTGGTACAGGAACAGGAATCTTCTCTTCTGGAACAGGCTTCTTCAGCACTTCTGGAACTTAGTAAGATATTGTAAATTTAGCTTGGCATAAGAATCGAAAACAACATGACACACAAACCAGTGACACTAAACAACTGAACACAAAAGTACCACAGATCTTAAGAGCAACAACCCTTTTACTATCTTCATGTTTAACACAAGTGAGAAGAGAAATGAAGTCTAGAAGCTCTTTCTGATCACAGCTAATTACAAGTTCATATACCTTTAGATGGGGGAGCTTCCTTCTTCAGCACTTGGACTTTCTTTTCAGGTACAGGTTTCCTTGGCACCTCAGGCACTTCAAAAAATTATTTTGGTTAAAAAAGTAATCCACAAGCTAGTCAAAATACAAATTAAACAAGAAGACAGTGGCACAAACATTTCATATGAAGATCCCCCTCCAAAAAGAACAGGAAAAAGTAATGATCAAGTAAGGTATCTGAAAAATACTGTGAATTACATTTCAGAACATATCTGCTAACATAAAGAGATGATATATACCTTTTGCTGGAGGAGCTTCTTTTTTCTTCAGAATAGGTATTTTTTCCTCTGGAACAGGCTTCTTGGGAACCTCAGGCACTTGAAAGATACCATTAATGTTTTAGGTATTTAGTTCTAAACCAACACGAACATTAAGTGCAAGCAAGCATCACAAATACATACTCAAAACATACAACTATGATTTAAGATGGTTTGATCATAAGACAAAATAAAATAGTAAACAAATTATATGAACTGCTATTATGTCCATTCTCCCTGCTCAGCCATTGACACCATCAATAAAAATGCTTTTATCTTCAGAGGCTTATTTGCTGATCAAAAGATTGAGTTAAGACAGAGTTTGACATTTTAGAACCAGCTATTAAAGAAGATAAGTGTGATGGTAGGGAAACTTGCAAAAATACTATTCCCCCCCCCCCCAAACACTAATGAACAACTACTTGCTGTATTAGATATTTAGTGGGTTTGGTACATCTCCTTATTTTCCCCTAAAGCTATGATTCTAACTCTTCTCAGTCATGTAATAGGTTGCACTCGATCGTGTTTTGCATATGCATTGAGTATATATTGCTCATTACATTTTCTTCCTCAGAAATTTCCAAGTGATTTCTACTTGTAAAAAGTAAGCACATCGAGTTTATCAACTGATTTGCTTCAAACATGTAACTATGGTCACATTATAAGTAACCAGCAGTTTATACCACAATTTGTTGTGTAGTGGCAACATTTATGAGTGGTTTACTTTGATGAAAAAAAATAATAACCTGACACTGCTGGAATCAATAGATTTTTCCCTTTAACTGCAGTGAAGCAATGGTTTAAACTAAAATGTATCGTAACGTTTTTTATACTCCAAAACCCAGAAATATCCATACAAGTCTTATGATGACAGAAGAGTAATCCCACCGGCTCTGAGCATACTGAAGAAAGTTTGGATCATGTATGAACTCAACTACTATGATAGAGTCAAAGGAAATGTTAGCTAACCCTAATCTTCCTGTTCAGGATTAACCTGGCTTTTGCAGTGTACAGCCTGGCCTTTCCTTTACTAGGTAAAATACGCTAATCAATATGATAAAATTCTAGTCCAAACAACATTAAATATAGTTTTGGCATTCATTGATTAGTCAAAAGAAATTCTGAACTTCCTGGGGAAGAAACGCTATAGAATGATTTCAATCAGGACTGTAAAATATACATTATTAAGTACTCTTAGATGGTTATGTAATTTTTGAAAATCGGATATAGCTAGTCTATAACTTCATATTATGATGTAGAAAAGCTTTATTACTGAGATCTTGCCATGACCTAGTTGTCCTCTGTAAGTAGTGAATAGTATGTTCATCCTATGCTAACAATGTTGAAAATTTACACCAGTACCATAAAAATTATTCCAAAGAAAACCACCTAAAACTAAAGAGTGTTTGAATATGGTAATTTAATAGAAATTTTGTATCTTTGCTTTCCATGAAAATATATTATTCCCTTCAAGAAATAAATAAACAAAAACTATAGGGTTTTCAAAAATTTCTGAGAGGAAACCAATTCTACTTGTGTTCCTAAATCAATTATTTTCAATTAACCTACCTATTTTCTAGATAAACATATTTTTGTCTGTGACTGCAGAACTGTCATAAACATTTCTAAGTATTTCAAGCACAGCCTGATAGCAAACTTGGATCCCAGACAAGCCTGAAATAGAGCTCAGTTAAATTTTCTTAGTGGGTTATACAGACTTCATATGAAAGAGAAATGATTATGTATGACACGGAACATTTAAATTTATAGAGGTAGTAGTAAAGAGTAGACATACAGGCATCACACATTTTCTACACTGTATACTAATCATTAAACATTTGGAAGAAAAGGCACACTGTGAAACACACTAGAACATACTAAACCAAAACTTTGGTATATTAACAGAATTAAAATGTACTACTTTTTCTCACACAAATCCTAAAATTAAAGTATACCTCTAACTCGTGGGGGAGCCTCCTCTTCATACTGGGGAACTTCTGGCTCTTCCTCCTCATATTCAGGAACTTCTTCATAATAAGCAGCTGCTTCTTCATAATGGGTGACTTCTTCCTCTTCATATTGAGGAACTTCTTCATACTGAGGAACTTCCTCCTCGTAGTGACTAACTTCTTCATAATGGTGGACTTCCTCCTTGTAATGGATTACTTCCTCCTCATATCTGGTGGCTTCTTCTTCTTCATATGTTGGAATCTCTTCTTCCTCTTCATACTGAGGAACTTCAACATATACTTTTTCTTTTCGGACAACTGTCTTGCGCATTTCAGGCACTTAAAAAGATATCAATTGAAAGAATCTTACAATTTAGCACATAGATCTTACTAACAATAAGGATCACAAGGCATTGTCAAATAAGAATTAAATCAAAGGAAGAACATTCCATCGAAAACAAATCAGTATTCACTGTACATGAAACATACAAGACACACAAAACATTTTTACTGTATTTCAATACTTTATCCAATATACCTTTGGCTGGTGGTCTTGCCATTTTTTTAGGAGGATAAACTGGTACTCTTTCTTCAATAATAGCCCTCTCTGGTACATCAGGCACTTAAAAGATACAGTACATTTACATTTAAGAATTTTTAAAAGTATTGTTTAAAAGTAAAAATATTCCTGGCAAGAAACACAAAAACATATCTTACAAATACATGGCTGACATGTAAAAGACAAGTGTGCTTATTGACACTGGACATGTAACTATGGAAGTCATTAGGCTATTTTTTCAATTATGTAATAGGAAACATTTCAAGATCCCAATATAAGCAGCTGATACGATTCCTGATTCACCCACTGATGCCAGCAGTGAAGTTAAGCTTGCTAATGGGCAGAACTCAAAAGTCCAAATTCATCCGATTACAAAATCCCTAAAACCCACTGTCCTCTGTGGCAGCCCCTCTCCACAGCAGTGACACTTTTGAGTACCTCAGTAATAGATCATTGGTAACAAAAAATTTGCATAAGAAACTCCAGATGAAGAAGAGGGATCACACAGAGAAAACCTTTGTTAGTGACTAACAATGGATAAAAGCTCTGGTCTAATTAAAGGCAAAAGAATTAACTGTCCAGTGAGGAAGGCATTTTTCCTCATCTGTCCCCTTACAAAGTGGCTTGTTTGTTCAGGCGTGGCAAGGAGTAATTTCCTATAAGAACAGGAAAATGTCCAAAAGATTAAGGTGTGAATATGTTCAGTTTTTAAGACTTATTCAGGAAAGAACACATATGTTTAAGCAACATATTCTCTTTTTCAGAGCAGTAGTGCGTAAGTCTTGTCTTCTGAGGCAGGTGTCTTGGGAAAATTTTGATCAATATAGCTGGCAGCTGCACAGAATATTACCCCAGCATTTTTATGTCTGGGAGGCTACTGGACTTTTCAATCTGGCATTTTCTTAACAGACTGAAGATCTTTTCTGATCTTCCATCTTAAGAGGTGGAATCCGTTTTGTCTTTGCTCTCTTCATGACAAGCTACAGTGAGCGTAGATGAGTGGCTGCCACAAGTCTTGATGCTTGCTGAGTGGGTGTTATTTTGGGGGGAATGTGAAGACTGACCAGCTCTTTAAATATTTTCTGGCAGAGCACTGCTTGATTTTTAATTGCAAGTGCCAGGTACATCTGTGTTTGAAATCTTAAACTAAAACTGATTGGAACTAGTAACTTTGGTAGACTCGATAATAAACTGCGTTGTGCATGAATGCCCTTGCCAGGAAGATCAGGATTCTTTTGTCCTAGCTACAACTCCTCTGGTATCCCACAGAAGAACTGTTGCATTTAATGTTCTTCTGCGCTGACATTCCAGGCCAGCTGGTATATTACCCCTGCCTTACAGAAAGCCAATCAAAGACCTTCCATCCTCCTCTTAGTACTCATGATCTGCCTGTCCCTCCATCATTGTCCAACAGAGAGACTAAATAGATTATTTAACTTCATACTGATGTGATTGTATTAATCTTTCATGATATGAATATGCAAATACTGTTTATCAACAGCAGCAGGTCTGAAAGTAGTAAGAGGCATTTTGTGGGTCATTTTTTCACAAATCAATAGATTGCCTCCAAAAGTGACAGAACAATGAGTTTTCTTTAAAAACTGTGGATTTGTTGGAAGCCCTTGAGCTGGCAGGTCCAATATATGGGATTGTGCTAAGTGTCTCAGCCAGGCAGGCAATATCAGAGAAAGATTTTTTCTCTGACATTCAGATTTGGGTGAAGAATTGCTCTAACAAAGCAGGAAAGGACAGGCTTTCTTTTCAGAAGAGAAAAGCATGCTAATATAAATTAAGAAAAAGGCTGCCCTGTTTCCCCAAAAAGGTCAGACAGGTGGCAAGATTTGCAAAGGATGACCTAGCGAAACGGTTGGGCTTCCACTATGACAACAGCACTAAGCCAGAATGAAAGATTTAAATCTTTGATGAGAATGGAATACTGTCCTGTGGTATTCTACAAGGTTCACTTTGAGGATAAACTGACAATCTTCACATGAAACTGTGTTTTGTTGTGGTTTTGTCTGTTTGTTTATGAAGTAGATGACAAGATGTAAATGTGGACGTAGAATGGTTTTAGTCCATTCATACCTGTGTATGAAATCTCCTTTTCTGTGTGAAGAGAAATGGATACTTCCTCTGACATAGCCCAGTGTTCTTCTTCTGTTGGTACTTTAAAGACAGAGTTTAATGTTAATATTCTCTCATGTAATATCATGTATGATAATAAATAGCCCATTTGGGGTTTCTTAGACAACTAATTACTATTTCCTGACATCTCCCAAACCCAGAGTAATTGGGTAAAATATGTCTCTAGTATTTCTCAAAGTCTGTTAAATTTCCCTTGGGACTACGGTGGAACACAGTGGTGGGCTTGGCAGTGTTAGGTTAACAGTTGGACTTGATGATCTTAAGAGTCTTTTCCAACCTAAATGATTCTAACATTAGAACTTCAAGAAAGATGCCAGACTAGCAGGCTTGAAGCTCTGGTGGTACTGTATGAGGACAGTCTGTTCATAGATTAATCCATGGGTACGAGTACCTTCTGGTGGTGGAGACACTTTTCTTTTTGGAACAGCAATGGATACTCTTTCTTGTCTGGCAATTTTCTTTGGTGCTTCTGGGACTTTAAAGATAGCAATTGTAAGAATACTAAATTATAAAAGAAATAACACATCTTCTGAAGTTCATCCAAAAGAATTATGGACAAATAATTATGGGGAAATAGTACACATTTACAAAGCAAAGATACTTATAATAACCACAACAATCACACCAGACACACAAACATAAAAACATTTACATTAATAGAGAAAATGACCAGCTGAAGCTTTAATGCGTAGTAGCTAGATATGCACTAAGTAATTTGAAGACTACTAGTTCAGGGTGTTCCAGGAATAAATTCCTCAGGTAAACTAGACACTTTGAAACACCGTGCAATTTTAGTATCAGCAGCAATATAGTTAAATATTAAAATAGTATCTACTAAAATACTAAATATAATACAAGAATAATAGATATATAGACTAAAACACATCAAAACCAAACAGTATGTTCACACATCATGAACTAAGATGGAATGACTGAGATGAAAGTAAGACATAAATACTTTGCTTCTAGGCTCTTCAGAAATGTATTTAAACCACAGAATACCACACATACAGGATACATAACCAAATCACTTTTCAAACCCAAGAAAATCACAGAAACAGAAGACACATTTGCAAGTTTGAAACCCTTCACTAAAAATTGACAATGTTATAAAACATTGATAGTTTTTTTCTAAATCTGTTCATATTTATTTAACTTCTTCACTGAGTAAATGTCTTCACTCAGGTTTCCAAAGCTCTCTAGCAGCCAGAGTGATAAGTGAAGTTAAATAGTAGCTAGAAAATACAAAAGAATGCAGGTATATAACTGTTTTGTCACATTCTGCATCCTTTTGCAGGGGAGAAGACAAAGGTCTTTTTTGCTTCTAGTCAAGTCAGGAGAGACTGGGATTTGAATAACCAGGCAGATGGTATGATGCACATGCACATCTGATACTTAGAAGCTTTCTCTACTTTCAAGAGAGGTTGTATACCTTTAGGTGGTGGAGCTGCCACTTTCTGTGAAATTGGAACAGGTACTTTTTCTTCTGGCACAGGCTTCTTGGGCACTGCTGGCATTTTTTTTAAAAAAAGGTTTATTTTAAAAGACTTTTAATTAATCACAGTTTATGAACATAATCAGATGACAAAATACAAACGTAGAGTTGACATGTCTTCAAGTCAAATAAAAAAAGACAGCAAACATTGAGCATTACAGCTTGTGTTAGACAATTAGACATAAATATAAAGCAATACTCTAAAGCAAGACTTCTCTTGTGTAGCTCTGAAAAAATATATACCTCTTTTCGGTGGAGCCTCCTCTTTTTTAGCAACTGCAACTTTTTCTTCTGTGATAATTTTTCTGTGCACTTCAGTCACTTAAAAATAATAAGTGTAAGAATATTTAATTTCAATATTTGAAATGCACACATATATAAGTTTTTTCTACTTAATCTGATTTATAAAAGAAAATCTAAGTAAACTTCAACAGCAACAAAAAATGAGGCACTGCAGGAGGGTGTACTTTACTGCCATAGCACAAAGATGAGTATATAGTCAAAAGAAGGGAGAACCAGACAGAGGTTACAGATGCTAGCGAACAAACACTTATTTGAGTAAAATGCCTAAACACAAATACTGGAAGGCCAGACAAAAAAAAACTCCATGATAATAATATTCTCAGTTTGTTTACCTCTGGTTGATGGAGGTTCTTCAACTTCTATCTCAAAAGTGGGCACCCGTTCTTCTGCAGGTTCTTAAAAAAGATTGTGCAGCTTTAGAAAATCTGATTGACTTCACCAACAGGTATAAGATAAAAGACGAAATAACATAAATCTCATCAAGACAACACAGGCCACATTGTAGACGAACAGACATAAGTACATGTTTAATGTTGAAGAAATTTGATATGTGAGATACATTTTTTATCAACATGCATATATGTTAAAGATGGAATGCAGTACAAAAAAGCATTTTTTTTTCAACATGAACAAACCACTGATATACCTCTTGCTTGTGGAGCCTCCAATTTTTTAGTCACAGGGACAGGTACTTTCTCTTTAGGAACAGCTTTCTTATGAACTTCAGGAACTTTAGAAAAATGAGTAAGATGAGAAGGAAGATGAGAAAGAATATTAATGTCTAATATTTGTAATTGCTACTACATAAGAATGTGTTTTACTGAGTTAACACAAACAATAATTTTCATAGTACAATATGGAATTTGAGACAGCCATTTATAGACACTGTCAACACGTACAAACAAGACAGTAAGACAAAGATAATTCCCTTGAAGATACATCATCCAAATAAGGAACTGGTTTATACCTTTAACTGCTGGAGCTTCCTTAGGGGCAGCTGGAACTTTCCGTTCAGGGACAACTCTCCTATGCTTCTCAGGCACTTTAAAAGATTACAATACGTAGTTTTACAAAGAGCAGTATCACTATAACATGCACACATTTCCTTAATACAAAAAAACACTAATGGAGATAAACATATAGTGGCAACATAATGCTCAGAATGACAAAACAACCAATATTTTGTAATGAAAAGAATTTATACCTTTAGTGGGTGGGGCTTCCTCTCTTTTAGGAACAGTTACCCGCTCCTCTATGTAGTAAGACTCTTCTTCAGTCACTTTAAAAGAATAAAATAAAAAAATACTTGAGTTTAAGTATTTGACATCTATTATTGTCTTTATGACCCTGGTAAGCAACAAAATATTTGTAAGACAAGAATAAGCTTTTGCTAACAGACACCTCTCGTATTACAAAATCTACATTCAAGCCATCTCCCTCTGAAGCCAACAGGAAACAACCAAGCAATTTAATGAAACTGAGATTGAGATCTCATCTTGTATTTCTGTGGAATTTGAAAATGCTCAGTACTTGAAGCACTAAACCAGCACTTTCCATTCCTCTGTCCACTAGTTCACTAATGTTGGAATTTGCAAACCTTGAGAAAGCCTCTCTCCCAAATACCAAGAAAATTCCTTGACTAAAGCCATCCCTTGAAAATACTTTCTATGGTATCTCTTGTAATGAAAACTGAGTCAATCACTGTATGTTACTGTCCTCCACAGCATTACAGGTGGAAACAATTTAGTCATTTTATGATGAAATGTTCTGAGGAACCAGAGTGCACCATGATATTCTGAAGGGCCTTACTTCATCCAAGCGACTTGGTGGAATAAGAACTTCCAACAGAGAATTTTTGTAAAAAAAAAAAAAAAAAAAAAAAAAAAAGAAGGGCTGATAACTCTCAACATCCAAGAGATACCTAATTATTTTCACAGAATCATCTAGGTTGGAAAAGACCTTGAAGATCATCTAGTCCAACCATTAACCTAACACTGACAGTTCTCAACTACACCATGTCCCTAAGTGCTGTGTCAACCCAACTCATAAACCATCAAGGATGGGCCTCCACCGCTTCCTTGGGCAGCCCATCCCAATGCCCAGCAACCTGTTCTGTAAAGAAATACTTCCTAATATCCAGTCTAAACCTTTCCTGGCACAAATTGAGGCCATTAGCTCCTGCCCTATTGTTTGTTACTTCATTAAAGAAACTCATCCCCATCTCTCTGCACCCTCCTTTCAGGGAGCTGTAGAGGGCGATGAGGTCTCCCCTCAGCCTCCTCTTTTCCAGACTAAACAACCACAGTTCCCTCAGCTGCTCCTTGTAAGACATGCGCTTCAGACCCTGCACCAGCTTTGTTGCCCTTCTTTGGACACGCTCGAGTAATTAAATTTTCACTGTATCAGAACAGGATTTACTGCTGCACTTTATAAATGCAAGTAAAATAGAAATTGTAGACATTCTTAACATTTAAGTTTATAAGATATGAGACATAATTATGTAGTTGTAAATTTTTCTTTATGAAAAGAGTAGATATTAATCCACACTATTTTTAGCACAAATCAAAAATTAGTTTTTGCTTTCTCTTAGTATTCCTGAATTTTGGTCGTACCTTCAGAAACCTCTTCTCTGTGAATGGAAATAGATGATTCCTCTATTTCTTCTTCAGCCCATTCTTCAACTGTTGGTTCTTTAAAGAAAGTAATTGGTTTTAGTATTTTTAGTGGATGGATGGATGGATGGATGGATGGATGGATGGATGGATGGATGGACGGATGGATGAAGATGAAGACCAATTCTTACAAGTTCTACATAACAATGACAAATATGCATACAATACAGAAAGTGATGTGCACACACATATGTATGATTTGCTCTAAAAGATGTGTTTTGTCCATGCCCCATGTACATTATTGTGTGTTGTATTTCTCAAATATACTTCACTGGTCAACTGTCAAGACCATCAGAATGCCTCGGCTCCCCAGACTTCCCAACCACAACAACCTGGGGTGGGGAGGACAACAGTCAAAGAATTAGACATTACTCCTTGATCCAGTTACATGAAAGTAAGAAGGATAGGAACAAGACGAGAAGGGTAGGTCAAGAATCAAAAGAAAAGCCTGGCATGTGCACATCTACAAAAGCGACTGTATCAGGGAAGCATCAACTTTTTCTGGAGTAAAAGGTTAATTTGCAGGAGACAAACAGAAATTATCACTGCACATATCCAATATGAATTAGATAATTTTTATATCTGCTTTTAAAAACTCATTTATGCTTTTTAATATAATATGTAAATTGTCTTGACTGGCTAGTTATTAATGGGATATAAAAATGGTCCAAATGTTGTTTTCAGCTATCTTGAAACAGGTATTTTGTGGAATTATACTAACTTAAAACAACTGATGTCAACCTTCCCTGAGTATGAGAATGTGAATTAAAAGAGCTTGTGAGAAGCTAACGTTGCAGAGAGAAATAGTATTGCCATCTGCGGGGCTACAGAGACCTTTGTAGGGAGGAGTATGACAAATGGATGGTTACAGTCCTAATTAGAAGAGTCTAAACTCAACACTGTACATCCATACTTCTTACTATGATTTCGTGAAAGCCTGATCCAAAGATCATTGTATTCAATGGCAGAATTTCCATTCCTGTCAATGGAGTGGGATCCTGTCATTCAAACCATAATGGTAAATGGCACTCAGGATGCTCTGAACTGCCTGCAAGTCTGTAAAGTGTTCAACACAAACCTCATACAAGGTAACTAACACAAAATTTTTGTGGATTCTGATCTTGATCTTAGAACAATAGACTTGTAGACAAAGCACAAGTTTCTCACTGTTGTCTACTTATAGTGTACCTTCAGGTGGTGGGATTTCTTCTGGAATGGCAACAGATATTCTTTCTTCTGTAATAAGTACTCTTTCTTCAAAAGTGGCTTTCTTGTGTACTTCAGGCACTTTGAAAGATAATAACATTAGAAGTATGCTTTTCTAATTTCATTGTGAAAACAATGTTGCAAAATGGTAAAAATAAGTTTCCAAATAATTGCTTAAGGGTACTTAGTACATAACACATAACAGAGATTCAATATTTAGAAATAATAATTTTGTAAGTATTGCACAACACATACAACATACTGTAATGATTCACAGTCACTAAATCAGAACAGCAGAATTCACAGAAGCACAAAGCATACCTTTAGCTGGAGGAGCCTCAACTTTTTTAGGAACAGCAGGAGGTACTTTCTCTTTAGGGATAGGTTTCTTAGGAACGGCAGGCACTTAAAAAAAGTATTTAGTTTTAGACCTATGAAGTGCAGAACTGGCAAAGGCATCACGTAATAGAAATGTATCATTCAGAAAGATTACACATGGACATATTTTGCTTACAAAACATAACAGCTGAAGAAGCTGAGACAAATGCAATGTTCTAAAGACTAAAATAAATTATATTACACTGAACAATATTGTACCTTTGGCAGGTGGAGCTTCTACTTTAGGAACATGGGGTATTTTTTCTTCTGGAGCTGGTTTCATAGGTACTTCTGGCACTTCAAAGATATGAATTATAATAATATTAAGTAACTGAAATTACAGATGTTTTAAGACTGCGTCTGTAGCACAGTTATCCACAAAACTGACACAAAAGTTACATAGCTAATGTAACTGAAGTACAACTAAAACCAGATTCACTTAACAATCAAGCCTAAAACTGGTTGTGAACAAGATACTTAAGATAACAAGAAAAGAATGTTATTTATTCAAGTGTACCTTTAGGTGCTGGAGCTTCCTCTCTTTTTGGAACTGCAATTTTTTTCTCTGGGGGAGCTCTCTTAGGCACCTCGGGCACTTAAAAAGGATAAAATATAACTGAATTGTGTATTTCAAAGCTTTTTTAATATATAAAATTTCATTAATCCATTCATAAGAATATCAAGACACCTCACATAACACATTCATACATTTAACATAGAAACATGTGAGACGAGCAACATATATTTGGGAAAAAAAAAAAAAAATCAAGCCAGCCTGTGGAGGCCTATTAAGTGGTTTCAGACTGATTTCATAACTGAAGAAAGAGCTGCCTAAGTGGCTTTTTTACTTGGCCTTAAAAACTGCTGTATATAGACAGAGAATGATACATAAAAAACCAATTTCTAACACAACCATGACTACGTACAGGCTAACAAAAATAATTAAAAAGGTATTCAATAGGTACATGTACTCTCCATCACTAAGTATAACTTGGTATGTGGAGGTTCTTCTTTGGGAACAGGAATGTGTACTTTTTCTTCAGGCACAGGTTTTTTTAGGCACTTTGGGAACTTTAAAGGTATTAACATTTGTTTAAGTAATATTTCTAAGACTTCTGAGTTCATCTTAGATGAGAACAGACATACAGTATAACACACAAAGACTATATTTATCATATGCTTATATTAAGAATCCGATTGTTAGGAAAACAACACAATAGTACAGGACTGGTTAAAGCCCACATTCAGGGAAGAAATTCTTCCCTGTGAGGGTGGTGAGACACTGGCACAGGCTGCCCAGAGAAGCTGTGGCTGTCCCCTCCCTGGAAGGGTTCAAGGCCAGGTTGGACGGGGCTTTGAGCAACCTGGGCTAGCGGAAGGTATCCCTGCCAAGGAGATGATTTTTAAGGTCCCTTCCAACCCAAACCATTCTATGATTCAGTCTATGATTGTATGATTCTACAATACAAAAGATGGCATACCTTTTGCTGGGGGAGCCACCTCCTTTTTAGCAACAGCAACTTTCTTTTCTGGAACAGGTTTCTTAGGGACTTCAGGCACTTTGGAAAACATTGTCAAAGTGAGAGAGCTTTAGTTTTTGAACCACCTGCCCAGATTTCAGCAATCCAAGATTGCTTTATAGAACATAGTGTTTGGACAAGGAGCTGAGCACTGCAGCACAATACACAACCTCTTGGTACACAACCTTTTGGACATACAGTGGACTACATGGGAATGACACTACAATACAATATAAAACTCCAGTGTTAACATTACTGCACTATCACATTCATGGCTCTCCCTTGAAGCAAAAACATCCTAACTTTCTGCAAAAGCCACACACCATAAATAGAAACAACAAGCACAAGACTGTTAGGAAAGAGAAGGGACAAAGCTGAGACAAATGCAAGTTGTAAGCTAAGTTATAGCACAGATGAAAAAGTGGAAGTATGGAGATAATGGAGATAATGCAAAATCAAATAATGCATGTGGAAATAATGCAAAACCAAAGCCATGTAGAGAGTAAATTCATAAATATATTCAAGAAAATATGAAAAGAAATATAATGAAAGACAACTTGTTTTGGTTTGGGGTTTTTTTTGGTTGTTTTTGTTTCTGTTTTTTACTAAGGCAGTAGAAATACCTTTAGCTGGTGGAGCTTCTTTTTTAGGGACAGGAACAGGCTTTCTTTCTTCTGGAATATGCCTCTTTGGTATCTCAGGCACTTTAAAGAGATATGTGGTGAACACTTAACAGACAGTAAAAATATTTGATAAATCACAGCAAGCTATTTTCAACACGATGGATAAGCAAACACTACATGTAAAAAAATATGCTGTTTTATCAAACAGATACCATATGCTTATCTCAAAAAACGCTATTTAAAGAATTATTTAAAGCAGTGATGAAGAAGAACTAGATTTAGAAATGCAGTAGGGCTTGAACTTGTGAGAATAGAGCCATAGAAAGATGGAAAGATCTCCTTTCTGATATCCTATCCTTTGGTAAAGAGTGGTACAGATAGACAACATGAAAGTTCAGAAAAAATGAGTTAATGGTGATAGAAAGATTTTAATCACCTTCAGTGTGAGGGATCTCCACTTCTGTAGAAATTTCTTCTTCTTCTTCTTCTTCTTCCTCTTCCTCTTCGACTTCCTTATGTGCTATGATAGGAATTTTAAAGATATTAAATTTGGATATAGGAAATATCAATGTCTGTAGTAAATCTGAAAAGCTTTTAAGATATTATGTGTGTCCAGTACACAAAGCTCACTGAAATACATATGCTAACATGTAAAAAAATTTTATCCAGAAAACCAACAGCATGTGCAAATTACAATGAGTTTTAGTTAACTGCAGATTAAAGTTGTTTAAAAAACTTAAATACTGATTAGCCTCTCATTCTTAATCAATCTACCTTCAATTGGGTAAACAGCTTCAAAGAATCTTTCTTCAACTGTTTTCTCATGCTCTGTTGGCTCTTCAAAGGAAAGCATTTAAAAAATGTTAAAATAAAATAGTTGATATGTTGGCATCTATTAATCTAAAGAAAACTGAGGCTGGCTACGTAACACAATGAACAAAAAGAAGCAATGCATATTGAAAGACAAATATATGATGTGTCTAAATATGTTAAAGAAAATCTAGTAGGATTGAAAGATTGTTTCGATTTGGGTGCACAGATTTTTGGTTTTGTACATACCTGTGACATATGAATACTCTTCTTCTCTGTGGACAGAAACCGACATCTTTTCTTCTGAAACAGTCCATGTTTCTACTGTCGGTACTTTAAAAATAGGGGTTTGTTTTAGTATTTTATATTCTAGAGCCACATTAGTGGTAGTCAGCATGTGAGTTTTTATCAAATCTGTATCTGTATTGCACATTTAAGCTTTAGACATATTTAGACAGTCAGTATTCTAAAATACTGAACACAAACCAAGCATACAAGCAAAATACTTAGTGTCAAAGACTAAAGACACAGACACTTTTAACTAAAATTTTAAAATAAATGCATGCGAAGGCTTTTGGAAATAGTATATCAGAAGAATTCTAAAGGTGGTTCTTCAAAGCAATTTTGTGGCATTGGGCCAGAATTATGCTTATTATGTAATCATAGGCCAGCAGGCAGAACAGGTGAAGAAAAAGCTAAATCACAGTTCAATAACCTGTAGGCTGTTTTAAACAAAAATCAAAAGGCTAGCCACAAACATGTTAAAAACAGACTTTATGAAAGGTAAAAGCAAGGTACACATGCTAGAGTAGTCACAGCATGACCGGTACAATAGATTCAGGAACATACACACAGGCCCACATATTCACATGAAGCACAAGAACACATAGAGTGCTGGAAAAAATGTAAACTGCAATTGAAAGATGCTGATCTGTACCTTCCTTTTTCACAACTTTTTCCTCAATGATCATTGGTGTAGGTTTTGGTGGTACAACTTTCTTGGTAACTGTTGGCATTAAAATTTTGTTATTCAGTCATATATTTAGCAAAGAGATCAAAATAAGTTTACAGTTATCTAGCAGTGATGTTGAAAATACAGCAAACAAGACAAACATAATCTAACTCAATAGCTAAGTCAGGCTCCTTGGAACCATGCAAAGCAACAGAAGGAATGTGTCTGCTTCTTTTTATTGCTACCTCTGGGTAACTCAAGGTGTTTAGTACACAGGTCATATCCTGAAATATATTGAATTGCAGCCAACAGACTCCTGCTGCAGAATGGGAAATGCTATACAAAAGGTGGTGGCTAAGAGAATATGGATGCATCTTTATTTCATAACCAAACTATTAGCCAAGACATCCTGGTAGACAGGTCAATATGGAAATCTGAGGAAGGTTGGGATTTCACATCTTCAGCTTACAGTGAAACAAACTGTTTCACACAGTGCAATTTTACACTCACTTCATTTCTTAAAGCATTGGTAGTTAGCACCTGCATTTAGTATTTTCCCCTAAAAAGCTTTTCATCTTCCTTTATAAATTCATCAGAAGCTTTTATTAGATATTTCAAAGACTGAAAAATTGATCAGACCCATGTTACATGAAGACAAAGCATATGCAGATCAGCTAAGTAACAATAGCCACTCCTTTAATGCAAAGGTGACATTAAGGCAGTTAAGCAGTATTTACCCTCAGCCCGTTTGACTTTTTCTTCACCAACCCTCTGAGTGGTTATCTCCACTTTTTCATCAACAGGTTTCTTGACAACTGTAAGCAATTCAGATATATTTGTTGTTTAAATAATCTTGCAAAATATTTTCTATACACAAACCAAGAAGAACTAGCTATTTTCTTGTTTAGGATGTTATAATGTTTGTGCATCTTGTGCATTGTTCAGTGGTGGTGAACAGTGGTGGTAAAAGCACTTGTGAAACAGGTGATGAGGCCCACCCTGAGGTAGTGACCTAAAGTGACGACACTTCTCAGAAGTGCAGCATTTACTGGCTCAAAAGCACCACCCATACCCAGGGCTAATATACAGTAAGAAAGAAAGATAACTGAAGCTGCTTGATTTTGCCAGCAATTCTTAGTTACTTCAATCACCATTGCTACTATTGTCTCTCTACTTGAAATATGAGGTGGGAGAAGAGGCAGCATTGCCATAAGTCATGCTCATGTCACTGTCCAACATAAGGAGAATTCTCTCTTTTTCAATGAAGTGTGAATAACCACCTTCACCTTGGAGGAGATGCATGACAGATCTTAATCTGCGTGTTCCTGTTTTGCAGGTAAGTCATACCTTTACGAACTGTTACTTCTTTCTTTTCCTTCTTTTCAGCTGTAATTGTTGGTGGTTTTCGCTCAGGCACAGGCTTCTTAGGAACTTCAACCACTTTAAAAATAATAACATCACTTAATGATGAAAAATGCATTGTCTAAATGCTCAATACACAAAAGGTATTAGTTATGCCATTATAAATTTATGAAGTTCAAAAACACACACAGTTTTGGAGGTCCAATTGTTGCAGTAAAAGTTTCTGTTTATTTCCAAATTTGATGGTTTTTTGTCAGAGGCAAATTCTGTTCCTAGAGGCATAGATGTCACTGCTACCCCAGACAGTTAAAGAATGCAAGGAATTTCAATTTACAGCTATTATCATCAAGCAATTAATGTGTGAAACATGTAACCTAAATCAAGTTTATCTAGAATACATGAAAATGATGGAAGAAATATTCAAAACAGCTAAAAATGACACATATCCTTACAAACTACTAACTCACATTAGGTTTTAAAGATGTCCCAATCTGCAAAGCCCATTGGCAACCAAGTTATAGTATATCAATTTCTATCTGCATCTATACCTCGCCATGCTAGAGTCTTGGTCTTAACCTCAAGTGCCAATTAAAACTTGACAGCATATTATTGTTTAAGTTATTGTAACAAAAAAATAAATCCCAAAAATGCTGCCTGGCTTAAAATTTTGGGGCCTTAAATATGTGAAAAGAGAAGCAATAAAATGGCATGATAATTAAAATACCTTCTTCATGAATGACTCGTTTCTCTTCATAGCTCACTTCTCTTTTCTCATAAGCTTCTTCCCATTCCTCTTCCCCTTCATCATAGCCTTCTTCCTTGACATAATAGTCATGGTCTTCGCCATAATCTTCTTCCCATTCTTCATAAATTTCTTTGGGCTTTTCATATATTTCCTTCTTTTCTTCATAAATCTCTTCTCTCCTTGCCATGGATGTTATTTTGATCTCTTTGGGCTTCTCTGGCAGCACCTCAGGAACTTAAAAAAAAAAAGAAAAAAAGACTATTTATATCATAGCCTGGAATTTGCAAGGCACATTGGATGTTCGCTGTTTATGAAGTTATTTCACCCTCACAGATGGTTTAAAGAATTTTTTAAGCAGTCCTAATCACGTTGGATTTTAAATGTGTATGCTGTTTACATAAAGACAAAAGTGAAACAAATTTGACTGATTCAAGGTAATTGGAATTTACTATTTTTTAAAAATATTTTTTTAGAAAGGGTAAGTTACCTTTAGGTGGTGGGACTTCTTCAGGACCTTTTTTAACCACCTTTTTGGAGACTTTCTTTACTGGAACCTTTTTTTCTGCTTAAAAACAATAAATTTTAAAATTTAAATTAAAAAAAAAAAAAACAACAAAAAACAAAACAAACAACCAACAGTCATAATGAAACATGTACACACTGTCTAAAGACTTTAAATATTCTTACCTGGCTTTTTCTCCACTGGTGGTGGAACAAGAGGTAGAAGAATAGGAATAGGAGCAGCTTGTAGGAAAAAAGAAATATTTAGAATAAAATGTGATCTTGTAAATGAATAAAAATCCTAATGCATTTGGAAAATATATGTCATGATTTTATTGCAGCTGCAGAATAAAAGCAAACATGGTGCTCATTCTGACAGTTTACTGTAGCTGGAAGAATATATTGTGAATGTGGATCCCCAGTCTACCTTTATTTGAACCCTGACCCTTCTCAGCTTTATTTTCTTTACTGCCATCACTCTCCTATCTTTGCTGACAGTAATTCACCTAAATATCAAGTCTTCCCCTTCCTGCTGCCACTGCAAACATTTACCAAATTATCCTGGAAATGAAACCAAGATGACTGAACTTTTAAGGTCCATAGTAAGCTACTGAATGTAACAGAAATATATATAATGTTTGTAGTCCAATACCAGAACCTGGGAAGATACTATTTACCATAAACATGCAATTTGCTGTACGGTTTTAAAAGAATATTTGTATTTTCTTTTCTTTTTTTTTTTTTTTTTTTTTTTTTTAGTAATTTAGGTGACTTGTTTAAAAGATATTTCTGTGACAAAAAAAAAAAAAGAAAAGGTGAAAATAAAGAATGATCAGAAGAGGAAAACTGAAATAAAAGGAATATCAAGTGAACAAGAGACTGATAGGAAAACAAGATGGAAAGTACAAACACTTTTTAAGAGAAAAGTCTTCATTCCTACCACTACCTGTGCATAGTTTTCACCTTCCATACAGCATAACAAGCCTATTTAAGCCAAGCCTTGATCATATTATATTTATAGAGAGATAAGTAACTAGATCTTATCACTGAGCTGTCTAAGATATTTCTCTGAGGTTCCCACTGGCCTGCTGCTTCAGTACAGATATAAAACACCACTATGGAACAAGCATGGTTTGTTACCCTACCTTCAGCTGGTTTTTGAGGTGGAACTGCAACCTTGGCATCAGGAACATCTAGAAAATCAAAATGTTTAATTGACTTAATAAAAAAAAAATAAAAGATTTGAATATGCTGTCCTCAAGAATAATAGTTCATGGTGCTTTAATCTTTCCTTTTCTACCATACAAGGATTGCAGCTTGCTCCTCAAAAATAAGCTAGCTGACCAATAGATAACTAATTGCATTAATCTTTCTGTCTGGCCAGACTCTATACTGTTTCATTTTATTTCTAAATAATTCTAGCATAATTTTGGAGTAGGCTCTTAAGAACATTCAAAACAGTAGACCATTATATATCATAAGGAGATGACTGCTACCCATTTTGCCTCCTTGGTTATTTTTTTCAGTTGTGCAGAAGACACTGAATCTACTCATTGGTAACTCTTAATTGTTCTCTCAGTCATTTAAACAAAAATAAACTTCTGTGATTCAGAGAATGTGGCTTCCTGTATTAGACAAAATAGGACCTCAGACACATTAGTATCACTGATTTTGGAGTTACCACAGTATTCATTGCCATTATTTATGAGAATAAATAGTTCCTCATATATATGGATAAGGAACATTTTTTCAGGGTGTAGATTTGACTTACTATAAACAGGAAAAAATTATTTGAAAATAGAAGATAAAGCAGAGCAATGCAATAAATCTATGATAGTATAGACATGATCTTGTGCCAGACTTGCTGTCTTTACCTGGTGGCTTCAACTCCAGTTTGATTTCTGAAAAAAAAAAATATTAGATTTCCTTTAGGACTGTTTATTTTTCCAGAATCATGTTTCAAACACAAATTTGCAGATGGCCATGATTACAATTTTGTTTAGCAAATTCGCTAACCTTTGGTTACCAGATAGAGCTCTGCAGTGCTTCTTGCTTCTCCTCTTGGTTCAAGACGAGCAATTACAGAATACACACCTGCAACAGGCAACAATGTTGATATTTATATGTCTTTATCATTGAAAAAACAGACAACAAAATGACATAAAAGAATAGCATCAGCACAAACATTCCATGCATTTTTACCTTCATCTTCTGCAGTAACGTTGTGAATAGTCATATAGTGACAGCGACCTTCACTCCTGAAGCTGTACTTGGGACTCTCTCTCAGTTCAGTGGGGCCTTTATACCATGTCACAACTGCATCATCAAAAGACACCTCGCACTCAAAGGTTGCAGACTGGTGTTCACTCACTACAATGTTCTGTATGCTCTTTGTGAACTGAATTGGTTCCGCTGTTTTTAAAAACAAAAAAAATATATCTATTGTTATGCACCACCAGGCCATATAGCTTATTTAATTCCTTATTGTTTTCACAGCTGCATTATTGTAAGAGTTAATAACACTAGATCTTCAAAAAGTAGAGTAAGAAAAAGGGACTCCATCTTCTATGAAGTTGTCTATGTAAGAATGAAGATTGGAAGACATAAGAGTATAACAAGATTGCCATGCAAATAAATTATACAAGAGAAGTCATTAAGGAAATCAAAGATAAAGAATAATTAAGAAAAAGAGGAAATCTAAGGAAAATGTAAGAGTATCAGAGAAAAAGAAAATAAAAGCAAGTATGACTCGGATTGCTTGAGGGCCAGGGGACATTAGTATTCATGATTTAGTAAAAAAACCTAACTTACACAAGTATGTCACATATTGTTCAAAGAGAAAGGACAGCAAAATTCCTTGTTTAGTCCATGTCCAAGTTTGGGAATATCTCTTCAAGAAATTCCTTTTATTTTCATTTGTTCTGTTAGTGGAACATCCAGAAACTGTTTATCACTACCATAATAAAGAGAATCTATATCTGTTTACAAACCTTCAATGGCCAGATCTGCAGTTGTTTCTAGATTGTCAAGCCTGCAGGTATATTGTCCCTGGTCTTCTGTTCTAACATCCTTGATGATGAGTTTGTGTACTTTATCAGAGACTTGTGTTGAATATCTCCCGCCTATCTTAATGGGTCTCCCATTTCTATACCACTGAGACTTGGCATTTGGGATAGAGAATTGACAAGACAGCGTGCATATGTTTCCTTCCTTGAAAGTGGTGTCATGAAGATGCCGTTCAACTGCAGGTTCTATTAGCATGTTAAAACACACATTTTAGCAGACATCAGACAATGGAATAATTAAAGCATAAATTAATTCAAATACATATTTCAAAAGTACACTTACCAATGACAGTTAGCCTGGCACTGGCAATGTGTGGTCCACACACTATTCTGAAATTTCCCTGATCCTCAAGTTGGCAGTTCCTGATTCTCAGTATGTGGTGATCACCTTCAATTCTAATTTCATATTTGTCATTGGAGTCCAGTTTCTGGGTTCCCTTGTACCATGAAAGTTTAATTTCTGGATAATTAATTTTAATCTCACATTCAAAGATGGCATCCTCATCTGTTAAAACCGTCTGGTTTTCAATGTCTCTGATCAGAGTAATAGGCTGAAAAATATTAGTTTAAATTAGTTTCAAGTTCCCTGTTATAGACTGGAATATTTCATAAATCAGACCAAAAATATGTTACCTCTGTCTGTGAGAGTCGTTGCTGAATAAAAGCTACAAGTTCATCAAACTCCTGATCTTCTCTTTGAGCTTTTTCTGTGAGTTCAATTTCCTGTGAAAAGGAGTAATGTACTCAAAGATTAGATACTAAACGTCATGCCTTCATGTTTATCCAACATAAAATTAGTTCATACATCAGATTTTCTGTAACTGTACTGTAACTAGCTTATCTTTCCATCTTAAAAACTGCAGTCAAGTTGTGTCGACAGAACATACTTGACCAGAAGGTCCATTCCTTCTTGGGTCTGAGCATAAAAGAAATTGAGAACTGCCAGTAAAAGATCTAAAGAGGAACCAGAAATTCCTACCCATGCTGTAGCACCAGCGCGTGGACACCAATCCTGTTCACAGGAATCATACTACTCCTAACAAAGCCAATGCTGCAGTCACGCTGTGTCTTACCAATCTATGACTTTCTTCTGCTTGGGTTTGCTTTAATAACTCAAATGCTTGCAGGAGGCCACGGAAATCTGTAATTCCATACATGCGAGCATATTTCTCATATTCTTTGGGATCTACATTTTTGAGAAGTTCCAAGATATCAATAGGTTGTTCCTCTTCTTCCTTCTTTTTTGTTGGAGTGCTATTCAAATCAACGACATAAGTTAAAATATACAACACCTCATTCCTAGAAAGTTGTTCACTGATAAAATGAATCATCTTAGAGCTGCCTTGTGCAGTGGAATCCTTTAGTTCAGTTTAGTTAGGTGCTTCTATTTTTAGTACAGTTATTCATATTTAACCACTATTAAAAAATTATATCTTGATCTGATATATAGAATAAAAAATGTTTCTTCTATGTTGATGGCAAATTAATCTATAAAAACTTTCTATATACCTTTTTAGTTTTGCCCTGAGATCCCCTTCAACAACTTCTTCTTTCTTTCTTTCTTCAACTTGTAGGTTTACACTCCTCTCAATTTCACCATGTTGGTTAAAAGCTACGCATTTATACATGCCAGAATCAGTTTTTATTGCATCCTTTATTTCTAGTTTGGCTTCATCTCCTCTCTGCTGGATTATAATGCGACCTCCCTGGTTGAGTTGCCTCCACTTTCCCTTCATCCATTTAACATTTGGAATTGGGTCTCCTCCAACTTTTGCAATAAATTTTGCAACAGTCTCTGCAGAAAGATGCAAATGAGGAAGATAAGTCTTTCCAGCTGCCTATGACAGCAGGACATAAACAAAAGGTACAGGCAAATAGAAGATAATGTATGTTTTTGAAAAGAGTTCTTACTTTCCATGACTTTGATATTCTGAGGCTCTGTCACAAAATAAAGTTTTCCTTCCACTTCTACTTTCTTAGCCGCTGGTGCAGCTGATGGTTTTTCTAAAAAACAGAGTCAAACAGTTAAAAAGATAGTTTCATGTAATAGTTTATGTTCATGTGTGATGATGCTTCCAAAGGAATTGTAAAAAAGAAATTAATTACAGAGATGGAACCAAATATTATGCAAGAGATAAAAATACAAAATACTTTCATGTTATTTTAATTAACTTGTATTTTACTTCCCAGATGAAAGTGGACACTGTGGGCCATACTGTGTTGTTAATTAACCTTAGTCAGGTCATTTACATTCTGCATGGATGCAAATTCATAGATGGATATGCAAATAGGAATCCTCATTTTCTAAATGGATAAGTTTTTAGGGAGGTATTCTCTTCTCTGTTTCTGAAAATTTCACTCTGAGTTACTTGCATTTTTTTATCAGTGATCTACTAAATTCTCATTTTCTTTTGTGTAGTTCTTGGCCTTGCAGTTACCCGAAAAAAGATAGATATTACTGAACTCTTATTTATTTTACACAATGGTAAGGCAAGACCTACAGGAAAGAACTCATGCTTAGACATACTTTCAGCTAAAATGTCAAAATGTCTTAGAGTTGTAACAGTACTGAAGCAATTAGCCTCTAAGACCATGTCCTCAATCAAATTCCTTTTGTATTTTCCTTTAATAAACACCACTGTTCCCATCCTTTCCATAAAATATGTATGTCCAAGTAATTTCACTCATTTAGCTTGGATTTTTCTTAAATTTGGTGTTTAGATTTAGCAGTTACTTTCTTAATCTTTTCGGTAAGAATATACTATGGATTTGACACTGATCTCCCACTGTTTATATCGCTATTTATATATAAATTATTGTTAAATATACTGTCTTCACAGATTGTACAGTTTTTCAAAGAAGTAAAAGATACTGATAGTTTGCTAATAGATTATTAACATTTTTTTTCCAGAGAAAACAAAGCAGGATGGAATTGTGCTTTACATTTCTATCTTAGACCTTGTTTTTCTCCATGTTACTGTACCTTTAATTGTCACTTTAGATTTGCAAGTATCACTGCCAGCTGCATTTGAAGCTTTGCATACATATTCTCCTGAATCGGATTTGATAACTGCAGCAAGTTCCAGAAGAGCTACTCCATTAGCAAAGCTGAAGTTGCATCTGTCTGAAGCTCTTATTTCTCTCCCTGCCTTCAGCCACTGAATCCGGATTGGCTGTGATCCTTGG
The DNA here is from genome assembly GCF_003259725.1 of Athene cunicularia. NCBI lineage: Eukaryota > Metazoa > Chordata > Aves > Strigiformes > Strigidae > Athene > Athene cunicularia. The sequence continues at coordinate 12,661,704 of NW_020799107.1, read as the reverse complement.
ACATGGCAGCTGAGATGTAGGGTATCACCTTCCTCTGCTGCTGCTGTTGGCTGAAGAGGCTGGTCAAAAACTGGAGGTTTTTTAGGTTCTGGAATATGAAAATGCTTGAGTGAATACTGAAGGAAGGAAAGTAAGATTAAGAATGTAAGAGAAGAAGAGATACATGTGATTCTTAAGAAGACAGTGGCAAAAAATGAAGATAAGTCTGAGAATGCCAATCATATTCAAATGGAATTAATATCAGAAGAGTATGTTTTCTATGCAAACATGCAAGGAATATATTTTCTCCACGTAGCAAGGACATTCACATGTGAAAATAGTATAAGAACTAAAGCACTGCTATTAGGCTGCAAAACTATATAAGCACCTCTATAGAAACAAATATGCAATCCCCTGCAAGAGTGTTATGATGAAGTGCCATGCTGCCACAACACACTGCCATGGCTGCTCAAGCTTAGCTGTAACTGCACAGAAAATTGTTATTCCATGAAAAAAGAATGACTAAAAATTCAACAGAAATGTCACACAAATATTTCAATGTTCACTTTCGATCAGTCATAGCAAATACTGAAAGAGTAAAGAAGCTTCTCCCTCAAAAATGTTTAATTTTTATCACAAAATTGAAAGAATTCCTTGATTTTGTGGTTTAACTCAGTTTCATCTTGTCCATCTCAGGACAAATTACTGCTGTTAGGTGAGTAAAACCAGCTCATAAGACAGAAGCTGTATAATTGCAAGCAATATACAACAGAGGAAAGAAATAACCGAAGGAAAATAAGACTTCAACTAACCTCTGATAACAACAGAAGATGTACACAACACGCTTCCTGCTTCATTGGACACTTTACAGGTATATAAACCAGCATCTGATTGCTCTACACTCTTTATATGCAAAAGTAAGGTATTGTTTTTGAAAGAGATTTCACAATGAGGGCTTGAATGAACTTCCTGATTGTTTTTATACCAAGCAACAGTCAAAGGCTGAGAGCCAGAAATACGGCCCTCAAGTTTAAGTTCATTCCCTTCTGTTTCTTCTACTGCTTCAGACAGTTTCTTAGTAAAAGTAGGTGGAGTTTTTCGTTCTGTAAAAAAAGAGAACATATTATTCAAATTCTATGAATCAAATCTGAAATGAAAAATTCTAAAGAAAATGCTTCAAGAAAAATTTGAACGTTGGGAAACTGATATTTGTTCTCATTCATATAGGATTTTTTTTTTTTTTTTAAGTATGCCAATATAAACAGCAGGTGTTCTGCTCTTAGAGTCACTGTCATAGCTGACTTTTCTATTTGAAAAAAAAAAATCCTCTTACACTGATTTAAGTCAAATGTCATTTAAAAAAAACCCAAGATTTTTTGTCGAGTTCTCAAGAAAGAAATAGGCTATGAGAAACTAGACCAAAGAAAATATTCTTTCATTTCTCCACCAACTGTTGTTAATGACTCTTTCTAATTCCCTTAAAAGACACATGGGTATCTCCAGATACGTACTTTCAAACTATATCTCAAATGTTTTTCTCAAATTGATTGTAGTAATAAGGTTAACTTCCTTTATAATTAAAGGAAGAAAAATTTACACACAATATGTTATCTATTCAGTACCTTTAACATTCAGTTGAGCTGTGCAAGAGTCCTTCCCAGCTTCATTGCTAGCATAGCATGTATACTTTCCAGAGTCTCCCCTGTCAACACTCAAGATGGTCAAGTGAGCAGTGTTGTCTACATAACTGATCTGGTAGTTTCTTCCTGTTCTAATCTCTTGGTTATCTTTTGCCCAAGTGACTCTAATGGGCTGTGTTCCAGAAATGTGACACTCAAAGTCAGCACTTTCTCCAATAATACCATCCACAGGTGTAATTGGGATGTCAAAGAATGGAGGAGTCTTCCCTTCTGAAGAGTGAAAGAAATAAAAAAGCATCACTTCAAAATCTTTATTTGCTTTAAACCTCTGTGAAATAAATATTATTTGTAGAATATTAAACCCATATGTAAAACAAAAGTGAGTTTCAAGATATTTCCATTAAATATTTCACAGCCCACCAACCTGTAAGGACAAGCCTGCCACTAGAAGAAGCAGTCCCAATCGCGTTGGTAGCTGTGCAGGTATATTGCCCAATAAGGCTCCTATCTGTCTTCAAAATCCGGAGAGTTGCTACGTTATCCACAAAGGACGTGTGAACATTGTAGTCCTCTTTTAAATGAACACCGTCTTTAAACCAAGTTACTTCAATAGGTTCTGAACCAGCAATGCCACAATCAAATGTAACTGGTAAGCCAACAGTTTCATGAACATCTCTTAATTTTCGTGTAAAAGAAGGAGGAAGTTTACGCTCTGTAAGAAAGCAGGTATTGTACAGTGAGGGTTTTCAGAAGATAGGTACCTATTGCTGTATTCAGTAGTAATCACTGTAGAGTGATATAATACCAGCAGTATAGGAGTAATATACTGTAGAGTATGATGGATTTTTGCTCATAGCCTCCAAATAAAAATGTTATTCAGCTTGTCATTTATTTGGAAACTGATGTGAAAAGAGCACTGTGTATATAGTTACAGGAAAATACATAACTGCTCTGCCCTTAGTTACATCCAGTGAGCCTATTTAACCCTCAGGACAGCTAATGGTGGAAACAATCAAAGCGATATCCTCAACGGGGAAGAAAGATGGAGAAGCTTGCATACCTACAGAAGAGCTGTGATCAGTAAGAGACATATTTCGATTAGCTTTACTGGTGGGCCTTTGTTAATAGACGACAATTCTACAGGCTATCTTACGCTTCAAGAAACAGTAAAGTGTTTAACAAGAAAAAGGTAATCCTTGTTTTTCAAAAGAGAAAAATACTTAAATACTTAAGAAAAATAGGCCATTTTCCTATTTTTTAAAATTAAATATTCACCTTGAACTGTCAGCAAAGACGATGAAGCAGCCTCCCCAACAGCATTTTCTACTTTGCAGATATACTCCCCACTGTCACTACTGTCTACCTGGCTGAAAACCAGAGTGGCAACTTGGTTCTTATAATGCATTTTCACGGTAGCAGTTCCTCTCAACTTTGTATCGCCTTTGTACCATGATACAATCATTTCTGGTGTTCCAGCAACCTGGCACTGTAAGGATGCAGAATCCCCAACAGTCACCTGAACTGGCTCCAAGGGTGTAATGAAGTAAGGTGGTTCTGAAGAACAAAGACACAACATTAGCGTAAAAAGGTTTTGCACAATGACCATTAGAAGCTCAAATAACACTTGATGAAGTGATGGTGGCTTGACGCACCTAGTACTGTGATTGCACCATGACAATTGTCTTGTCCAGAATCATTTTCAATATGACAAGAATATTGCCCCTGATCTTCTAGTTTGCTACTAGAGATTTCCAGTATGGCAGATGTTTCTGTAGTGGTGATGTTACACTTCTCAGAGTGCATTATTTTTACTCCATTTTTCTTCCATGTTACTGAAATTGGTGGAGTACCCGTATATGTGCATTCCAAGATTAAATTTTTCCCTTTTTCTACATTTAAATCATTCACCTTCTTCACAAATTTGGCTGGTTCTATAATGAACAATGTGAAGAAAAAAAATTAAAGAAGGCCAAGAGACCATTTTTAGAAGCATAATAAGCATAAGAAACAGCAATCTGGACAAACCTTTGACAAAAAGATGTGCTGTGCAAGAAATCTTCCCTGCCTCATTGGAGACCTGGCAGGTGTAGTCTCCACTCTGAAGTGGATGTACATCAAACAGCTCCAGTTCTGCAATTGAATCTTGCAAGGTGATGTTGCATCTTTCTCCTGGTACTAGTTCAACACTACCTCTAAACCATTTAACTTCCAGTGGAGGGGAGCCTTTTACGATACTGGTAAAGGTTATGTTTTCCCCAGATAAAACATTCAGTGGTTCAAGTTTCTTCACAAAAGATGGTGGTTCTAAGCATGCAAATAAAACAGACAGAGAAGAAGTACATTTGAACTTCTCATGAAGAGCATAGTAATCAGAAATATGTAACGAAGGAAAGAATGAAGGTTTTTTGAAAATAAACTTGTGCCCTCTGACTCTGGCTTCTTTTTGATACTGACCTCTAACACTCAAAAATGCGCTGCATTCATCAGACCCAGCTACGTTACTAGCTGTGCACAAATAAGTTCCCATATCAGATTCCTGAAGTCTATTCACTTTTAGAGAACAGGTATTGTCTGTAAGGGTAGCCTGATACTTGTCTCCACTGGTAATCTCCTGTCCATCATGAAACCAGGAAACCAGAATAGGTGGTGACCCATAAACTTTGCACTCCAGTACGGCAGAAGAACCCAGCTGACCGTATGTTTCTTTCAGTTTTCTTGTGAAAGAAGGAGGTATAATACGATCTGCATTTGTTAAGAGAATTAAAAAAAAAAAAAAAAAAAAGTAATTACCATATATGAGCTTAAAATGCAGAAAGTTCCCCATGCATAATAAAATCGGTCTGTTCCTACACACTTAAGTAATTGAAGAATAGCTGGATGTTGGTTAAGGATACACTGGAGCTTTCTTTAAGACATTTTGAGGGACACCTTTTATTTTTGCAGTTCTTTTTCATAAGAAACAATATTGTTCCAGCTGTCCAATAAGACATGTAGCTTAAGGCTGAAGAAATAAAACCCTTGCAACAACTTCTGCCCCTCAGAGGTTACGCAGGCATCTAGTCTTGATGCCTGTCAAAGTGGCATGCCAAGTAGTCCTAGGATTATACAAGTAATGCGTCACTCATGACTAGTCTCAGACATGAGAACCAGTTTGCTGTCTGAAGGCTTTGTAAAAGAACTATAGGATCAGACTCAAAAAGAGTAGTCAACTAACCTGAAACATGCACTGAAGCTGTGCAGCTGCTTTTACCAACACTGTTTTTCACCTCAAAAGTATATTCTCCGCTGTCTTCTAGTCTTGCATTGAGGATCTTAAGCCCAGATACTTTGTTGAAGAAACTGATTTTATATTTATGGTCAGTGGACAATTCATTTCCATCCTTAAACCACCTAGCAGTAAGTTCTGGTGTGCCATCTACTGCGCATTCCAGAGTACAAGAGTCTCCAGCTGTAACTTTGACTGGGCCTGGCTTCTCTACAATGACTGCAGGTTCTGCAATAACATGCAAGTCACAACATTTTTAGTATGATAAAAATTGAAATTTTAAAGCATCTTAAAACACACTGTGGTTTTTATCCCATGCTACCAACCTAGCACTGTCAGCGTGGCAAAACATTCCTTAACTCCAGCATCATTTTTTATCTGACAAACGTATTTCCCAGCATTGGCTGGTTCTGCATTTCCAATCCGCATGGTTGCAATGTTTTCTGAATAGGAGATCCAAAGATTTTCACTTTCTCTAATGATTTCCCCTTTGTCTTTTAACCACAGAACAGAAATGGGCTGTGATCCTTCTACTGCAGCCTGCAGTTCAATTGACTCCCCAACTACGACAGTGAGATCACTCAGCTTCTTCACAAAGGACGGTGGTGCTATTTAAGAGAAGATATTTAACAGTAAAAAACCATGCCAGGAATGGAAAAGTTGGAGGAGAATGGCAGGAACAATGAAATGCCAAAAGAGTGCCAATGTCTGTACAAACCTCTTAGTGTTACAGAGCCAATACAGGAGTCACTTCCCACATCATTTACAGCTTTACAGTGATATTCACCAACATCTCCAGTATCCACACTAAGAATGTGAATACTAGCTAGGTAGTTCTCGGACATAACCTTATACTTCTTGCTGCTCCGAATTTCTCGTTTGTCTTTATACCATGAAATCTGGAATGGAGGAGTGCCCTGAAGCTCACATTCAAGGTGAATATCAGACCCTTTCAAGGTCTGGACTGGATGGGGCTTCTTGGTAAAAATGGGGGGTGCTGGGAAAAAAAAAAAAAAAAAAAAAAAAAAAAGGTTAAAATTTGTGTTATTTGAGCAAAGGAGATTGAAGAGGACAGACTATTCAAGTAACTGTTCTGACACTGAACAGCAAAGATGAACCATAAATAAGAAAGATCTCCCACAGCATAACAAACCAGCAAGAGATCTACCTTCTATTCAGACAGGTTTTTGCCTCTGGCTAAAGAAAGTGGGATTTAACAGCTTTTCCACAAGGGAGGACTCATATAGATAAAAAGTAAGGAAAGAGCTGGGATTCTGACCTTTTACTTTCAGTGAGGTACTGGTGCTTGCACTACCCGCTGGATTCTGAGCTTCACAAGTGTAGTCACCACTGTCTTCAACGCTGAGGTTGTGCATTTCAATGGCTGCCACCGAATCCACAAAGGACATTCTGTATTTTTCACTGGGATGGATCTTGGTATCACCTTTGTACCAGGTGACTTTGATTTCTGGAGACCCACCTATTTTGCATTCATACTTAGTGGAATCATGCTGTTTCACAAGTCTGGAGGAGTCCAGTTTCTTAATAAACCTTGGTGGTTCTGGAAAGCCAAAAAGGGGAGATGATGCACTGACTCTGAATAAGCAGGGACATACATAACAGAAAATGGAAACTTTGAGAACTTAGGCAAACATTCTAATTTTGCAATTGCTATGAAACTTATTATAGATTATTTCAAGTTGATCCAAAATCTAGATTACGAAGTAAACAAGTTTTCTATCTGCGTTTCAATTAGATTCTCTGTTCTTTACTGTCCCACTCTAATTGTCCTTCTATGTATTCAGTACAGATCCGCTGACATGTGTGGTTTCCTTTAAGTAATATCCTCTTGCAATACATGAATCATCAAAATGTCTGATGGAAATGCAAGAATCCAAACTGTTCAGCCAAGAAATATTATTAATGACATTTATGATGAGCATTATAGCAACTGTTTTATATCCTAATATATCATTAACAATTGATATAGTCAATAAATGTGCCTGCACTATAACCCTTCACATATTTATTGCAAAGCCAAACATAAAGGTGTGTGTAAGTAATAAAAGTCAAAGAGCTTAGGTAGCAAACAAAAGAGGTTCAAAATAATCATGCTGGGAAGGATCATGACATGGCTGGTATTACAGAAATAGGGCTTAAAGGTCCTGTGACTGAAAAGAAACCGGATGGTTACATTTTGTTCTGTAAGGAGAGAAAGGAGTGGAGGTTTGACACTTTTCATCAAAAGCACCATATGGATGATTCAGAATCACAAGACTGAATGTTCATGGATCAAAGATATAACTAAATTAAACCAAGAAGTGGTAATGTGGGCACAACAAACAAATCTCTGCAAAACAGGATGAAGTGCCTCTTTGTGCATCTGTCTGTAAAGTGTAGGAAGAATAACTATTTTATTGTGGGTTACTTCAACCTGTGGGACATTTGCTGAACATCCTATGTTGTTAGTAACAAAACTTCCTTAGAGTTTTAAAAATAGAAATGATGGCTTGTTAACAAAAGGACTCTTGGAACCTTAGCAATTTACTATCTGATTTCACTTTGACAAAGAATTGATTACATATCTGCATGCTAACATTTGCTGAGTAGCCACACTAATTCTACTCCTTTCCAGAAATGAGGGTATATGAGCTAGTAAGGTATGTACTTAGATGTAAAGCAGTTTCTAGAACCTAAAGCAATTGTTAAAACTACAGACTGGGAACATTAGATGGGAAAGTTAATAAAAAATTGGGAGATTTTCAAGGTCAATTGCACAAAATATCTTAATTCTGAAAAAAAAAAATGCTGTGTATCATAGAAGAGACAGCATCTGTTCAAATTAAACATGTGTAAATCAATACACACAAAGAGCTTGCCCTTCCAAGTTCTGTGAAAACTGGCTGACAATGAACATCATTAATTTCACGGCCCTGGGGAAACTGTACAAACCCTAAAGGATTGAAATGAGTGCCAGTATAAGTTCAGGATCAAAAGGAAAATAATAATTCAGGGCAAAAAAAGAAAATCAGGATTTTATGAATAAACAGTTGAAGAGTAAGAAAATAAGGCCAGTAGGGATGATTTTATGAATGAACTCTGGTCAAATAAACCTATTAGCAATGTTATCATTATTAACAAACAGAATTGTGATTTTGGTGGAAACGAGCTTTAAATCTTTTAAAGAGGTTATATTTCTTGCTACAATTTTTCAGTGCTCTTTGTAAGTCAAGCTATATAATAACAGCATCCCTACTTGCCACTTAATCCACAGGTAATTCAGCCTGCCATACTCTTCCCACCCCCACCAAGAAAAATCCCCATGGATAGAATATACTCTAGATATATACAATACAACTGACAAACAATTATTATAAAATCTCGCTAGTGGTAGTTCAGCCTCATATGTTATTTTTCTTGGAGAGTAAAATTCATATTTACTCTTGAAATGTTTTTGTTCTTTTCCCCATAAATTCATACAGAGAGAAAAAAAGAGAAAGCACTAAACCAAGAGGGATATTTGAACTCATGCATAATTTAAGTAGCTTATTTTAAATACATTCTTTTATAAAATCAGTAAGAATAAGATATCCGGAACAGCTATATATAAATAGAGTGTTCCCACCTACACTAAGGAAATTACATGAATATACAAGTGTCACTTGTACCAAGACAGTTTGATCCAGTCATAAATTTAGATCATTGGAATGTATAAGATCCAAACACTATGTGGAGAAGCAAAGTGTTGGCGGAATGGATACCTGTCACCAAGTCTGCCCTCAGATCCTCCAATTTTGCTGTCTAGAACAGCAATTTCCAATGTTTTCAGTCGGTGAAAGAGTAAAACTCTTAGCAGGAGCTGCACACCCTGTAAAAATATATCCAAGTCTTGCAAGTGAACTGAGTTTCTCTCAGTTATCTTTCCCTCCCCTGGACAACTTAATGAATGTCACTGCTGGAGAAAGACGTTAGGAAGACATACTTTGCTGGCCAACAGGGCCATTCATAAAGATGCAACAGGGCACTAAGAGCTAACATTTCAATGGAAGAATCCCTTTGATAAGACACATCATGCACTATACCAGAACAGAAGATGACTAAGTATTCAAATATTACAATAATATTTAAATAAAATAAGACATCTGTGTAGCATCTTGTAAAGGTTGTTAGTCTCACACATGTCTGCATTTAGGGCTTTGTTTTCCAGGTGTCTGCCTTGCAAATAAAAGCCTCGTGAACACTAAAGCTCACAGTAATACCTTGTACAGCCAGCTGAGCTGCACATGCATCCTTTCCAACACTGTTGCTCGCAGTACATGTGTAAAGTCCAGCATCCCCTTTACCAACGTTTAAGACTGTCAAGCTGGCCGTGTTTTCCACCAACGTCATCTTGTAGTTGCCACCTGGGCGTATCTCTCTGTTGTCTCTGGTCCAAGTAATCCTCATGGGAGCAGAGCCAGTCATGTGGCACTTAAAGGTTGCACTTTCCCCTCGTGCCACATTGATAGGTACTGGCTTGATGTCAAAGAAGGGAGGTTGTAGATGTTCTGCAAAGAGTAAAGCATGACAGAGCTCACCACCAAACCCTCCTCACCACACACCTCACCATGTCATGCCCATGCTCCCTGACCACCATACTATGGGCAAAGTGGGGAAAAGGGTGAAGAAATAAAAGAGCAAAGACATAGAAAAGATCTTTGTATAAGTGTGAGCTACGAACCTGTGAGGACAAGTTTGGCACTGGAAGATGCAGTACCCAGAGCATTTTGAGCTGAGCAAGTATATTGACCACAGTGAGCCATACTAGTTTGCAAGATCTGGAGAGTCGCAATATTATTTAAGAAGGCTGATTGCATGTTATCACTGTCACTTAAGAGAACCCCATCCTTGTACCAAGACACCTGGATAGGCTCTGAGCCATTTATGCGGCAATCAAATGTCACTGGGGCACCAACTGCCTCCTGAATATCTTTCAGTTTTCTGGTGAATGTAGGAGGAAGTTGACGTTCTGCAAAACAATAATAATCACTATTATAAGTAGGAAACCACCCCGTCAATCTAGAATTAACTCTGAAATTATTAAGTACCCCTTTCTGTAGACAACAAAGATTTCCTAAAAACTACCCCAGAAAAGAGTGGCCTTCGGCACATCACCTTTAACAACAAGTAAAGCTGTGGAAGTGGCGAAGCCAACGCTATTTTCTGCTTTGCAGATATATTCTCCAATGTCACTATCCTCCACGGTGGAGAATGCCAGCGTCGCCACATTGTTCTTCAAGTGCATTTTGTAAGCCTGTGTTGATCTGAGCTTGGTGTCGTCTTTGTACCAGGACACCTTGATTTCTGGCGCACCACCAATCTGGCATTTTAAGACCAAGGGCTCCCCAACTTTCACCTCTACACGGTCCAGGTGCGTGACAAAATAGGGTGGTTCTAGGGAAGGAGAGAGCATGGTGAGCAGAGGCAGAGCATCAGTGGGGTCCCTTAGGGGGATCAGGGGTCATGCATACCTAAGATGGATACAAGGCTGTGGCAAACATCCCCACCCGCCTCATTTGCCACCTCACAGGTGTATTCGCCTTCATCGCTCTTGGTGCTGTTAAAGATTTCAAGAATGCCACATTTGTCAGTAGTTGTAACACTGCAGCGTGGAGACTGAGCAATGGGCATGCCATTTCTTTTCCAAGTGACAGAGATGGGAGGGGTGCCTGTGTAGCTGCTTTCCAACACAATGGACTTCCCCTGCTCCACGCTGAAATCACTTAATTTCTTCACAAAGACTGCAGGCTCTGTGGAGAGGCACAGATCAATAGTGAGAGGGACAGATGTGGCAGGGCTGCAGGTAAGAGCATGAAGGGAGATTGTTGTGCATACACGCACACACACAAACACACCTTTCACAAAGAGTTGGGTTGTGCATGAGGCACTGCCAGCATCATTTGTGACCACGCAAGCGTAGTCCCCGCTGTGGCCTGGCTCCACATTGTATAGCTGCAGCTGTGCCACAGACTCATCCAGAGAGATGGAGCAGTTGCTGTCCGGCACCAACTCCCTGATGCCTCGAAACCAGGTCACTTTGAAGGGAGTACTGCCCTTGATGTAGCTGGTGAATGTCACGCTTGATCTGGGCAAAACTTCCTGGGGATCAGGTGTCTTCACAAAAGAAGGTGGTTCTAAGGATCATACAAAGAAGTGAAGAGGAAGAAAGATGTTACTAGGAGAGTGTCTGTGGGGGAGGAAAACTGGAGCATGTTTGAGTCAAAAAAAGAGAGAAAGAGGAGAAAACAGAAAAAAAAAAAAAAGAAAAAAAAAAATAAAAAGGAACCATGGGAAACCAGAGGGAAGGAATAGAAGAGGGAGGAAGAATTTCATTGAAGGGGCTGTAGTGTTCTTCCACTGACCTTGTACAGTCAAGAAGGCACTGCATTCATCAGATCCAGCCACATTGGCTGCCACACAGGTATATGGCCCTGTATCTGTGACATCCAGGGCATTCAGCTTCAAAGCACAAACGTTATCCAAGAATGAGATTTCATATTTTTCTCCACTAACAATCTCATTTCCATCCTGAAACCAGGCCACAGATATGGGGGATGTGCCAGACACTTTGCACTCCAGAAGCACTGAAGATCCCAGCACCCCATTTGTTTCCTTTAGTTTTCTTGAGAATGAAGGAGGAACAAGACGATCTGAGTATGACAGGGCAGAAGAATAAGAAGAAAAGTGTTGGGTTTTTTTCAGGGGAAAGGAAAGCGGAAAAGAAATAAAACTTCCTTTAAAGATAAATGTGAACAACAAAGACATAGAGCTGACCTGAAACATCAACCGAGGAAGTGCAGCTACTGTCCCCCACCTCATTGTGCACCTCAAAAGTATACAAGCCCCTGTCTCCCCTGTCTGCAGAAAAAACTTTCAAAGTGGATATATTATTGAAAAAGGTAATTTGGTATTTGCGATCGTTCCTTAGTTCTCTGCCGTCTTTGTACCACTTGGTGATAAGTTCAGGTGTTCCTCCTACTTTGCACTCCAAGGTAAAAGGATTGCCAGCCATTACTGTGATTGGCTCGGTCTTCTCTAAGATGACTGCCGGTTCTGAAACAGGAAGGGAGGGGTCAGTGTGTCACCAGGAATTCTACCCACAAAGCAGTGAGCACAGGATATAAGCAGAAAACAAAGGCTGGTAGAGGCAATTGTGCAAGCTGTAAGAGATAGTACCTGTGAAGCACGTTATACCCACCAAGGACTTGTAAAAAGGCAGAGCACTCCCGCATGCCAGCATCGTTTTTAATCTGGCAGATGTACTTCCCAACATCAGCTCCCTCTGCACTGGCAATCTCAAGAGTTGCAATGTTGTCCATAAACCACATTTGGACATTTTCACTCTCCCTAATAACTTCACCCTTGTCCTTGAGCCAGACAACAGAAATTGGTGGCGATCCTTCCACCACTGCCTGCAGGGCTGTTGGCTCCCCGACGAAGATTGCAGTGTCACTCAGCTTCTTGGCAAAGCGTGGGGGTTCTGATGGCAAAAACAAGGAGGCACAGGAGGGTTAACATGCATCTCTGCTTGGAAAAGGGACAGCCAGCAGATCAAGAAAAGAGGGTGGTGATTATGTTGGTCCTGTAGCATACAAACCTTTGAATTTCACCGGGCAGGTGCAAGTGTCACTTCCCACCTCATTCATAGCTTTGCATTGATATTCTCCAGTATCTTGAGATTCCAGATTGAGAATATGAAGACTGGCAATGGAGTTCTTTGCTGTCACCTTGAACTTCTTGCTGCTCCTGACCTGCCTTCGGTCCTTGAACCAAGCCACCTCAAAGGGTGGAGTCCCTGCTATCTCACACTGGAGGATAACATCTGAGCCTTTAAGTGTGTCCACAGGGCTTGGCACCTTGATAAAAACAGGTGGTTCTATAAAAAAAGAATCACATCATAATGTGTAAGCTTGTTTCCCTGGATGGGTTTCTGGATAGTAGCAGGAGGTAACATATTCAGGAAGAGGGCCTACACTTATTCTTGTAAACCCATATTTAGCTTCCAAATATGTGGCCTCACCTCTAAAAAATGCTGAGCCCCTGGCATCTCCCATCAAGCCATCCAAGCACTCAAGAGTCCCAAGGGCAGAAAATGTGACACTTCTGCACCTGTTTGGGGTCAATGCTCAGCGCCCCTCCCTCCCCAAAAACCACTCTCCCCTCTCTCCAGGACCACATTCCAGCTTTTCCTGCCTCTTTCCCTCCATGAAAGCTACTATCAGTGAGACTCAGCAACACAGCCTCCTCTTCCGTCTTAAATTTCATTCCTGTCAGGATCACTGTGTATAAAGAGGAGGCAGATGGATGGTTGCAAAGTATATGACCAGCTCCTTCACCATGGCTGGTGTTCCATCTATTCTGTGCTTCCCTTGTGATCTGACCTTATTCAGCTTGCAATTGACTTAAATAGGAAGACAAAGGAATGGATGCACAGTGCTGAACACCCACCACTATTCCCTGTCTGGTCTCCACTGCTTAAACACAGCAGCATTTGAATGTGAGAGCAGCTGGAGAGACACTGGCCCAGCAACAACTAACTGCCACAGCAGCAGCTCCCTGTTCAGGGGCATGTGCAGCTTGGAGCGGGCCTAGAAGCCAAGGATTCTGGTGTTTTGTGGAGCCGTGCTGCTAACCTTTCACTGTGACTGAACTGCTGCAGCTGGCTGTGCCAGCAGAGTTATGGGCTTCACATATGTAATCGCCGGCATCTTCAGAGGTTGCACCCAAGATGGTCAGCATTGCCACGGAGTCTACAAAGGACATGTGGAGCCTGTTGCTCGCCTGGAGTGCCTGATCATTTTTGTACCACACGGTTCTGATCTCTGGTGTCCCACTGATTTTACATTCAAGTTGAACTGTGTCCCCCTGCTTCACGAACCGCAAAGCTTCAGGCTTCTTGACGAACTTGGGAGGTTCTGCAGAACAGAGTAAGTATGTAGAGAGTGACAGTGTACTTGTCTGCTATGTGAAATTTACAAGGCTGAGCAAGAGTTATGGGGAACCGAAGAGTTTAGCGGCACAACAAATTAAGATTTCTACAGCAACTGGCTGTATCCCCAACTGGAGTTTCCTCCCAAGATAAAATGCAAGATGGAGAAGAGAAGGCAAAGACAACAACTAAAAGTATATTCTGCCAACTCTGGAGCCTACTCTGTCAGACAGCTGGAGCTGTAAAAACAAGATGAAGAATGATTGCTTCACCCAAGTGAAATTTTGCTTACCTTTGAGGAACGAAAATTTTCCCAGGCCAGCATGAAAGATTTGACAAGCCTTTCACCCCCAGGAGCAGCAGAAACACGGTAGGGATAGTTTCACTTGCATACACATCTTTAAAGCATATTACTGCATGAAGACCTTAAGTGACTCATCACCTAGATTAAATCAGCAACTGAGAACTCCAATTGAGAACTGTAGTGAATTTGAAAGAGTCACCAATGCTGCCTTACAAATGCAAGGTTGTTGTATTTACCGTATCACAGTTTTCCATATAGTACACTGTGACTGTAGTTTAAGCACTAATGACAAAGTAAACAGCAGGGTGACTGAAACTCCCTATACAAACAGCTTCACAAGGGGACCTTTCCCCTTGCAGATTTTGCAAGCACACAAGGCTTTTACTGTCATTCAGTATGATAGGCGAATGTCACCATATGGTATATGTCTGCTTTCTGGAAAGCTACTTCCTATATATTTCCAAACTGGAAAAGGTAGAAGGTGAGACTTAGTAACAAAGAGGTCTCTTTACTCAAGAAAAAGAAAACACACAAATGAAGGTGACTTTATCTTAATACCTTTGACACTGAGTTGGGCTGAGCAAAAGTCTTTCCCAGCTTCATTACTAGCTTGGCAAGTATATTGTCCAGAGTCTCCTTTACCCACTCTGAGCACTCGAAGGTGAACTGTGTTGGCTACAAATGTAATATTGAAGTTTCCTCCAGTTCGGATCTCCCGACCATCCTTGGACCAGGTGATGTGTATTGGCTGGGTTCCAGTAACATGGCATTCAAAGTCAGCACTTTCTCCAAAAGGCACATCAATAGATTCTAGTTTGGTGTCAAAGACAGGTGCTTGCTTGGGTTCTAGAAACACAAGAAAACTGTGTAATATTCATACCTCATGAAAATAACTAATCCAACACACAAATACCATCACATGCATGAAATGGGAAGAGGGAACCTGTGATCAAGGTAAAAGTTTTGTAAGCCAACACACCTGCCACTGTGAGCCTAGCACTGGAGGTGGCAGTGCCTACAGCATTGGTGGCTGTGCAGGAGTACTGCCCAGTATGATTCATCTCAGTTCGCCCCAGCTGCAGCACTGCAACATTGTCTACAAAGGATGTGTGCACATTGTGGTCATCGCTTAGCAGCACACCATCTTTATGCCAAGTCACAGTAATGGGTTCTGAGCCATTGAGACGACACATAAATTTAAGGGGTAAACCAAGAGGGTGCTCGATGTCCTTTAATTTTCTTGCAAAGGAAGGTGGTCGTTTGCGCTCTAGAAGAAATCAAGTAGAGGATAAATATTCCCCAGGAAACAATCTTTTTATAGTTTTGCAAGAGAAAAAGAATTTGTGGTGAGCTAATATAAAATCATCACCTTGAACTTTTAAGAGAGCCTTTGTAGATGCAGTTCCTACACTGTTTTCTGCCTTGCAGATATATTCGCCACTGTCATTGCTAGCCACTTTGTTGAAAATAAGCGTAGCAACGTTGTCTTTAAAGAACACTTTGTACTCAGGAGTAGACCTGAGTTTTGTATCTCCTTTGTACCAAGACACAGTGATTTCTGGTGTTCCAGCAATGTGGCATTGCAATGTAGTATAATCCCCAACTGACACCTCGAGAGGCTCCAAGTGTGTAACAAAATAGGGAGGTTCTAAAAAAGAGAAGCAATTAGATAGGCTGATTATAGTGCCAGACTTTGTAATGCATACATTTGAAAGAACAGGCAAGAATAAAAGCAAAGGGAGCACACACCTAGGGTAGAGACTACAGCCTCACAAACATCTTTTCCTGCCTCATTTTCAACATGGCAAGTGTACTCTCCTGCATCTTCTTTGGTGCTGTCAAGTATTTCCAGGATGCAGGATTTCTCTGTGGTGGTGATGCTACACTTCTGAGATTGGGTGATGGTGTGGCCGTTCTTCTTCCATGTCACAGAGATGGGCAGGCTGCCTGTATAAGTGCCCTCCAGGATGATGGGCTTGCCAGGTTCCACATACTGATCGCTCAGTTTTTTCACAAAGACAGCCGGCTCTAATGAAGGGTAAGAAGTCACAAATGTTGAGCATAACAGGATAAATGGAAGGAAGGAAGGAAGGAAACAAACAATATTTTAAGGTAAAGAGAGACACACAATCTTTACAAACCTTTTACTGTAAGGTGTGCTGTACAATTTGCCCTGCCAGCATCATTAGTCACTAGACAAGTGTACTCTCCACTTTGGAGAGGAGTTACATCAAATAACTCAAGCTCCACCATGGACTCCTCCAAGTAGATATTGCATTTGTCCCCTGGCACAAGCTCATTGGCCCCTCTAAACCAGTTCACCTTAAAAGGAGGAGTTCCTCTGATAACACATGTAAAAGTGATGCTTGTGCCTGGTAAGACATCCAGAGGCTCTGGTGTCCTCTCAAAAGAAGGTGGTTCTAAAGACACAAGAGAAAAAGAAAGATAAGACAGGTTGCTACAGCATAACCCTGGCATTTCCACACACCTACTGAAGTTAAAGAACAAAATCTTTATTTTCCAGTCAATATTTTTTCCTGAATATATTTACAAAAGACCACAGGCAATTTCAAGAAGAGAAAGAAGAAAGAATAGCTCTAAGAGCTTCCTGACCATCATATACTGACCTTGTACAGTCAATACAGCACTGCATTCATCTGAACCAGCTATGTTGGTAGCTTTGCAGGTGTAAGTTCCAGTATCTGAGTCGCTTAGTGAATTCACCTCTAAAATACATAGGTTATCTGAAAAGGAGATTTGATGTTTTTCCCCATTGACTAACTTAAGTCCATTTCGGAACCAGGCAACAGAAATAGGAGGTGAACCTGACACTTTGCATTCCAGCAAAGCTGAGGAACCCAGGACACAAGGGGTTTCCTTTAGTTTCCTTGTGAAAGAAGGAGGAATGATTCGATCTGCATAAGAAAACATAATAAATCCATGGTTAGAGAGGAAAGGAGGGAAGGAATGTAAGAAAGGAAAGAGAGCATGACCAAATGAAAGTTTTTGTAAAAGATAGGAGACGAGATACCCAACCAACCTAAAACATCAACTGATGCTGTGCAACTGCTTTTCCCCACGTCGTTCTGCACTGCAAAAGTGTACAGTCCACCATCTTCCTTTTCTGCATCCATAATTTTAAGTGTAGATACTTTATTGAGGAAAGTAATTCTGTATTTTTGGTTGCTGGTCAGCTCTTTGCCATCCTTGAACCATCCAGTGGAAAGCTCTGGTGTGCCTGCCACTTTGCACTCCAAAGTACAGGCATCTCCTACAGTAACTCTCATTGGTTCTGCTTTCTCTACAATGACTGCAGGCTCTGGAAGGAGAGATGGGTAGTATGTATGATGAAAACAGGATTTGATTAGTAATAGCTCTAAGTATTGTAGCACTACAAGATGGGGCTTACACACTTGATACTAAAGGTATCTCAGTTTGTTGGGCTGGGGAATTTTTTCATCTCTGTTTTTTCCACCCTTCATTCTATCCTAAACTGAAGATTTCAGATGCTCTCCAAAATGAATTAAAAAAATATTTAAACTTCTAGGCGAGAAAGGCAATTGTCTGTCCCTCTCCAAGCAGGCATGAGCAGAATACATGACTTGGAAATCCAGTCAAGTGGATCCCATCACCACAGGCCTGTAGTTCCTTTCACCCCTATCCCTGGACAACTGGAAATAAGGAACTTGAGTACTGCTTGTTGGAGACCGAAAGATTCTCTGTTTTGATTGTTTTGAACTCAGGGGCACTAAGTTCTTAACTCTGAAAAGATATTTTATGAATTTGTGCTTTCTACCAACCTAGAATAGTTAAGGTAGCCATGCACTCGCGACTTCCAGCATCATTTCTGATCTGACAGATGTATTTGCCAGCATTGCTTGTCTCTGTGCGCACAAGTTGTAAAGTTGCAATGTTTTCCATAAATGTGATCTTCGTGTTTTCACTTTCTCTAATAATTTCCTCTTTATCTTTAAGCCACTGCACAGAAATTGGCTGGGAGCCCTCCACTCTTGCTTGTAACTCTACTGGTTCACCAACCACAACAGTCACGCTGTTTATTTTAGTCAAGAATTTTGGTGGTTCTGAAGAAGAAATATGCAGTTACAGTAAATACTCACAGTGTCTATGTAAAGAAGAGCAATGCAGTGCCATTGGGAGCACTGCAGAAAGCATATGTGCCAATACTTTACCTTTCAGCTTCACAGTGCAAAAACAAGTGTCACTTCCTACGTCGTTCTGTGCTTTGCACTGATATTCACCAACATCTGCAGCTTCAACATTAAGAATGCGAACGCTTGTATGGTAGTTTTTGGCTGTAACCTTATACTTCTTACTACTGCGGATTTGTCTCCTGTCTTTGTACCAGATAACGTCAAATGGTGGTGTTCCTGAAATCTCACATTCCAGGTTTACCTCAGTTCCTTTGAGCATGTCTACTGGAGAGGGCTTCCTGCTAAAGACAGGAGGTTCTAACAAGGGAAGAAAGGAATATTTTTAGAAAGGAGTCTGGAGATATTTTTGTTTTTACACAGTGAGACTGCTAAGATAATCAACAGAACGGGCAAGAACTTTCCTCATTTTCTGGACACATTATGAAATGATCTTGCAGGTAGGTGAGCATTCAGAGCTCTTAGCTCCTCTGTAGAAAAGGTAAACAGAGGGGTGACCCTTGGCAGAGAGGATACAGATCTGGTTGAGCTGGTAGTATTCTCAAATACAGGGTGTACAACTGACACTGATCAGTTCAGGTCTGTTCTTTTTCCTTGTATTTCAGCTCCTTGATATAGCAATTCCCACTATGATCTGTCTTGGGCATTGACAATCATAGAACGGGAGAACACCTAGCTTGGGATTCATCTGCATTAAGAACAACATCTCCCTTGTTCAGGCACTGGCAGAGGGGGTGAGGAGAATCAAGAAACAACCAGGACATGAAGAAAAAAGGCAGTCCTGAAATAAGAAATTTATCTCCTGTTCCTGGGGATTTCCAAGGGATAAAACCACCAGGGAAAAATAGGATGTAGTCAGAGAACAAGAGGACAGCTAACCTTTCACTGTGACTTTGGTGCTACAGCTGGCCTTGCCTGCGGGGTTGTGAGCTTCACAGATGTAGTCACCACTTTCATCAGTACTGAGATGATTCATTTCAAGCACGGCCACAGAGTCAATGAATGATGTCCGGAATTTCTCACTGGCAACAATTTCGTGGTCATTTCTGAACCACACTACTTTCATCTCTGGAGATCCACTTACTTTGCACTCAAGCCGGGCTGAGTCGCCCTGCTTGACTACTTTTGCTGCTTCTAGCTTCTTAGCAAACTTGGGTGGTTCTAAAAAAAGATAAAAGTAGGGTCAGGAAGGTCTGAATTAATACTAGAAAGAAAAGAGGAGGGAAAAGAACCAAACTGTGAGCTGCAAACACAGGGGAGGTAATTCACTTGGCAGTATACCAAAGATCACTGAGGTGGGTTTGGCAAAAAAAGAAAGAAAAGAAATAGATGAAAAGACTGCAACACAACAAGAAAGAGTGCACACCTGTTACCATCAACGTTGTAGTGCAAGAGTCACTGCCAACATCATTTGAAACGTGGCAAGTGTAGTGCCCACTCTTAGAAGTATCCACTGAATAGAGGGTTAAGAACCCTGTAGACCCTTCAATCCCAATGAAACAGGTTGGGCCAGATACAAGTTCTAAATCTTCTTTGAACCACTTTACTGTAAAGGGTGGTGTTCCTTTTAGTGTGGCCTTAAACTCCACTGTGGAATCTGGAATGGCTTGCTGGCTTTCAGGTTTTATTAAGAAGCTTGGTGGCTCTGCAGTTTTTAAGAAAAAGAAATATTCAGTTACATCAGAAATGTCTAAGAGTGAAGAAAATTAGTGAGGCAAGCATGGAGACTAAGTTTTCAGCATTAATATATAAGAGGTATAAGAGTGTTGTGTTAGCATAAGATTTAAGGTATTTTCCCAGTATACATAAAAATAAGAAGTAGCAAAATTGTTTCAAACCTTTCACAGTCAGGACAGCACTGCAAGAATCGTTCCCAGCAACATTAGAGACACTGCATGTGTAATTTGCACTGTCTGCCAACTCTAGATTAGCAATCTCAAGTGACATTGTGTTCTCATGGCACAGGCTTCTATATTTTGCACTGTCAGTTATCTCTTTTCCATCCTTAAACCATTTTGCAGTAATGGGGAGTGATCCAGAGACTTTGCATTCCATTTGGATAGAAGATCCCAGAATGGTATCCTTTTTGGTTAGCTTTTTAATAAATGCAGGAGGAATTGATTGATCTGCCCAATAAAAAAAAAAAAAAAATGGCAAAAATCCACTGGTTACCTTCTTGCCTATCTTTCACAAGCAGAGATTATAATTTTTTTTCATTCCCTCCCTGCTGGATTGGTGAATTTGACGAATGACAATACAAACCTAGCACAGTCAGAACAGCTTCACAGGTGCTACTTCCGAAGTCATTTTCAACCTTAAAACTGTATGTACCACTATCTTCCTTTGATACAGGTTCAATCCTGAAACTGGCCACATTGTTTTCGAAGCTCATTGTGTAGTATCTACTGGGCAGGAGCTGTTTTCCATCCTTGTACCATCTTATTCGAAGCTCTGGTGTCCCAGCCACGGTACACTCCAAAGTCACGGGGTCTCTTTCAGTGACTTTAAGTGATTTAGCCTTTTCTATGATCCGTGCAGGCTCTGAGGTTTAAAGTGTATAAAAATGGCAGTTAGCTACACAGATAGGGGACTGACTTTCCAAGTACTCATCAAGGATGAGCTTGAAGGGTCACACCTTGTACACACCTTGTACAAAAAGCAAAGCAAAGCACTTCTCTACACCGGACTCATTCTTTGCCTGGCAGGTGTATCTCCCTCTGTGGCTGAGGTCAACATTGGTAAGTTTCAGTGTGGCCACACTGTTCTCAAAGGTAATATGGTGGTGCACATCTTCTTCTAGTATTTTCTCATCTTTTATCCATGATACAGATAACGGTTGAGCACCTGCTACGACGCACTGAAATAATGCAGTACCTTTCAAAATGCTAGTGACATTCTCCAGCTTCTTGATGAAGGATGGTGGTTCTATGGTGTGAGGTTTTGTTTGTTGTTTAGAAGAGAAGTCATGGAAAGGGAAGAGTAGAAAGAGAGATCATATTAAAACATCCTGGTCACTACAGTTTAGCTAGGGGGTGTAATGTTTGGGGTATGCTTCCTAAGGACTGACCTTTCAAGCTGAGCCTTGTGCTGCAAGAACAGCTCCCACCTTCATTTGATATAATACACTGATATTCACCAACATCTGAGACATCACAGTTAGACACATTAAGAGTAAATACTGATTCTTTGGTGGAGATGGCATATTTCTTGCTGCTGAACATCTCCTTATTGTTCTTCAGCCACTTCACCTCAAATGGAGGAGTACCAGTCACCTCACACTCGAGTGTGGCCTCCAAACCCTTCACTACCTCCGTGGGACTCAACTCCCGAATAAATGTTGGAGGCTCTATAAAGAGGAATGAGAGGAAAGTAGATAGTAACCTTTAGTGGCTTTGAGGGAAGAAGTCTCCCCTACTCCATCACCCCAGCTATGTGGCATAGCTGGATGATGACAAGATGTTAGAAACCAACCTTTTACTTTCAGCTCGACGCTGCAGCTCTCACTACCTGCATCATTGTGGGCTTCACAAACATAAATCCCACTATCTGAAACTCTGGCTTGAGTGACTTTCAAAGTGGCTAAACCGTCTATGAAGGAGACGCCGTACTTAGCTTGGTCAGTTACTTCATTCCCATCCAGGTACCATGTGACATGAATCTCTGGTGTGCCTACTACCTGGCACTCAAAAGTGGTGGACTGTCCTTCACGCAAAGCTACTACAGAAGTTGGCATCTGAATAAATCTGGGGGGTTCTAGAAGACAGACAGAAAAGGTAAGGCTTTATAATAGTCAAGGTGGTTTAAAGAATACAAGGGTTTCCTATCACTCCCCCCACCAAACTGCACAAAAATATCAGAACCACAAAGATGAGAAGAATGTTGGGTTGCAAACCTTTTACAAACAAAACTGTTTTGCAAGTTGCAGTCCCCACATCATTGCTTATCTGGCAAGTGTAGTTCCCGGAGTCAGATGTCCTAGCTGAGAAGAGCTCCAGTACACTAGATGTGTTGTCCTTCCAGACAGATCGATTAGCTCCGGAAAGGAGCTCCTGGCTGTCTTTAAACCACTTTATCTGCAGAGGAGTAGAACCTTTCACCAGTGCTTTGAACTGAACCCTAGCATTGGGCACAACCTCTTGGGACTGGGGTTTTTCCACAAAATATGGCGGTTCTATAACATGTAAAAAGGAAGAAAGAGGATTACTCTGAGACAGGGGATATATGAATTATGAATGAGAGACCTAACACAAGACAAAGAAGGAATTCAAACCTTTGACTGTTAACAACCCACTGCATTGGTTGCTTCCTGCCTTATTTGTTGCTTCACAGGTGTAAGAGCCACTGTCTGTGCCTTCCAGTTTATTGATTTCCAGAAATGCAGTATTATCATGGAAAGAGTATTTGTGCTTTTCACTTGCTGTTATCTCTTGGTCGTCCTTGTACCACTGGATACTTATAGGATGTGAACCAGACACTATGCATTCCAGGTGGACAAAAGATCCCTTAATGCTGTCCATTTTCTTGAGCTTTTTGGTGAATTTAGGTGGTATAATGAGATCTATCCAAGACAGAGTAAAAAGACAAAATATGAAACTTAGCCTCGATGGTGGCAGATGTCAGCTCAGGAGAAAAGATTTTGTACATAAAAACAGTGATAAAAGAGAGCCCATACACACCTAGAACGTTAATACTAGCAGCACAGCTAGTGCTCCCAACATCATTGTGAACCTCAAAAATGTATTCTCCGCTATCTTTCTTCTCTGTATGAAGCACCTTTAGGACTGAGACAGTATCTGTAACACTGATCTTATATTTTGGGCCTAATGTCAGTTCCTTGCCATCTTTGAACCATTTGGCTGTAATATGTTTCGTTCCTGAAAATTTACACTGCAAGGTTGCTGGGTCTCCCTCAGTCACATCTATTGACACGGCCTTGTCCACGATTGTAGCAGGCTCTGTTGTAAACAAGGAGATATTGTGTTAAGGGCATCTGTAAAAATCACAAGGCAACCGTCTAAGATCACTGCAAGCCCTCAGGGTAGGACCAACCTTTGACAGTCAGCAGAGCAGAACACCTCTGAATTCCTGCCTCATTTTTAGCCTGACAGAAATATTTCCCATCATGTTTCAGTTCAATAGACCGCACCAGAAGAGTGGCAACATTGTTCACAAAGGTCATTTTGATATTGTTGTCTTCAATCACTTCATCATTGTCTTTCAGCCAGGACACAGTGATGGGCAAAGAACCTTTAATAGCAGCCTGAAACACGACTGTCCCCCCTCGAAGGGAACTAATGTTTTCTATCCTCTTCAGGAACTGTGGGGGCTCTGGCAGGAAGAAAGTGGCTGTGTAAGTACATGTCTGGTGCATGACAGTGTAGCATGGAAATCACACTGGGATAACAGCATGCCAGTGGCATTCTGCACTTTGCACTAACCTTTCAGTGTGACCTCCGAACTGCAGAGGCAGCTCCCAACGTCATTTGTTACTCTACACTGATACTCGCCAACATCAGAAGCATCAAACCTGAAAACGTGGAGGCTAATCAAAGATTTCTCAATGCTTATCCTGTGCTTCTTACTGCTCCGCACGGGTTTATCATCTTTCACCCAAAACACTTCAAAGGGAGGTGTGCCAAGCACCTCACACTCCAAAACCACATCAGAATCTTTCAAGACTTCCATGGATTGAAACTCCTTGCTAAAATAAGGTGACTCTACAGTGCAAAAGAGAGAGTGCAGTTTGTATTAATCATACTTTTGAAGCCTGTAGAACTGCGGAGTTTAAAGAAATAAACTGTGAATGGATGTCACACACACCTTTGATAGTAACAACACTACTGCAAATATCTTTTCCAGCATCATTTTTGACCTCGCATATGTATTCCCCACTGTCTTCAGTCTCAACCTCTGTAACATGGAGTGTTGCCAAGGATTTTGCAAAAGACATCCTGTATTTGTCACTCTCTTTTAGCTCTCTATCATCCTTGAACCACGTGATTTTAATCTCAGGAGTACCAGTGACTTCGCAGGTCAGTTCTGCATATCCACCCTTCTTTACCAGATGGGTTGGCTCTAGCTTCTCCTTGAAGGCAGCAGGTTCTGTGGATTTAAGAGGAGTGTTCAGGACAAAGAAGACAGGAAAGAGTGCCACTGGGTCAACCCAGCATCTGAAAGTTTAAAAGAGAGTAAGAACGCAAACCTTTTACAAACAAGTTTGCACTGCATGTTACTGAACCAGCTACATTGGAGACTTTGCAGGTGTATCTTCCTGAGTCTGTTGGTTTGACTGCATAAAGCTCCAAGTAACTTGCTAAGGCTTCTGTCATAATGTAGCAGGCTCCTCCTGTCACCAGTTCAGTATCACCTTTAAACCATTTCACCGTTAGTGGTGTTGTGCCTTTAAATGTGCCTTTGAAACGTACAGTTGATGCAGGCAGTACATCCTGGGACTCAGGTTCTACAGTGAAGCTGGGTGGCTCTAGATTGCATTGAAAGGAAACAGTTGTGAAGAGTAAGACACATGACCTGCACTTTGGGGAAGAAAAGTATTATAACATGAAAATAAAAGACCAAGAAATGTGAAACAAATTCCCAAACCTTTTATAAACAAAGTGCTACTGCTCTCTTTGCTACCAGCAGAGTTTGTGGCTCTGCAAATGTAGACCCCAGCATCACTTGGATCTAGGTGTTTTATTTCCAAAGATGCAGAGCCTTCTGCAAAGTGTACTGTGTACTTGGCACTTGAAGTGATCTCGGTGTCCTGCTTAAACCAAGAGACGGTCATTGGAAGAGAGCCTGAAATTTTGCAGTCTAGGCGGCACGAGGTGCTAATGATGCTGTCAATATTCTTCAGTGGTTTAGTAAAGAAGGGAGGGAGAGTGCGATCTGTTGAGATTGAAAAAGATGAAAGAAACCAACACATGAGCAACACAGGCATGTAGTTCTGCTTCTGGCTCTGTTGAGCTCAAAGCAAAGTGGCGAGGCTCTTTGCAAAGAGTCAGTACCAACCTAGCACAGTGAAGCTGGTAGTACAAGAGCTGATGCCCACATCATTGGATATCTCAAAGGTGTACTCGCCACTGTCCTGCATTTCAGTAGCATAAAACTTGAGCTGGGCAATATTATTTTTAAAGCTGATCCTGTATTTTTTGCTAGCAGGTAGTGGCCTTCCATCTTTGAACCATTTGGTTTTTAGCTCTGGAGTGCCTGTGACAGTGTACTCCAAAATGGCTGGTTCCCCTGCTGTTACCTGGATCATTTCAGATTTTTCAATGATTTTGGCAGGTTCTACAACAGAATTAAACAACCAGTGTTAAGGACAAAAGGAAATTTCTCTTCCTCTCAGGCAGAAGACAATGTGGGGATCACAGCACCACTCCACTGACCTTTCACTGCTAATTCACCAAAGCAGGACTGACTTCCTGCATCGTTCTCAGCTACGCAAGTGTATTTGCCACCAGAGCTCAGCTGGACACCGGTAATTTGCAGTGTTGCTAGACCGTGTTCAAATGTCACTCTCACTTTGTTATCATCTTGAATAATGTCTTTGCCCTTCATCCACATCACAGAAATAGGCTCCGACCCTTTCACCACAGCCTGTAATGTAATACTGTCTCCAGACAGAGCTGTCACATTTTCGATTTTCTTAACAAAAGATGGTGGTTCTAGTTCAAAGAAAAGAGACAAGAAGAAATACTCATCTGCTACCACATCATCCCATGAAATATGCTGCTTAAAGACAGTTTTATGAGACAGTATGTGCAGTACATGGCACAATTCAGCTAAAGAGAAGTCAAGAACAGCTTCATACCCCAGCTGCGAGTTAATGCATAGCCCTTTAAGGTCAATGATCTCCTTCAAATTCACAAGTTTGATGTAAGATAAGAGTTGATATACACAGAATTTTAAGATAAGAAGATATTTGCCCTCCCTAGCCACCCACAAATCCAAAGAAAAGGCATTTTAAGAAATGAGAGGTTGTTGCCAATCCCTTCAGTAAGTGGAGTTTTCTCTCTCCCACTGACCTTTCAAGATGTATGTTGCACTGCATACGCACTTCCCGACTTCATTAGCTATCATACACTCGTATTCACCAACATCCGCACTATTAAATGAGGACACCTCCAGAGAAATAACAGCTTTCTGAGAGGTCAACCTGTATTTTTTACTACTGCGAATCTGTTTCTTGTCTTTGTACCAACTAATCTCAAATGGTCCAGTGCCGGCAACCTCACACTGAAGAACGGTGTTTGTTCCCTTCACTACCTCTGCTGGTTCCAGTGTTCGGATGAAAGATGGAGGCTCTATAAAAGCAGCAAGAAAGAATTAGTCAACTGTGCCAAAAAAAAAAAAAAAACCAAAAACAAACAAACAAAAAAAAACACAACAAACCAGGAAGGAAAGGGTTTTCTCAAGAATGTGACTGGCAGCAGCAAGAACAACAGACCTTTGACAACTACTTCAGTGGCGCAGCTGTCACTTCCAACCTCGTTTACAGCTTCACATGAGTAGCTCCCACTGTCATCAACTTTCATTTCCAAAATATCTAACACAGCCACAGAATTGACAAAGGACATCCTGTGCGTGTTGCTTTCACGGATTTCCTTATTGTTCTTAAACCAAGTAACCTGGATTTCAGGAGACCCTTTGATTTTGCATTGAAGGCGTGCAGAGTCTCCTGGGGTCAGTAAATAAGATGGATCGATCTTCTTCACGAAGGATGGTGGTTCTAAAAATGGGAAGAAAGGAGAAGAAAAGGGGAAGAAAAGGGGAAAAAAAAAAGGGGGGGGGGGGGGGGGGGCACCACTTCTTCTGCATATCACTGAGATAATGCAACAGAAGTTGATTTGTTGTTATTGCTGTTGGAAAGATAATGGGATACATCTTTTTGATCACAGTAACATTTTCTTCTGTCTTTAACTTGCTCTCAGAGAAGAGATGCAACACCTCAAATTCCTTTTGCATGTTTTGTACATGGATTGTACGGTTTCAGAAATCCATGTTGGAGCCTTTCATAAGCAGTAGTAATTAAGTTTCTCAAGGAAATTTTTTTCTAGGTTAATAATTTTTTGCAC